>NC_092156.1:43044600-43363663 GCF_045791955.1 Oncorhynchus clarkii lewisi | reverse complement strand
CACCACACGGCCAGGTCTCTGACCTCCTCCCTATAGGCTGACTCATAGTTGTCGGCACTGTTGTGTTATCGGGAAACTTAATGATGGTGTTGGAGTCGTGCCTGGCAATGCAGTGATGAGTTGACAGGGAGTACAGGAGGGGACTGAGCATGCACCCCTGAGGGGCACCCGTGTTGAGGATCAGCATGGCGAATGTGTTGTTACCTACCCTTACCACCTGGGGGGCGGCCCTTTAGGAAGTCCAGGATCCATTTGCAGAGGGGAGTGTTTAGTCCCAGGGTCCTTAGCTTAGTGATGAGCTTTGAGGGCACTATGGAGTTGAACGCTGGGCTGTAGTCAATGAATAGCATTCTCACATAGGTGTTCCTTTGGTCCAGGTGTGAAAGGGTGCAATAGAGATTGCATCATCTGTGGAAATGTTGGGGAGGTATGCAAATTGGAGTGGGTCCAGGGTTTCTGGGAAAATGGTGTTGATGTGAGCCATGATATATAATTCCCATGTAAAACGTATTTCAAGGTTATTAGCCCACATAGTTTTACGTCTACATCCTGTCATTGTGAACTTATGCCTGCCACTATGAATCAAAACATTATCAACAATCACAAATAAAATATAGGTTATATTGAATACATTTGGAAGTAATTTACTGTAGGCTGAGGCGGAGACGATATGATGCTGAGTAGAGAGCATAGTATATGTATGTATGTATATATCAGTATATGTCTTCTAGTAGTTTGAAAACCTAATGATACACAGCCTGATCCAAAACATTTATTGAGAAAATGAACTCCAACAAACTACAATAATCGGCTAGTCAACAAATCAATATCCCAAGATTCAAAAAGATTATGGCGCCTTCATCCATTTGGTAGGAAAAGGAAAAACTAAATTGTGCATATTCTTTCCTATAGCTTTGAATCAAAAATAATTATGTTAGTTATTAGCTTTGGTCGGCGTTGTGTTCAATAAATAGATATACACTATCACTCGTCGAAATTGAAAAAAAAACTATTTGCACGCAGGGGAGCCTCCGCATGTGAGTTCTCCACAGGTGTGCATTTGCATAAAAGTTATTGATTGACGCAAACAATGTAGAAGGCAAACCACACCCATAGGCCTAAGATATCTAAATACACTGTACCAACAGGTGAATGCACATCTGTCATGAGGTTTTGAAATATGGGGCCACCGCCCACCACATACACAAACAGTCAAACTCCTCAAAGCAGGAGGGTTATTGTACAAAAAAGATATTTATAAATCACAGACAACCTTTGTTTTCGCTTAGTTGTTTAACATCTACGCTCGGATTTACTTTGTTCTGATTGCAGAATTGTATTTGACTATATGATTTGAATGATGGATTTAGACACAATAAGTACAACTTCATTATAATACATTGTCCTTTTTGAGGACATTAGCTATAACACATCAGTACAGTAGCCTACAGATGAAAAGAATGTTGCAGCCGAAGGTCATAGGTTAAGTGAACACACATATTGTGCAAACCTGAATAAAACTCCCTCGCTCTAAGGCTTTAGTTGTAACACTTTCATGATAACTGCATTGAGGAGCACCATTATCAGTAACATTTCTCTACCCATTGATTCCTTGCTGGTCTGTGGCACTCCATCCCTCCCCCTTTCCCTGTCATTTTAGCTTGCTGAAACCTGTTGTAAACCCCTTTCCTCTCATCCCTGAAAATCATCCGTTTGTATGCAATGATGGAACCAAAGTTTCATCAAGGACAGAGGTCGCAGGCAAGGCAACATCAAGTGTTTGGCAGTTTCACTATGCCTGTACCTGTCTAGTATTGTTGGCTGGAGAGGCTGTTGTCACACAGACCACATGCCGTAGATGTGAGTCCTAGACTGGAGCTACTGATTGATCTGCCCCCAGGGAGCCTAATCACACCACCCTGCCTCCCAACCAACACTTATGTAATGATGGACAGGGTGCATCTGGGTTGGGTGAAAATCAGAATCATCAATGGCAATCTGACAGTCCCATTGACTGTATAATGTAACTGTTCGATAATTTCCAAACTGGCATTCCTGGCTTGAAAGTCCAACAGTCGATGGAGAGAGAGCAGCAGCCTCTGCTTCAGAGTATCACTCACTAATGTGTCATTATATTGGTTGCTGTTTTTGTTGGTTCATGGCACCTTTCAGCACACACATATCACTTGTGCATGTTTCCAGTCATCAAAGTCTACAATGGATGAATAGATATGGACTTTTCAAGTGTGTGCCATTCACCATTAAACATCAGACTAGAAAGTATTGTCACAACAATAAAAAACAAAAGATTCACATGGTTTTGTATGTAAAAATATTTATTCCAATAAACGGTTCTGGTTTTTCATATTTACCAGAAATGTTGCACAGTGGTTGGTTTTATATTCCAGCCGTCTGTTTTGGTCCTGCACATGTTTAGGGGTGTAATCATGGGTAAAGAATCATTATCCTCTCCCTTCCACTCATCCGTCCTTTATGTACAATGGGTAAAACACACTCATAACATACAGTATTGTAATCATGTAATCAACTGTTAATTAACACTGTTGGTATTAATATCACTGATTATTATTGCCGTTGAACAGCAATGTTACAGTTTCTTTATCACAGTAAGGTGTAGGACAGAAGAGGTTGGAATGTTTAGAATGTTCTCAAACAGAAAGATCCTCCCCCTGCACCGTCAATGAGGAACTTGATGAAAACCACACAGTTTGTATGCATGTATGGCCATACTGATATAAATCAACACATCCAGCCTCATGCACCGTGGCATTGAGCGGTACACCGCAATCTGAATTGATCAGAGGAAATATAAGCAGGATTGAGAACATGCATGTCCAGTTCGTATCAGTCATCCTTAGTGAAATTTACCACCTTCCATTAACTGAATGTGACACTCTGATCATGCCTGTCTGACATACACTATGTATACAAAGGTATGTGGACACCCTTCAAATGAGTGGATTCGGCTATTTTAGCCACACCCGTGGCTGACAGGTGTATAAAATCGAGGACACAGCCATGAAATCTCCATAGACAAACATTGACAGTAGAATGGCCTTACTGAAGTGCTCAGTGACTTTCAACATGACTTCCAACAAGTCAGTTAGTGAAATTTCTGCCCTGCTAAAGCTGCCCCAGTCAACTGTAAGTGCTGTTATAGTGAAGTGGAAACCTCTAGGAGCAACAATGGCTCAGCTGCGAAGTGGTAGGGCACACAACATCACAGAACAGGACCGCTGAGTGCTGAAGCGTCTAGAGCGTAAAAATGGTCTGTCCTCGGTTGCAACACTCACTGCCTCTGGAAGCAATGTCAGCACAGGAATTGTTTGGGAGCGTTATGAAATGGGTTTCCGTGACCGAGAAGCCGCACACAAGCCTAAGATCACCATGCACAATGTCAAACGTCGGCTGGAGTGGTGTTAAGCTTGCCACCATTGGACTCTGGAGCAGTGGAGACGTGTTCTCTGGAGTGATGAATCACGCTTCACCATCTGGCTGTCCGACAGAATCTGGGTTTGGTGGATGCCAGGAGAATGCTACCTGCCCCAATGCATAGTGCCAACTGTAAAGTTTGGTGGAGGAGGAATAATGGTCTAAGGCTGTTTTTCATGGTTCGGGCTAGGCCCCTTAGTTACAATCTTAACGCTACAGCATACAATGACATTCTAGACGATTCTGTGCTTCCAACTTTGTGGCAACCGTTTGGGGAAGGCCCTTTCCGGTTTCAGAATAACAATGCCCCTGTGCACAAAGCGAGGTCCATACATAAATGTTTGTCGAGATCGGTGTGGAAGAACTTAACAGAGCCCTGACCTCAACCCCATCGAACACCTTTGGGATGAATTGGAATGCCAACCGCAAGCCCAACATCAGTGCTCGACCTCACTAATGCTCTTGTGGCTGAATGGGAGCAAGTCCTAGCAGCAATGTTCCAACATCTAGTGGAAAGCCTACCCAGAAGAGTGGAGGCTGTTATAGCAGCAAAAGGGGGACAAACTCCATACTAATGCCAATGAGATGGAATGAGATGTTCGGCAAGCAGGTGTCCACATACTTTTGGCCATGTAGTGTAGAAGCATCTTATTAATCACAGTGCACTCCATACAAAGAATCACCGATAAAAGTTACAATAAGATAAAACTGTACATACATGGAAGGGAAGACCAATTATTACAAAATGAAAATAGTATTATCTGCTCAGTTGTTCAACGGGTTGGAAAACTGAGAAAGTTACAGCAGTGTCATTAGAGGCCAGCGGAACTGACCGATTGATGTCCAAGGATGCAGAGCAACAGGATAAAAACACTATAGATCTAATGATAGGTTTTCCACATCTTATAGACATTTATTACCCTTCATCATTTATAAAGGAGGATGTCTCTAATTAGAGAACAATAGAAAACAAGCCTTAAACACATACACGAATAAGTGTAAATTCACACAACTCATCAATTAACAGATTTTACAACAAGGAAGTCAAACAACAAAGCAATAATTGTTTAAATTGTTTGTGTTTCTTTTCATGTGCAAACTACAAATGGAAGATTCTTTACTCATCACGTGTTCTATATATTGAGACGGTTCCCTTTTGCCTTGCGTGAACTAAAGGGAGAATGTTCAAGAAGCCATCAAAGATTAAAGTGAAGTCTATACAGTTCTTTTTTCTTCTCTTGATCTAATGTACGATCTAATAAATTGTTCCTCAGAGAAGCGTCTGAGGTCAGCTTGAGGGCTGGCTAAACCCTACTTTTTTTTTAAAGTAAAAGTTGAATGCAATATAATTGTGTGGACAACCGCTTTGCATCACTTTGACATGGTTCATTCACAATAGATCCCATTGGAATGATGTCATTCAGATCAAATTGAAAAGAACAGCAGGAAAATAAACTAATTGTGGAGGTCACAGTGGAATATGGTGTGTTGACACACAGCACACCTTTAGTGAGGTCTGATGCGTGATTGAATAATACAAAGCAAGACTGAGGGCAGCTGGAGGTCATTATTTCGGAAATACCTGGTAGAGATGACGGGAAAAAGCACTGATGAACCATTTACTCATACAAAACTGAGATCCACAGTCAAAAACTCACTCAGATGCAGGTGCACACAAATGTGTGTACGTCATGAACAAATGGAAATGTAGAAAAATAGAGATCAACACATAATTACGTAGTAGGCAGGAGAAAAATCCCAGAATCAATTAAGAGATCAATTAGAGATCAAACTATTCAACCGCAAATTGAATATGATTGGATGCTATTTTGCTTTGGATAACCAAACTATACACATCTTAACCAAAGGCATTCTTGGTTTTCAGATTTCAGATTTCTTGCATTTATACCAAATGTGTTTATAAATCTGGAAAAGGGGCTACTGGCAGTTTTCAATCAAAATGTGTTGGGGGAAATTATGCCTTCACAGCAAAACACTTATGGCATAGGATGATTAAGAGTGAACCTCTGAATCCCTTGGGAACACTTATATGAAAGCCATAATCTCAAGTACAAAAGTTCAAGTTTTAAATACACATAATATTCTGTTATTTTTTTACAGCAGCAACACCCACCCATGAGTTAGGTTTTGTCTAGCCAATCCCAGAGCTCCCTCATCAAACTGAACCCTTTGGTATGAGGTTGGGGACAAACTAGGCCTTAATGCACCTAAATCAAATGAAACAACCATCTATAGGGGTCATCATCAATAATCAGAAAATAGTGTGTGGGAACAACTAGAGATCATTGATATAATCTACACCAAACAAAAATATAAACGCAAAATGTAAAGTGTTGGTCCCAGGTTTCATGAGCTGAAATAAAAGATCCCAGAAATGTTCCATATGCACAAAAATCTTATTTCTCAAAAAAATGTTACATCCCTGTTAGTGAGCATTTCTTCTTTGCCAAGATAACCTGACAGGTGTGGCATATCAAGAATCTGATCAAACAGCATGATCATTACACAGGTGCACCTTGTGCTGGGGACAATAAAAGGCCACTCTAAAATGTGCAGTTTTGTCACACAACACAATGCCACAGACTTCTCAAGTTTTGAAGGAGCGTGCAATTTGCATGCTGACTGCAGGAACGTCCACCAGAGCTGTTGCCAGATAACTGAATGTTAATTTCTCTACCATAAGCTGTTTTAGAGAATTTGGCAGTACGTCCAACTGGCAGACCACGTGTATAGCATTGTGTGGGCGAGTGGTTTGCTGATGTCAACATTGTGAACAGTGCCCCATGCATATCGGTATTCCCAGTCATGTGAAATCCATAGATTAGTGCCTAATGAATTTATTTCAATTGACTGATTTTCTCATATGAACTGTAACTCCGTAAAATCAAATGGAATTGTTGCATGTTGCGTTTATATTTTTGTTCAGTTTATATCAAAATTTGATACATAGCAAGACATTAATAGATCAAATTTGGCTGGGCATCACAGAATAAATTGTGCGATAAGGATCAGTAAATGTAAAACTAGTGAGCAGGAACCACAGTCTGACAGACAGGAGCTCAAGGGGCGACTGACAACCCACAGTATTAAATACAAGTTGGATGGGTTTAAACTTAAGGACCAAGGATGAGAACTAAACAATATGCAGGAAGAGTGTGATTCACAGTGAACTCAATGATAAAGCTTTGTTATCGTTTTCGCGGATCAAATCCATATTTTTTTAACAAGAACAATGCATAGTATTGTAGTAAAAGAGATTCAAACTCTACAGAGGCAGATGGGAGCACAAAGCAGACACTGGAGGGTAAAAGAAGGGATACAACATCACGTCAGAAGATAAGAGTAAGAGAGGTATCATTCTGTCTGCTACAAAGGATTGCTCCTTTCTGTTATCCTGAGCATGATATACACACAGTAACATGGCATAGCTGAATACAGCTTGAGGGAATAAACGGATCAGGAAGAACTAATTAACTCAAGACTAGGATGGGTGGAGGATAAAGATAGATGAGCAGACAAACTGGCAGACAGACAAGGCAGATAAAGGCCTGGATACTATCTAAAGACTAGGATAGTTGAACATTGCATTATATTTTCATTCCCAACCTAATAGTTTGGCTAAGGACCTCAAAGTCCTCAGTTTGGCAATCAAAGGATTTCATTGAATAAGTCTAATATAAATCAACTGCTTTAAAAACGTATTGTTTAAAAAAAACATTTAAAAAAATAATAATTATCTAGGCCATAAATGAAAGGAAGACAAGTTGACAAGGTTTGTCTCTCTGCTGCCTTTATCTTATATTTCAAGTCTGATTTTCATTACTACTGTATCCTTCCCAATTACAAGAAATGATCAAGGGTATTTTCTATATTCCCTCTTTTTCCTCGACTTCCTTCTCAGTAATGATACATTTTAATACATACATGTATATAATGTATATTCTTTAAGTTAAAATATAAGCAGTGACATAAACAACACAAAATATATGACAAAACACATCAATAAAAATAAATACTCTGTACTTGTGTATATGCAATAGTAAACATGTTCAGGAGAAATATTCCACAAACAAGGAGGGCACTCAAAGAACAACATCTTGGTGCAGTTTTGTGTCTTAATTAAAGCACACACTTTGCAGTGTTCATCTTTTTATATCTTTCCAACCATTGTTGGAAAGACAACATAGATAGATCCATGACTAAGTCCTGTTCAATAATAGTCTGCTGAATCTGTTCAGTGTTGTCTGTGTATTGTTGCTCTTCACCATCCCTCTATTGGCACCAGATCTGGTTTCATTCACTGAGTTGTAGGTTTCTGGTTTCACCCCATTTTCCTAAGAATTGGCACGATTAAACCTCGGTCACTCCTCCACCAGCCACAAGCTGCTCTATTGCACAACTCCCAAGATACAGTATATATATATATATATATATATATACACAGTGGGGCAAAAAAGTATTTAGTCAGCCACCAATTGTGCAAGGTCTCCCACTTAAAAAGATGAGAGAGGCCTGTAATTTTCATCATAGGTACACTTAAACTATGACAGACAAAATGAGAAAAAAAATCCAGAAAATCACATTGTAGGAATTTTAATGAATTTATTTGCAAATTATGGTGGAAAATAAGTATTTGGTCACCTACAAACAAGCAAGATTTCTGGCTCTCACAGACCTGTAACTTCTTCTTTAAGAGGCTCCTCTGTCCTCCACTCGTTACCTGTATTAATGGCACCTGTTTGAACTTGTTATCAGTAATAAAGATACCTGTCCACAACCTCAAACAGTCACACTCCAAACTCCACTATGGCCAAGACCAAAGAGCTGTCAAAGGACACCAGAAACAAAATTGTAGACCTGCACCAGGCTGGGAAGACTGAATCTGCAATAGGTAAGCAGCTTGGTTTGAAGAAATCAACTGTGGGAGCAATTATTAGGAAATGAAAGACATACAAGACCACTGATAATCTCCCTCGATCTGGGGCTCCATGCAAGATCTCACCCCGTGGGGTCAAAATGATCACAAGAACGGTGAGCAAAAATCCCAGAACCACATGGGGGGGACCTAGTGAATGACCTGCAGAGAGCTGGGACCAAAGTAACAAAGCTTACCATCAGTAACACACTACGCCGCCAGGGACTCAAATCCTGCAGTGCCAGACGTGTCCCCCTGCTTAAGCCAGTACATGTCCAGGCCCGTCTGAAGTTTGCTAGAGAGCTTTTTGATGATCCAGAAGAAGATTGGGAGAATGTCATGGTCAGATGAAACCAAAATATAACTTTTTGGTAAAAACTCAACTCGTCGTGTTTGGAGGACAAAGAATGCTGAGTTGCATCCAAAGAATACCATACCTACTGTGAAGCATGGGGGTGGAAACATCATGCTTTAGGGTTGTTTTTCTGCAAAGGTACCAGTACGACTGATCCGTGTAAAGGAAAGAATGAATGGGGCCATGTATCGTGAGATTTTGAGTGAAAACCTTCCATCAGCAAGGGCATTGAAGATGAAAAGTGGCTGGGTCTTTCAGCATGACAATGATCCCAAACACACCGCCCGGGCAACGAAGGAGTGCCTTCGTAAGAAGCATTTCAAGGTCCTGGAGTGGCCTAGCCAGTCTCCAGATCTCAACCCCATAGAAAATCTTTGGAGGGAGTTGAAAGTCCGTGTTGCCCAGCAACAGCCCCAAAACATCACTGCTCTAGAGGAGATATGCATGGAGAAATGGGCCAAAATACCAGCAACAGTGTGTGAAAACCTTGTGAAGACTTACAGAAAACGTTTGACCTCTGTCATTATATATCAAGGGTATATAACAAATTATTGAGATAAACTTTTGTTATTGACCAAATACTTATTTTCCACCATCATTTGCAAATAAATTCATTAAAAATCCTACAATGTGATTTTCTGGAGAAAAAACATCTAATTTTGTCTGTCATAGTTGAAGTGTACCTATGATGAAAATTTACAGGCCTCTCTCATCTTTTTAAGTGGGAGAACTTGCACAATTGGTGGCTGACTAAATACTTTTTTGCCCCACTGTATATATATTTATATATTTAATTTTTAAATGTAATTTAGCCATTTCCGACCCAGTGGGGAAGAATATAGATAAACCAACAATATGGTAAGATCAGCTATCCTCTGGGACTGGGCCACTTCAATTGAAACAACCAAACATATTGATAAATTGATAAAGTGCATTGGAATGCCCTCTCTGGGGCTATGGATAGTGTTTGCTGTCATAGCTGAATGGTGGGGTGTCACTGTAGTTGTTTCTATTCTGGTTCTGCATGCATTATGGATTCTGTAAATGACAGCCTTGAGTCAGACCAGGACTCATTGCACTTCCTTAACTTCTGTAATGCTCTAATGCTCTATACCACAAGCATCAAATGAGCCATCTGATTACAGTGGATCATGGTAAATAATGATATCTAAGCATTATATAAAAACTTGCCACATAATTACAAATGGTATTGGATGAGGATTAAGTTGACCAAAAATGGGACTATTTATGAGTTAACCAATCAAATGATTTATTCTATAATCTCTAGAAAGTGCACTATTTCAATATTTTATTCTTAATCTATGCCAATAGGGACATTCTGTCAATCAGCATTCCCCTCTTTGTTGTTGCTCTACCTTTAGTTTCTCCTTCACAAAACTATGGCTGGCCCAATGCTGGTTTCCTCCTCCCCTCCATTCCTCGTATCCCGCTGTCAGACCTGGGTCTCCAGGCCGCTGAGTTTGGGGGTCAGGATGCGAGGAGTGACCCCGGAGTTGAGGTCCCTCTCAAACTCCAGTAGCTGACCCATGAAGTTGAGGTTGGGAGACACCACAGGACGACGGCCACGCACATACTTGTAGGCATCAGTCATGGTCATAAGGGTGTGCTTCATCAGGTAGGCGATGACGATGGTTGCCGAACGGGACACGCCCGCTTGACAGTGAATCAACACTCCTCGCCCACTCTGGTGAGCCTCCTCTGTGGATGAAAATAGGTGGCTATCAGATTCCTGTCAAGGATGATCACTGGAATTCATCTATTCCACAGCTTTTTCTGGATCTGACTCTCCAGTACTCCCATCTTCCCTTTTGATCCATTTATAGCTTCCTAAATGTCTCTCCAGTCAAAAACTTTGAAATCATAAAACGAGATCAGAGGAAAGACTTCACATAGAAATCATCATGATCCTCTCCTTATCTCAGTGCTAAAATACTTCTAAGCTCAGAGAGATAAAGACTGAAAGACAGGAACGGGGAGAGTGGGTGAGATAGAAAATGAAGGTAGATCAGGGGTGTCAAACATATGGCCAGCGGGCCGGATCCGGTCCAGCAAGGGGGTCCAATCTGGCCAGCGGGTGTTTTGATTATTATTATTTTTTAATCTACAGTTTATACATGTACAGTGCCTTCAGAAAGTATTCATACCCCTTGACTTATTGCACCTTTGTGTTACAGTCAGAATTCAAAATAAATAAATAAATAAAAAATGCTCACCCATCCACACAATACCCTACAATGACAAAGTGAAAACATGTTTTTAGATATAATTTATTAATAATTTATTGAAAATGAAATACAGAAATATCTAATTTACATAAGTATTCACACCCCTGAGTCAATACTTTGCAGAAGCACCTTTGGCAGCGATTACAGCTGTGAGTCTTTTGGGGTAAGTCTCTAAGAGCTTTCCACACCTGGATTGTGCAACATTGGCCCATTGTTCTTTTAAAAATGATCCAAGTTCTGTCAAATTGGTTGTTGATCATTGTTAGACAACCATTTTCAGGTCTTGTCATAGATTTTCAAGTAGATTTAAGTCGAAACTGTAACTGGCCACTCGGGAACATTCACTGTCTTCTTGGTAAGCAACTACAGAGTGGGTTTTTAGCCATTTTTTATAGGTTAATATCCTGCTGAAATGTGAATTCATTGATTACAAGCATACTCATAACATGATGCAGCCACTATGCTTGAAAATATGGAAAGTGGTACCCAGCAATGTGCTGTATTGGATTTGCCCCAAGCATAACACCTTATATTCAGGTCAAAAAGTGAATTGCTTTGCCACATTTTTTTATTGCCTTGTTGCAATCAGGATGCATGTTTTGGGATATTTTTTATTCTGTACAGGCTTCTTTCTTTTCACTCTGTCAATTAGGTTAGTATTCTGGAGTAGATACAATGTTGTTGAACCATCTTCAGTTTTCTCCTATCACAACAATTAAACTCTGTAATTGTTTTAAAGTCACCATTGGCCTCATGGTGAAATCCCTGAGCGATTTCCTTCTTCTACGGCAACTGAGTTAGGAAAGACACCTGTATCTTTGTAGTGACTGCGTGTATTTATACACCACCTAAAGTGTAATTAATAACTTCATCATGCTCAAAGGGATATTCAATGTCTGCTTTTTTATTTCTACCAATAGGTGCCCTTCTTTGTGTGGCATTGGTAAACCTCCCTGGTCTGAGGTAGTCATTAAAAAATAATGTTAAACACTATTATTGCACACAGAGTGAGTCAACTCAACTTATTATGTGACTTGTTAAGCAACTTTTACTCCTGAACTTTAGGGTTGCCATAACAAAGGTGTTGAATACTTATTGACCCTACAGATATTAATTTTAAAAAATGTAGAAAAACATAACTGTACTTTGACATTATCGGGTATTGTGCGTTGGCCGGTGATAAAAAAAGTTTCAATTGAATAAATGTTAAATTTTGGCTGTAGCACAACAAAATGTGTGTGTTGGGGGGGGGGGGGGGGAGAACACAATATACTTTAAAATGACTAAAACCAAATCGAAACTTTGTAGAAATTATAATGGACCCTACAATACAAATCAAATCAAATTTTATTTGTCACATACACGTGGTTAGCAGATGTTAATGCGAGTGAAGTTAAATGTTTGTGCTTCTAGTTCCGACAGTGCAGTAATATCTAACAAGTAATCTAACAATTCCCCAACAACTACCTAATACACACAAATCTAAAGGGGTGAACAAGAATATGTACATGTAAGTACAGTTGAAGTCGGAAGTTTACATACACCTTAGCCAAATACATTTAAACTCAGTTTTTCACAATTGCTGACATTTAATCCTAGTAAAAAGTCCCTGTTTCAGGTCAGTTAGGATCAACACTTTATTTTAAGAATGTGAAATGTCAGAATAATGGTAGAGAAAATTATTTATTTCAGATTATACATCTTTCATCACATTCCCCCGTGGTTCAGAAGTTTACATACACTCAATTAGTATTTGGTAGCATTGCCTTTAAATGTTTTAACTTGGGTCAAACGTTTCGGGTAGCCTTCCACAAGCTTCCCACAATAAGTTGGGTGAATTTTGGCCCATTCCTCCTGACAGAGCTGGTGTAACTGAGTCAGGTTTCTAGGCCTCCTTGCTCGCACACGCTTTTTCAGTTCTGCCCACTGTTCTGGCCACTCCAATAACTTGACTTTGTTGTTCTTAAGTTATTTTGCCACAACTTTGGAAGTATGCTTGGGGTCATTGTCCACTTGGAAGACCCATTTGCGACCAAGCTTTAACTGATGTCTTGAGATGTTGCTTCAATATATCCACATAATTTTACTTAGATGATGCCATCTATTTTGTGAAGTGCACCAGTCCCTCCTGCAGCAAAGCACTCCCACAACATGATGCTGCCACCCCCGTGCTTCATGGTTGGGATGGTGTTCTTCGGCTTGCAAGCCTCCCCCTTTTTCCTCCAAACATAACGATGGTCATTATGGCCAAACAGTTATATTTTTGTTTCATCAGACCAGTGGACATTTCTCCAAAACGTACGATCTTTGTCCCCATGTGCAGTTGCCAACCGTAGTCTGGCTTTTTTATGGCAGTTTTGGAGCAGTGGCTTCTTCCTTGCTGAGCGGCCTTTCAGGATATGTTGATATCGGACTCGTTTTACTGTGGACATAGATACTTTTGTACCTGTTTCCTCCAGCATCTTCACAAGGTCCTTTGCTGTTGTTCTGGGATTGATTTGCACTTTTTGCACCAAAGTACATTCATCTCTAGGAGACAGAACGTGTCTCCTTCCTGAGCGGTATGACGGCTGCATGGTCCCATGGTGTTTATACTTGCGTATTATTGTTTCTACAGATGAATGTGGTTCCTTCAGGTGTTTGGAAATTGCTCCCAAGGATGAACCATTTTCTGGATTTTTCCAAGCTGTTTAAAGGCACAATCAACTCAGTGTATGTAAACTTCTGACCCACTGGAATTGTGATACAGTGAATTATAAGTTAAATAATCTGTCTGTAAAGAATTGTTGGAAAAATTACTTGTGTCATGCACAAAGTAGATGTCCTAACCGACTTGCCAAAACTATAGTTTGTTAACATTACATTTGTGGAGTGATTGAAAAACTAGTTTTAACCTGTTGAGGCCATGACTCAACCTAAGTGTATGTAAACTTCCGACTGCAACTGTATATGGATGAGCGATGGCGACACAGTTTCTTGATTGTGTCAGGCTTGCTAATAATCACCGAAATGAAAGGTAGACAGTCAGGGAGCATAGAACATTCCCAAAACTATGGATAGAAGACCAGTCCCTGGGGCAAAATGAGTTTGACACCCCTTAGGTAGATACTGCTCAACTCACCGATGAACTCAAACACCTCCTCAAAGTACTGTCGTAGGTTCTGCTTGCTGTTGTCGGTAGCCGGTAGCCGTTTGTAGCGTACCAGGCCGGAGCCGAGGTGGTAGAGGGGCAGGTGTGTGGTGACGTTGACCACGTAGCCGATGTTGAGTCGCAGCAGCAGGTCCAGGTCCTGGGCATCCCTCTCGTTGCCCAGGAAGAGGAAGGGTAGGATGGGGCTGACCACCGCATTCTCCACGTCAGGGGTCATCCCATTCTCATCTGACAGGGAAGCCGGTAGCGAGGAGGAGAGCGGCAGAGTGAGGTGCACTGGGAGAGGACAACACAATGCAGTGAGAGATTGCTGTTAGAAAGGACAATTTCATTTGATTTGGATCACTGACAGGCATTCACCCTGAAGTATACCAGAGTTAGACACAGAGAAAATAAATCAAGCATCAGAGATAGAAAGACTTATGAAGAGATGTGTGAATGGCGGAGAGACAATGAAAGTGTACAATATATCTCATTTATGGTTTTTGTTGAGTAGGAGTATCATTGAAATTCACTTTACTCCTGCAGAGCAAAGAAGTTTGCAGGAACTGCTAATGCTTTCATCATTTCATACATGTTCTCCAAACAGGAGGGAAACGTACAGATATGAAAAAGCTTCTGAAACTTGTGATTCTTTATTCTATACTATATGTCATCAACAGATCCGGCAGTCACTTAACAGAGTGGAGGAGGCTACAGTTATGTAACTATTAAGAAAAGAGAGTACATCATAGCTTTTTGGGCTTTGTCATTTAAATGAGAACAGCTTAATCTCCCACTGACAGGGTTCAGTGTCAGCGACTCAATTTCCCCGAAATTGTTTTAATTAATTCAGCTATTCTAATCTCCCGCTCTTATCAGCTTTCGTTGCATTCCAATCACCATCCCTCCATTTTGCTCCTCTCTGTCTCTTTTTACGCTGGAGCCCAAGCTATAATTAAGTCATTATCCCTGGGTTCCTTTTAAACAACCAACATGTTAGAATAACATATAAAATGAGATTGGCAGGAAAGGAAGTAGATTTCAAAGATAGGCGAGGGAAGCATGGAGAAAGAGAGACAGTCAGGAGAATAAGAATAGGATGAAAGAGATTTTCTCCCTAAAATGGTAATTTATGCAGTCAGACAGTAAAGCTGGTCTCTCAATTGGGTATTTTGTTTCTGTAACTATCTCTGCCAAAAATCTGCAGAAGTATAGCCTAAGAGACTGAAACAAAAAACAATGTATGACACCCTTACCTCTGCCGCTCTCTTCGTCCTGCTCTCTGTTGAGTGAGTTGAGGACCAGGTGAAGGGACTGGGCGGAGGGGAGGGAATGGCGTCCGTCTGCATCTCTCTGTCTGGGTTTGGGTTTGAGGAGAGTGCTGGGAGCTGACGGTGGGGGTGAGAAGGAGGGAGGGGATTGGGGAGAGGGGGTGCGGGGGGAAGGGGTGCGAGGGTATGTAATATTGCCTTCCTGCCCCATGCCATCCACCTTGCCTGACTCCCCACCTTTGTTCCAGAGCCTCTTTAGGGAGTCCTGGTCTGGATCTCGCCCAGGCCCAGACCCAATAAAATCTAGGACGGCCATCTTGCCCTGCTGAAGCCGGCGTCGGCCAGCGTGGTCTGTTATCTGATTCCGGGTGAACTCCAATAGGTTCCTACAGTCCAGGGTGACAGGGCTGGTTCCGTTGCTGCTGTTTTGGTTCTGATCCACACTTGTCTTCCCCACTCCCATCCCCATCCCTGCACAGCTCTGCTGGTTCTGTTGGGTTTTAGACCCGGTCATCTTTTTCGCCAGCTCCTCAGGCCAGATTGTGCGCACGCTGTAATCATCATCATCAGCGGGGAATACTCCCATGGGGGGCCCTGCCCCTACACCCCTGCCCATACCAGGGGGCTTGCCCCGACGGGGGTTGAAGGTGACAACTATAGGGTCGCTGCTACAATAGCTGCAGGTAGAGCTGCCGGCCTGACTGGCTTTGGGGTTGCAGCCACTCACACAACTCTGTAAGGCTCGCAGCGGGGCTGAGGAGGATAGTGGGGTACAGGGCAGGCATCCCCCCACCAGTTTTTTGTGGAATGCAGCAGGACTCTCAAAGGCGCCAGCCTCCCCGGAGCAGGAGGCACATCGCAGGGGTCTGAGCAAGCCCGTGCGGCAGTCCGACACAGTGCTGTTGGAGGATGAGGTGTTGGTGGTGGAGGCTGTGGACAAACATCCCCCAAGAGTTCTTAATCCCATTGCTGCGCCCCCTCTGTGGTTCACACCTACAACCCCGTGGCCGTGGCCACAGGAGAAAGAGGAAGACGGACTCCCCCCACCCCTCTGGCATCCAGCAGAACGTCCCCTGGCCCCCCTGCAGCGGACCAGCTTCCAGCAGCCACAGCTGAAGGGATGGGAGAAGTCGATGGTACAGGTGTGGTCTGGGCTGGGAAAACCTCCACGGGAGGAACAGGGGGAGAGGGGTAGGCCGTGGAGGATCTGAGGACGATGGTCCCTGCCGCGGGATGGACGAGACTGGTTGAGGGGTTGCTGAAACGAGGTAGGAGCACGGGGGTGGTGGGAGGGAGGGGGGACAGGGTAGTGGGAGTTTAGAACAGCGGCATGGGGCACAGGGACAGAGTTGTGGTGGCCGGGCAGGCTGTGGGGGTTGGGGTTTTGATGGACAGGTCCCAGTTTGGAATTCTCTTTGTTACCCACGTAGGGCACTTCCCGGGCACCTCTGGGGGGGAAGCTGGCAGAGCAGACTTTGGAGGACACGTTCTGCACCTTCTCTCTTCTGGACTTGGACTGCTGTCTCTGAGATGGGACAAACTCTAAGACTCCTCCCGGGGACACAGACAGATTATTCTGATGGTGACTGCCTGGTAAGGCTTGTCTCTGGTTCTGTGGGTGGTTTTGGAGTTGCTGCACTGCTCCTCCAGGCTTCCCTGATGTTCCTCCAGTGTTTTTCTCCCCGTATCCTGGATCCAAGCGCAACGAAACCCTTTTTTTGCTCCCCTTCACACTCCCACTGCGAACTAGAGAGTTGCTCTGCCCCCCTCCTTTTGTTCCTTTGTTCACAGATAACTTGATGTCGATCGTATGTGTGTGTTGGTGTGGACTAGGGCCAAGAGTCACTGTCCCGTTGCTGTGACAGTGGCTAGGGGTGTGTCTGGTACCCTCTGAGACAATGGCCTTGTCGACCTTGGCTTTCTGCAGATGGGCTGATGATCTGCGCTTGCATTCCAAAGACAGTGAGTTCGAGGAGGGAGGATTGGGGTAGGACTGAGGAGGGTGGGGATGAGAAGGGCGGGAGAGAAGTTTGTTGCTATGGGCTGTTATATGGGAGTGGGGCTGTGGGGAGGACCCAGGTAGGGCCAAGTTTTTAGGGCGCTGAATAACCACTATGCGCTCGTCAAGAGGGAGTGGAGGCATCTGGGTTTACGCAAAGCTGTGTGTGTGTGTAAGAGATAGGGGAGAAAGAAACAGAGAAACAATGTCAAGATTGTATTCAGATAACATTTTTAAATGACTGTTGGCATCAACATCATTACATTTTTTGAATTTGAAGCCACATTTACATCACATCTGTCCTACGCCAGAGTAATGACCAGTGGAACAACCAAGCTATGTAACTACCTTGCAACAGACTAGGTATGGAGTATGGTGTTATGGACAATTCCCACATTTGCTCTTGCTTTTGGTTTAATCTTGAACAAAACGCTCTTTGGCCAATACTATGAAACAGTCTCTATACATACCTAGTAAACAAGGTATTTACATGTGTTATTCCCTTATAGATAACACATAATAAAGCCATTTAATGTAAATTGTTGCAGAGTTCGAATTCAAGAAGAACACATCCCCGTGACTATTACTTGACTACTGCTGCCAACCACCGTAGTGAACGATTAGAAGAATATGTGAAGCATATTTAATATACATATATAATCCATTGGATTTGGAAAGAAATACAGCAAAAACACACAGTAATGAAATCAAAACCAAAAGACCAAAATACAGCCTTTATGGTTTTGCCAAAACAGGGCAGAGACCACTGTTTTAAGAACATTTTGTTGAAATTGAAGTTAGCTCAATCGAATGGTTGAAGAAATGAGGTAGAACCAAATAAACAGACAAATATATCTCTCTGTTAGAGAAGGCCCTTTACCATAGCAAAACAGACTAGAGAGCTGGCTGTTACTGCCACAGGCACTGAATGACCATCGATGTACGTGTCGTAACCTATAAATAAGCACTTCGTCATGAAATACTTGAATAAAGACTGGAGAAGAGATGACATTTTGGGCAAAGCTTTAGATATTGTATTATTATTATCATGTGATTCTACCCTTTAAATAAAGACAGTAAAATTGATGCCTAATTCTCATTGGTACTAAAAACTTTTGTCATCTACTAAGCGCTACTTACGATGACAAAACCCATTAATGAGCTTTTTTTTTTTGCATTAAAGAATATTCTCTGGGACAGGGCAGTACAGAGAGATAACGAGCGAGAGAAAGGTTGGGAGAGAAATAGAGAGACGGGAGGACAGCGAGATAAAGACAGAATATGACGTGACAGGGTAGACCACAGACTAGACAGGAGGAAGATACATGGCAAAAGGCACTAATGATTATTCACTCCCAAGCAACACACATAGTGACCCATAGACAAAGCACACCATGCTTGCGTTTTCCACATGCATACGTCCACGCACAGAGCTTGGTGATGGCATCCTCATCTTTTTCCCTTTTTCAGCCTTGCCTTCGTAGCCTGTGGTGGAGGGGGGGGGCGGGGTTACATTGACCCAGTTTTGTCATGGTGGAAGTCAACATCACTCTGATCACTTTTCACTCACACATTGTAAACACCTCATCAGCACATAAATGAACACAGTGTAGCGGTGTGTTGGTCCTTTTGAATCATACTGTCAAAAGATCAGTCAGACCAAAAACACAGTGCAAATCACAAAAACATACTTAAGCAAATGCTTGCCTCTAGAGATCATTGTCATCATCATCATTGTTCATTCGTGCCATTCTGACCATTACTGTCACCATATCTACAATTGCAGCCAGTAGTTCTACATATATTGTGTGAAAGGATGTTCTGAAAGTGGAGGCTTGATAAAGGGTGTAAAAGTAATGTTTTTGCTACAGAATAAGAACATAGGCTTACCTCTAATAGATACAACGCTTCGGATGTGCAGAAGACAGACTTCCACCCGCTATACCATTATGTGATCATTGTCACGGCGATAGAATGGCTAGAACATTTTTGAAATTCTGTCCCTGAATGTCACAAAGGTGAATGTAGATAGGTGACCTGATGATTAGTCTCAGTCTGAAGTAGAGGACCATGTTGGACTCACAAGGCACTGTCTGTCTCTTTAGGATCTTTCACCACATACAGTGCATTCGGAAAGTATTCAGATCCCTTCCCTTTTTCCACATTTTGTTACGTTACAGCCTTATTCTAAAATGTATTAAATAAATGTTTTCCTTATCCATCTACACACAATATCCCATGATGACAAAGCGAAAACAGATTTTTTGATTTTTTTGCAAATCAAAAAAAAAAATCTAAACCAGAAATACCTTATTTACATTAGTATTCCGAACCTTTGGTATGAGACTCAAAATTGAGCTCAGGTGCATCCTGTTTCCGTTGATCATTCTTGATGTTTATATAACTTCATTGGAGTCCACCTGTGGAAAAATTATATTGACTGGACATGATTTGGAAAGGCACACACCTGTCCTTATAAGGTCCCACAGTTGACAGTGCATGTCAGAGCAAAAACCAAGCCATGAGGTCGAAGGAATTGTCCGTAGAGCTCCGAGACAGGATAGTGTCAAGGCACTGACCTGGAGAAGGGTACCAAAACATTTCTGCAGCATTGAAGGTCCCCAAGAACACAGTGGTCGCCATCATTCTTAAATGGAAGAAGTTTGGAACCAACACAACTCTTCCTAGAGCTGGCCGCCCGGTCAAACAGAGCAATCGTGGGAGAAGGGCCTTGGTCAGGGAAGTGACCAAGAACTCGATGGTCACTATGACAGAGTTCCAGAAGGATAACCATCTCTGCAGCAGTCCACCAATCAGGACTTTATGGTAGAGTGGCCAGACCATTGGTCATCCTTGAGATGTTTCTACAACTTAATTGGAGGCCACCTGTGGTAAATTAAATTGATTGGATATGATTTGGAAAGGCACACACCTGTCATATATAGGGTCCCACAGTTGACAGTTGTCCGTAAAGCTCAGAGAAAGGATTGTGTAGAAGCACAGATCTGGGGAAGGGTACTAAAACATTTCTGCTTCATTGAAGGTCCCTATGAACACAGTGACCTCCATCATTCCTTAAATGGAAGAAGTTTGGAACCACCCATCCAAACTGCGCAATTAGGGGATAGGGGCTTTGGTCAGAGAGTTGACCAAGAACCAGATGGATACTCTGACAGAGCTCCAGAGTTCCTCTGTGGAGATGGGGGAAACTTCCAGAAGAACAACCATCTCTGCAGCACTCCACCAATCAGGCCTGTCTGATGAAACCAAGATTTAACTCTTTGGCCTGAATGCCAATCATCACGCCTGGAGGAAAACTGGCACCATCTCTACGGTGAAGCATGGTGGTGGCAGCATCATGCTGTGGGGATGTTTTTCAGTGGCAGGGACCGGAAGACTAGTCAGGATTGAGGGAAAGATGAACGGAGCAAAGTACAGAGAGATCCTTGATGAAAACCTGCTCCAGAGCGCTCAGGACCTTAGACTGGGGCGAAGGTTCACCTTCCAATAGGACAACGACTCTAAGCACACAGCCAAGACAACACAGGAATGGTTTCGGGAGAAGTGTCTGAATGTCCTTGAGTGGCCAGGCAGAGCCCGGACTCAAACCATTTCTAACATCCCTGGAGAGACCTGAAACTATCTGTGCATCAAGGGCTGTAATCAACAAAGTACTGAGTAAAGGGTCTGAATATTTATGTAAATGTGATATTTTTGGGAGTTTTTTGTAATAAATTAGCTAAATAATCTAAAAACTTGCTTTTGCTTTGTTATTATGGTGTGTAGATTGATGAGGTGGAAAAAACAATTTAATCCATTTTAGAATAAGGCTGTAACGTAACAAAATGTGGAAAAGGGAAGGGGTCTGAATACTTTCAGAATGCACTGTATCATCTGTTATGGCACATCAGTCTACTGCTGAAATTATATCAAATTGTGAGGCCTATTTGAAGCCTTCCGTGACCTCTGGTCACCTATCTACACGTTCACACAAAGACCTACCTGCAACACTATTTATCCCGGTTTGCTGTGGACAAATAACGGCATGCTGCGCCTGCAAGGTAAGGAGAATAATAACAACGGGCATTGGTGAAAAAAACATAATAAATTGACTGCTAATAACAGAGGAAGACAATAACTTAAATAAGGTGAAATCATAAGAGAGTGAAATTATTTTGCGCATTGTCGCAGATCATTATGCTTAGGGTCCCGTCTCTCTGTGAATGGCAGGCAAGAAGAAGCAGTCTCCTCTCATCTCCATGAGCGGCGTTTGCCCTTTGTTCGCATATAGGATATAGATATGCTGAAATGATTAGACCTAGGCTATATAAAAATAGCCAAAATTAGAATACATACTAGTATTGAATAGTGACTTGCAAAAACGCACATCATGTAAATAATTAATAAGAAAACCATGCAAAAAAGATATATAAGAAATAATGGTTATGGCCTTGTAGCATGTATGTCCCACAACTCCAGCATTAGGCCATGGAAAATGAATCATCATCATCCATTATCACTTTCACTCTCTACAGTCCTGATAAATAATATGACTTATTTTGGCAAAAACTGCAGAGATTGAGGGTTGGTGGTATTATCCTCTGTTGGGCAGTTCATAAGTAATGAAGGTGAATTTAATCAAATTGATTCGTAGTGTCGCGTCAAATGGATACATAGCGTCCGGTGTCTCAGTAAAAGGAAAACTAGTTTGAGGACATCACTGTTCTTAGGAGTCTAGTCTGTGAGACCAGGCTGCATCCTAACGCATTGGCGTGTTTCTTATATGCATAAGTGTGTAACACGTAGCCATAGTGCTGGATCCTCATGTGTCAACAATAGTCTATAATAATCAGAGTAATTGTATATCAGACATGAGTCTTGTTCGTCAGGATACTTTACGCCTGGTTAAAGGTTTAAAATAAACTCACTTACGTTAGGATTGACAATTCCGTTGTATCTTCATGCTCTCCGTGTAATATAATTATTTACATTTTCATTGATGTTGTCCAGACATTTCTTTGGTTAACGGTATCCTCTTCTACACTGGAGGACCTATCACATTTTGCGGATCCGTTTTCCGTGCAAGAATAAGCTTGCATATAAAAATAGAGGACCTACGACACTAAGCATCTATTATTGATAACAAAAATATAAAAATATCACCACTATAAAAAGTGTCAGTGCTTGGGCATGTGTCAATGTGCTCTCGGCTGTATATGTGAATGAGAGCGAGGAAGACACTAAGACAGGCGGTTCTGTATGGAGGTGGGGTCTGTGGTCTGTGCAGTGGATGACATCATTCCAGACCAATGGCAAGAAAAATGTTATAAGGCAGCCAGCAAATTAAGCTTCGTTTTAAGCACGTGTGCAGTATAAAGTGGTATTCTCCAATGCCATTCGACGGGGTGGGAGGCAGGCCTATTACAAGCCAGTGTTGTGCTGAAATGATGTAACAGTGAAAGCTTGAATAAAATCGATTGTGTCATTGTAGTTATAGAACTAGAACATTTAGTTTCAGCCATTGTTCAACCTCTTCTTGACCTAGCCTACATAACCTACACATAAGGTCTGTGTCTATCAGACACAAATACACACACACATTCAACATGGTGTTTTTATTTTTTAACGATATACAGTCAGGTCCCACATTTTTGGCACCCTTGAAAAAGATTAGCAAAAAAGACTGTATAAAATAAATATTACAAATATGGAGCTATATTTTTAGCACAAAAAAGCACAATAATATTATTTTATACTAATACAATTACTCAGAGAAAGAGATTTTGTTTTGATATGGGTCAAAATGATTGGCACCCATGTTTCAATACATCAGCTTGCGAGGATAACGGTACTGAGCCTTTAACAATTTCTTTATGATATTGGAGAACACATTGGGAGGGATCTTAAACCATTCCTCCATACACAATCTGTCCAGATCCTTGATCTCCTTCGTCTGTACTTATGGACTGCCCTCTTCAGTTCAAACCTGTTTTTCCAATGGGGTTCAAGTCCGGAGACTGAGATGGCCAAGATTGCAAGATGATGATTTTGTGGTCAATTAACTATTTCTTTATGAATTGTTGTGTGTGCTTTGGGTTATTGTCTTGCTGGTAGATCCACTAACAGAGGCAACCATGTTTTTGGCTAAAATGTCCTGGTACTGGGTAAAGTTCATGATGCCTTTGACCTCAACAAAAGGCCCCAGGACCAGTGGAAATGAAATAGCCCCATAACATCAAAGAAGGTTGCCTGAATACCTGCTGTATTCGACGCATGTGACAAATAAACTTTGATTTGATTTGATCCACCACCATATTTTACAGTAGGTATGGGGTTCTTTTCTGCTTATGCATCCTTTTTTCAATGCCAAACCCACCACTGGAGTGCGTGGCTAAAGAGCTCAATTTTCATGTCATCTGACCATAGCACCGGTCCAATTCAAGTACCAGTGCCATTTAGCAAACTCCAGGTGTTTACACTTGTTGGATGACATAAAAAAAGAGCTCTTTGGCCATGCACACCAGTGGTGGGTTTGGCGTCAAAATAAGGACACATAAGCAGAAAATAACCCCATTCAGACAAAATATTGATGTCATCCCTCATTATGAAGAACACTGTTCATGCCTCTCTCTCTCTGTGTGTGTGTGTGTGTAAGAGAGAGAGACAGAGAGAGAACGAGAGAGAGAGAGTGAGGGGGTGGGGACATGTGAGTCATTTATAATGAAGTCTGACAACTTTAGTCAGCACAATGATGTCATGATCTTGACTACACAGGCATAGCCTACGTGATTCTATGAGTTGTTGAACATTGTGTTACAACAATAACTCACACCTGAAAAATTATGTAATTAATTTTCCTAGCCCCGAGCTTCAGAAATAATGCATTCGGAAAGTATTTAGACTTTTCCCCAAAAAATGTAACTTACAGCCTTATTCTAAAATGGATTAAATCGTTTTATTTCATGCATCAATCTACATACAATACCTCATAACAACAAAGCCAAAACTGGTTTATAGAATGTTTGCTAACTTATAAAAAATATCACATTTACATAAGTATTCAGACCCTTTACTCAGTACTTTGTTGAAGCACCTTTGGCAGCGATTACATCCTCGAGTCTTCTTGGGTATGACACTACAAGCTTGGCACACCTGTATTTGGGGAGTTTATCCCATTCTTCCCTGCGGATCATCTCAAGCTCTGTCAGGTTGGATGGGGAGCGTTGCTGCAAAGCGTTTTTTAGGTCTCTGCAGAGATGTTCGATCGGGTTCAAGTAGAGCTCTGGCTGGGCCACTCAAGGACATTCAGACACTTGTCCCGAAGCCACTCCTGTGTTGTCCCATTGGAAGGTGAACCTTCGTCCCAGTCTGAGGTCCTGAGAGCTCTGGAGCAGGTTTTCATCAAGGATCCCTCTGTACTTGGCTCCATTCATCTTTCCCTCGATCCTGACTAGTCTCCCAGTGCCTCCCACTGAAAAACATCCCCACAGCATGATGGTTGCCACCACCATGCTTTACCTTAGGGATGGTGCCAGCTTTCCTCCAGACGTGACGCTTGGCAATCAGGCCAAAGAGTTTAATCTTGGTTTCATCAGACCAGATAATCTTGTTTCTCATGGTTCGAGAGTCTTTAGGTGCCTTTTGGCAAACTCCAAGCGGGCTGTCATGTGCCTTTTACTGAGGAGTGACTTCCGCCTGGCCATTCTACCATACAGACATGATTGGTGGAGTGCTGCAGAGATGTTTGTCCTTCTGGAAGGTTCTCCCATCTCCACAGAGGAACTCTAGAGCTCTGTCAGACCGACCATCGGGTTCTTGGTCACCTCCCTGACAAAGGCCTTTCTCCCCCAATTGATCAGTTTGGCCGGGTGGTACCCTTCCCCTAGATCTGTGCCTTGACACAATCCTGTCTCAGAGCTCTACGGACAATTCCTTTGACCTCATGGCTTGGTTTTTGCTCTGACATGCATTGTCAACTGTGGAACCTTATAAAGACAGGTGTGTGCCTTTCCAAATCTTGTCCAATCAATTGTATTTACCACAGGTGGACTCCAATCAAGTTGTAGAAACATTTCAAGGATGATCTACGGAAACCGGATACACCTGAGCTGAATTTCGAGTCTCATAGCAAAGGGTTTGAATATGTATTATTTTAATTTAAAAAAAATACATTTTCAAAAATGTTTAAAAAAAACTGTTTTGGCTTTGTCATTATGGGGTATTGTGTGTAGATTGCTGATCTTTTTTTTTTTGTAATCCATTTTAGAAGACTGTAACGTAACAAAATGTGAAAAAAGTGTTTCAGGAGGCACTGTAGGTCAACTTGTAGGCTAGTAAAAGCATGAAATGCTGTTATTTTAAGCAATAACCAACAGAGGGCAGCAAAAACGAGTAAATATCTGTGTTGGGGTTTCAAGATGAATTGGGGCCCTGCAATGATGTGTTTACAGTGCCTTCAGAAAGTATTCATACCCCTTGACTTACTGCACATTTTGTTGTATTACAGCCAGAATTCAAAATGGATTAACATTTTTTTTCTTCTTCTCACCCTTCTACACACAATACTCTAAAATGACAAAGTGAAAACACATTTTTGCAAATGTATTGAAAATGAAATACAGGAATATTAACTTACTTAAGTAACATGAGTCAATACTTTGTAGAAGGACCTTTGGCAGTGATTACAGCTGTGAGTCTTTTGGGGTAAGTCTCTTAGAACATTGCACTCCTGGATTGTACAATATTTGCCCATTATTCTTCAACAAATTCTTCAAGCTCTGTCAAGTTGATTGGTGAACATTGCTCAACAGCCATTTTCAAGTCTTTCCATAGATTTTCAACCCGATTTAAGTCCAAACTGTAACTAGGCCACTCAGAAACATTCAATGTTGTCTTGGTAAGCAACTCCGATGTAGATTTGGCCTTCTGTTTTAGGTTATTGTCCTGCTGAAAAGTTAGTCTCCCCATGTCTGGAAAGCAAACTGAACCAGGTTTTCCTCTAGGATATCGCCTGTGCATATTCCGTTTATTTTATTTATTTTTTTAACTCCCTAGTCCTTACCGATGATAAGCATACCCATAACATGATCCAGCCACCACCACACTTGAAAATATAGTGGTACGCAGTGATGTGTTGGACTTGCCCCAAACCTAATGCTTTGTATTCAGGACAAAAAGCTAATTTCTTTGCCACATTTTTTGCCGTATTACTTTAGTGCCTTGTTGCAAACAGGATGCATATTTTTATTCTGTTCCTTCTTTTCACTCTGTCAATTACGTTAGTTAGTATTGTGAAGTAACTACAATTTTGTAGATCCATCCTCAGTTCTCACATCACAACCATTAAACTCCAACCATTTTAAAATCCCCATTGGCCTATTGATGAAATCCCTGAGCAGTTACCTTCCTCTCCAGCAACTGAGTTAGGAAGGACACCTGTATCTTTGTAGTGACTGAGTGTATTGATACATCATCCAAAGCCTAATTAGTTACTACACCATGCTCAAAGGAATATTCAGCATCTACTTGTACTTTATTTACACATCTACCAATCGTGTACTTCTTTGCAGGACTTTGGAAAAACCTCCCTGGTCTTTGTGGTGGAATCGGTTGTTGAAATTCACTACTTGATCGAGGGACCTTACAGATAATCGAATGTGTCGGGTACAGAGATGGGGTAGTCATTCAAACATGTAATGATTCCATTCAACTTAAGCGATATGTTAAGCACATTTTTACTCCTGAACTAATTTAGGCTTGGCCTAAAGTAGTTGAATACTTGCCTCAAGCCATTTCAGCTTTTTCATATTTTTTCTAACATTTTCTACAAACAAAATTCCACTTACATTATGGGGTAGTGTCTAGATCAGTGACAAAAAAAACACAATTTAATCAAATTTAAATTCAGTGCAGAAGTAATGGTTTGTGAATACAGTGCCTTCGGAAAGTATTCAGACCCTTTGACTTTTTCCACTTCGTTAGGTTACAGCCTTATTCTAAAATTCATTAAGTCATTCCCCCCCTCATCTACACAAAATATACCCAAATACCCAAAAACTGAAATATCATATTTACATAAGTATTCAGACCCTGTGCTCAGTACTTTGTTGAAGCAACTTTGGCAGTGATTACAGAATCAAGTCTTCTTGGGTATGACACTACAAGCTTGACACACCTGTATTTGGGGAGTTTCTCCCATTCTTCCCTCTCAAGCTCTGTCAGGTTGGATGGGGAGCGTTGCTGCACAGCTATTTTCAGGTCTCTTCAGAGATTTTCGATCGGGTTCAAGTCCGGGCTCTGGCTAGGCCCTCAAGTACATTCAGAGACTTGTCCTGAAGACACTTCATTGTCTTGATTGTGTGCTTAGGGTCGTTGTCCTGTTGGAAAGTGAATCTTTGACCCAGTCTGAGGTCCTGAGTAGGTTTTCATCAAGGATCACTTTGTACTTTGCTCCGTTCATCTTTCCCTCAATCCTGACTAGTATCCCAGTCCCTGCCGCTGAAAAAGGTCCCCACACTATGATGCTGCCACCACCATGCTTCACCTTAGGGATGGTGCCAGATTTCCTCCAGATGTAACACTTGGCATTCAGGCCAACACATTCAATCTTGGTTTCATCAGATCAGAAAATCTTGTTTCTCATGGTCTGACAGTCCTTTAGGTGCCTTTTGGCAAACTCCAATTGGGCTGTCACGTACCTTTTACTGAGGAGTGGCTTCCCTCTGGCCACTCTACCATAAAGGCCTGATTGGTGGAGTACTGCAGAGATGGTTGTTCTTCTGGAAGGTTCTTCCATCTCCACAGAGGAACTTCAGAGCTATGTCAGAGTAACCATCGGGTATCGGTCACCTTCGTAACCAAGGCCCTTCTCCCCCGATTGCTCGGTTTGGCCGGACGGCCAGCTCTAGGAAGAGTCTCTGTGGTTCCAAACTTCTTCCACTTAAGAATGATAGAGGCCACTGTGTTCTTGAGGACCTTCAATGCTGACCAAATGTTCTGGTACCCTTCCCCTTATCTGTGCCTCGCCACAATCCTGTTTCGGAGCTCTACGGACAATTCCTTTGACCTCTTGGATTGTTTTTTTGCTCTGATGTGCACTGTCAACTGTGGGACCTTATATAGACAGGTATGTGCCTTTCCAAATCATGTCCAATCAATTGAATTTACCACAGGTGGAATCCAATCAAGTTGTAGAAACATCTCAAGGATGATCAATGGAAACAGGATGCACCTGAGCAAAATGTTTAGTTTCATAGCAAAGAGTCTGAGAAATTATGTAAAGGTATCTTTTTTTAAATGTTTTAAATTTTCTAAAAATCTGGTTTACTTTGTCATCATGGGGTATTGTGTGTAGATTGCTGAGGATATTTTTTTATTCAATCAATTTTAGAATAAGTCCTTTCTAAAGGCACTGTACATGTACATCATTGGGCCCTACCCTTGTGTAGTTTCAGAATGTGATTTGTTCAATTTACAAATTGATTCCTGAGGTACACAATGGAGGGTGCTCGGTGTAGAAATGTTTTACTTTTTCGGTGGGAGCTCACATTGAGGAGGAGCCCTGATTTGATAGGGTGATGCCCACGTCTCCTATGGCTCCCCTGTTATTTGAATGATGAGCTTGGATGAACATTTAACATAAGTGGGTTCGGGGCTGTTTCTTGAGGGCCTGAGGCTTTAATGGGACAGAAGATTTAAGGTATTGCAGATAGAAAATGAACTGTCATTTGCAATAGAACCTTGTTTCCTTAGCCTGGTCTGTTTGTGCTATATTTCCACTCCTGGTCATGCAAAACATGTTTAGCATTAGCTCTCGTTTACACAAGAGGGGGGCCTCTTGGGTTCTCAATTGAAACATGGACAATGGCTTGGCCAATGTGTACAACAGTACCTACGCTCTTTTTAAATAATCATTGCTTGCGGTACTGTTTCGGTAACCTTGTCATTGAGGGGGCAAAAAGTCAAATATACTTTTTTTCTATTTGTTTTACACGGGTCCCACATGATATGGCTCGTTTACAGAAGAGAGGTGCCCACCTGTTCTAATTAGCTATTTAGCGTCTCAGAACACCTGTGTGTAACGGAAGACTGAATGGTGTTGTAACATAAAAGCACTGGCTGGAACTGTGTTAAAACAGTACGTGCATATTTTGCACAATTATTTTGATGTGATATGAAAGTAGAGGGCCTTACGTTTATAAAACTGTATTGCAGTTGAGTGTCGATTCAGATGGAGCATTTGCCTGTCAGAGCACCTCTTAACATAAGGGCCTTGGACGTTAAAAGAGTAGACTAGCCTTTAGCACATCTTGGGCTAATTTGCCATATGACACGGTGTAACGTCAGCATAAACAGATTGGTACCCAGGCTAATGTTTTCTATTAGTGGCTTCTTATTTCCTTCAACCACACTGAAAAATCGGTACGCCACTGTCTGTTTAGTACAATTCGTGGAGGTGACAGATGAACATAATTAAAACTTGAATGGCTAGTCTGAAATCAAGTCAGACCTTCTTAGATCTGAAATAATCGGATGAGTAAAAAAAAAAAAAAACTAGACACCTGGTAGGTTCCACCATATTGCTTACACCCATCAGATATTGCGGTAAATGTGTAGCTAGCTATGGTTAGTGTTTGATTTCACACTGGGTTGTTTGGCCAGCTGGAAAATAATCAGCGTAGACGCAGTCGAAACCTGGGGGGCGCTTCAACTCTAGTTAGTCTATAGCCCACCCGAGATTCAGCGACCCAGCAAATTGAGCATAGCGCGGAGGGACAAACTCGGAATTAAACTTGATTACATATGTCGCTTTAGCTAGTTATTCTGATATTCAAACCTGCTAGTGTAGACAGCGAGCTACAACTTATATACCACATTTATAAAAGCAAGACCAAAGACGCACCGAGCGAGCTAACTTACTGGCCAAGTAACATAGCAAGCTAACTAACGTACGTAGCTGGTCAGGAAGAATACAGGACGTTGCGGTTGTTTTGCTCGTGTACCATTTTAGCTAACCGGCAGTTCATTTTCAGTTTAACTCGCGGATTCGTACCTCTGCCGTGGAGGGAAACTGGCCTACGCTATCTAGCAATCTAGAGTTGGCAAAGCAAGCTCGCTGATAACGTTTTCATCATTACAACGGAGGGTCGATAGTGTATTATAGTTAATGATATTTAACTAGCGAGCGTTTTTTTTATCCCTCTAAATAGGACGTTTGGACTGCTGCTATCGGCGTGGCCAAAGTTTGGTAGAATCCCCGGACTAGATTTGACCGTCTACTTGTGGGAACAAACCTCGCTTTGGGTGGAGCTTTGGCTCGTATAGCCCTCTAACTTGACAGCTCATCCTTCCACTGCACAGCTCCGTGTGTAACTGGCAGATCACTTTTCTCCATTGAGTGGAATAGGCGTACCAATGTAAGATAGCTTGTGAATGCAGGGTTACCTTTTCACGTGAATAGCTGTAATTTCAGATACTTGTGAATCCAGAACTTTGAACATTACTTATATTCTATTGATAGGTAGCTAACTACTAACGTTATATTCCTACTACCTGGACTAGGTATGGTATTTCATTGACGATTGAGTAACTTCAGCTAGCTGGATAGCTAGCTAGTTAGCTAGCTAGAACTTTAGCTCGCTAGCTAACTAGCTAGTTTAATTACTCCTAGCTAGCTAACGTTAGCCCCGAGCTAAGGCTACGTATGAGTAACTTTTTGATAAGTTGGCTAGCTAACTAAATTAGCTACACAAACAATATAGTCCCCAGTTCAGCAATAACAAACACAGAGGACAGATGTACAGTGAGTTTTGAGATTCTGTTAAGAAGTTACCCCCCGAAAATCTGTTAAGATGTCAACCCGGACGCCATTATTAACAATTGAACATTCGTCAAACCAGGTAAGCCAACTGCAGTTGCGGTATATCAGACAATTTTTAGGTAGCTAATTTAGCTAGCCTGAGCTAGTTAACCTAAACCACATAAACTCTCTTTATTTTCCTAGCCCTCAGGCTTGCTATCTTCCTAACTTGGCTACCTTACCAATCACATTGTTTGTGGCTAGGAGGTATTGCATGGTGTAGAATAGATTTTTTTTTTATAGATATTTAGCTAGCGAACTATGATTAAATAACGTTAGAGGGCTAATAGCCTAACTAGTTAGGAAACGTTATTGTAACCAGGTTTAGACACTTAATGAAGCATTTCAGTATGAAATGCCAATACTTTTTAAAACCCACTTTTCCATGTCTTCTTCAAGTCGTGTCAACAGGAGCAGATGTAATCTCTAACATTAATGTCTACACAGAATATATCAATCATGTTTACTTTTATATTTTTTGACAACTTTATAGGTCTTCCCCTTTTCCTGTATGCCCCCACATTGTTTGAGTGACTTTGTCTAACTCGTCAACAGATCATTCACTGCCAGTAAGTCAAGTTGTAGGCCCAACTAGATATTGCCACTTCTACAACTGTTTAGAGTGAGCTGCATCCTCTGCCATCTTGTTTGTGTTAGCCAGTAGCTCGTGTCTGAACTAGAATGGGGGATTCCATCATACAAATTGCCTGAGAGTGTCCTAAATATACTTTAGTAGGAATAGCTCAAATCAGGTGTAAGTAGAGGACAGCATAATTTACATTTGTGCATTTGAGCAACTCAGTCATGAACACACATCTGCTTGCAGTGAAGGCTGGCTCTCATTACTGACATGAATGTTTTAGTCAATAATGACATTATGAAACAATTGTCTATTCAAATCACAAATTGCTGATCTTTATACATGGGTAGCAGAGATGTTGACGCATTCCATTGTGGTGAAAATAGCCTAACTTGCACATACTACTAATTCCAAGGTTTTGTTTGCCACTGAATTTGGCTAAAGCAAGGAGTGGTACCCTGCCCAGCTTGTTTGATTACAGACTGCTGTTGACCAGGGACTCGATGTTCTTCTTACCCCAGTTTCTCTGTTCGTTAAAACCAGCATTTCCAGTTGAGCTGGGCGTAGGATATGTGTGAAGGCCAAGGGGAGTGCTTCTTTTCTCCACTTTGGACAGATTAGCATTATTTGTATGCACGCACATCTGTCAGTTTCCCTTTGTGTGTACTTATACATTTTAGCAGAGGCTAATATCCAGAGCGACATACAGGTGCAATTCGGGTTAAGTGCCTTGCTCAAGGGGACATTGGAAGATTTTTCACCTAGTCAACTCAGGGATTCTAACCAGCAACCTTTTGGTTACTGGCCCAATACTCTTGACCGCTAGGCTACCTGCCTCCCACTTTCTCCTGCATCTGTTAGTAATTATGGTTCTGGATATGGCATCATATTTATGATTGGTCAATGAAAGATGAAGAGAATATTTATCCATCTGGTTGTAGGCCTATTGAAAACAATTAGTAAAAACCTATCTGGTTTCAGTGACAGTGTCTTTGTTTTTACCAGCCCTTAGTGATCTTGGTTTCTCCCTGTGGTCTTTCTGTCATGACCTAACCCCAATCATATACTTGTGGGTATTAATAGCTCACATAGGCAGGGGTGGGATGATTTTAAAAGCTTGTGTCAACACTCTTTTTGTTCCACCTTTGTTTAAAATTATCATTAGGTTTCTTGTCTGAAAGGATTCATCACTATCGAGTATTCCTTTTATTTCTCAGCTTTGTAGCTTGTGCTGTCTTCTCTGAGGAAAAAGTTGACAGATTTTTAGTTCTGCTACGTATTTTTACATTTAGGCTTACTAATTCATGTATTCTCTTACAACATAGGCTACCTGTCTTTATCTATACTGAACAAAAATGTAAATGCAACCATTTTAGAGTTAAAGTGTGTGTATATATAAGGAAATCGGTAAATTGAAATAAATTCATTAGGCCCTAATCTATGGATTTCACATGGGCCCAACCACTGGGGAGCCAGGCCCAGCCAATCAGACTGAGTCCGTCCACCACCCCAGATGATCCCCACAGGTGAAGAACCCAGATGTGGACATCCTGGGCTGGCGTGGTTACATGTGCGATTGTGAGGCTGGTTGGATGTACTACCAAATTCTCTAAAATGACGGAGGCGGCTTATGGTAGAGAAATGAACAGTAAATTCTCTGCGAACAGCTTTTGTGGACATTCCTGCAGCCAACATGCCAATTGCACACTCCGTCAACTTGAGACATCTGTGGCATTGTGTTGTGTGACGAAACTGCACATTTTAGTGGTCTTTTATTGTCCCCAGCACAAGGTGCATCTGTATAAAGATCATGCTGTTTAATCAGCTTCTTGATATGCCACACCTGTCAGGTGGATGGATTATCTTGGCAAAGGAGAAATGCTCAGTAACAAGGATGTAAAAAAGTTTGTGCACAAAAGTTGAGAGAAATTAGCTTGTTTTGCGTATGAAACATTTCTGTGATCTTTTATTTCACCTCATGAAACATGGGACCAACACTTGACATGTTTATATTTTTGTTCAGTATAGAATATATAAAACCAGAGCCCCAGTGGTGTGTGTTCCTCCAGTGCAGTGCAGGTCTATGTGATTGTGCAAGCCTATGGTTGTGGTCCTTTTCATTTTAGCAGCTTGAGTTGTGCTCAATTATAATTAAAGACTAAACAAAACTGGGTTGCAATTGACTTTTCTCTCCCCCATAGTTCCACTATGCCATGTGTTTTGATTTCAGGATGTTCTACTCATGTTATTGAGGTAAAGTACTGTCAGAAGTGTATGGAGAGGGGACTGGAGGGAGAGCTCAGTTAGTGTCTATTTGTGGTTCTTGCTGCCGCTACCATGACTGGAAATAGCCGTGTGTGATATTAATACCCAGATAAATGACAAGCTGGCTCACTCGCCTCCTTTATTTACCAGTTTGTCTCTCTCTCCCCACCAGTCTGTTACTTTGTTTACTCGCTTTTCTTCTTTCCCTCTTAAGTTTCAATAAATTGAGCAGGCAAGAAACACTTTTCCTCTGACAGGTAGCCTAACAATTACTAATAGGCCTATTTTTTTTATTTTTTATTAAATATGTTCACGTCTTTAGGCCCAGGCTATTTTTTTTGTTGGAAAAAATGTGCTTGTGTCCTTGTTTGACTACTGTGTTTTTGCTCAGTCTGAATTGAAAGCTTTTCTCTGAGTATGTTAAGGAGAGCGAGATGTGAGGCGACAGCTAGGCTGGAGTGAGTGAGTGTTTTGTTTCTGTGTGTGTATGAGAAGGTTGGGGAGGGAGGAGGGCAGAGTAGAGGACAGGTTTAAGCAGCAGGTCCCCATGGCAACACTCCCACAGCAAGACTACTTTTTCAGAGAGGGACCATTCCTTCTGATCTTAGCAACGCTAAAGCATTTCCCCAACCTCTCATAGCAGTATTGCACATTACTCCAACAAATCTTATGTTCTCGATTGTTTAAAGTTATCAAGTATAAAATAACGTTAGTGCAATTGTGACAACAGGCACAAGTGTAAGTCAACAGATACTTTTAGAGGGTACAGATTAGAGGTCGACCGATTATGATTTTTCAACACCGATACCGATTATTGGAGGACCAAAAAAGCCGATACCTATTAATCGGACGATTTTTATTTATTTATTTGTAATAATGACAATTACAACAATACTGAATGAACACTTATTTTAACTTAATATAATACATCAATAAAATCAATTTAGCCTCAAGTAAATAATGAAACATGTTCAATTTGGTTTAAATAATGCAAAAACAAAGTGTTGGAGAAGAAAGTAAAAGTGCAATGTGCTAACGTTTCAGTTCCTTGCTCAGAACATGAGAACATATGAAAGCTGGTGGTTCCTTTTAACATGAGTCTTCAATATTCCCAGGTAAGAAGTTTTAGGTTGTAGTTATTATAGGACTATTTCCCTTTGACTATTGGATGTTCTTATAGGCACTTTAGTATTGCAAGTATAACAGTATAGCTTCTGTCCCTATTAGCGAGCGCTAACTAGCTAGCCATTTCACTTCGGTTACACCAGCCTCATCTCGGGAGTTGATAGGCTTGAAGTCATAAACAGCGCAATGCTTGACACACAACGTAGAGCTGCTGGCAAAACACACGAAAGTGCTGTTTGAATGAATGTTTACGCGCCTGCTTCTGCCTACCACCGCTCAGTCAGATACTTAGATGCTTGTATGCTCAGTCAGATTATGTGCAACGCAGGACACGCTAGATAATATCTAGTAATATCAACCATGTGTAGTTAACTAGTGATTATGATTGATTGTTTTTTTTATAAGAAGTTTAATGCAAGCTAGCAACTTACTTTGGCTTACTGCATTCGCGTAACAGGCAGTCTCCTTGTGGAGTGCAACGAGAGAGAGGCAGGTCTTTATTGCGTTGGACTAGTTAACTGTAAGGTTGCACGATTGGATCTCCCGAGCTGACAAGGTGAAAATCTGTCGTTCTGCCGCTGAACTAGGCAGTTAACCCACCGTTCCTAGGACGTCATTGAAAATAAGAATATGTTCTTAACTGACTTGCCTAGTTAAATAAAGGTATTAAAAATAAAATAAATCGGAAAATCGGCGCCCAAAAATACCGATTTCCGATTGTTATGAAAACTTGAAATCGGGCCTAATTAATCGGCCATTCCGATTAATCGGTCGACCTCTAGTACAGTTGTGAATGCAATACATTTCAAGAAATGTGTATTGATGGTTTAAGCTGGACTAGGGGGATGGGGATAAGAGGGAGAATGGTTGCTAAGGTAGATGGGTAAAGCTAGTTCATCAGCCTATGATGTTATATATGGACCAGAGCATGGAAAAAGTTTTCAGGTTAATTTCTTGAAGAGTTACTAGAGAACTAGTTACTGAGCACATTCATCATGTGTTTGTATGTGAGTAACCCGATTTGACACCTGGTAAATGTTTGAAAAGGTAATTGGGCAGTGTTTTTAAAAGGGGTGTGGTACAAATACACGGATTTGCTCATCTGTTAAAACCAATTGGTGATGAGTTTTAAGGAGATCAAAGTTGTGCTTCCTGTTGTATTCTCTTTAGTATTGGGGAATCCTTGACCTTCCCCCTTCTATTTTTTTTTCTCTCCCTCTCATATCCGCCCTTCTTTCTCCTGATTGTATCTGTGGCACAGCTGTCTGAGCATGTCAGCTCTTGTCCATCGGGCTGCCTCCCTCCCTGGTCATGTCTCACCAGTGCTGCTGCTCCCTTAGCCAGACAAACCTAGGCACGTCTCACTGGCACTAGGAACCTGACCCTGTCATTGTGTCAGCCATTTTGTTAACTTTTTTCTTTTTTGTGTGGGGGGTAAATCGCAATACTTCCTCAAATTACCCAAACAAACTTCCTGTTGACCGTTGGGACCGGCGAGGTTGTGTCTGGCCCTCTGGAGTGCCTGGCTGTGCGTGCTGTGTGTCCTATTTTAGCCTGAGACCTCATGGCCCCCTGTGTCCCACTTCTTGGTCATCCATCCAAGCCATCAACACCCCCTTTTATGCTTTGAAATCTGTGTTGAGGGGGACATTTACAATCTCAACTCTGTCCACACCTTTTTCTTAGAGCATAGCTGAAGTCTGTCTCTTCATAGAGGAAGTGACAAGGTTCCTATAGCCTGAATGGTATCTGGATGGTCAGTTCTCATGCTACTGTTAGCAATGGATGGAGTCCACAAGTCCCACTTCAAGCATCAAAATAACAGGTCAAGTACATTTGCATGTGTAGTTGTTTTGTGCGTATCGCTGAATGATTCATGTAGGAGTTTTTTTGACAGAATGATAGCCGGCTGATAAGTGAGTTTTTTTTCCCTAATACTACCGGCTAATATATAGAAAATGATTATTTTGAATTTCAAATCTGTCATCTTCAAGTGTTTGAGTGTGGTTCTTGCCTCTCTCCACCTGAGGCTGAACAAAGAGATGTGGGGCTGTATATGTACACCAGGCTTTTCCTGGTTGCACTCTCCTCAGCCTTTCTCTGTCTTTCGCTGTCAGTCAGTCAGCCCTGGAGCTGAGCTTCCATGACTTTGACGGTATGTCTGCATTGCTCTCGGTTTTGTCTGATATTATGTGTATTTGTGAACATGTTTTATTTATGCATCTTTGAATGTGCTGCTGTCTGTGTGCCAGCCTCTGCGAGTGCGTTTTAGTTTGTGTGGTAGACTAATGTGCGTATCTGGTAGGGATAGAAGTGCCGGCTGCTGTACTGAAGGTCAAAGCTGTGTTTGTGAGGACTGCGACTGCGTTGCTGACGCTCTGTTACTGCAGAGCATCCTCTGCAGATGAGCTGGGTGCAAGACACCTCTTTGACATGCAGTGGACACTTTCCCTCACACTCCCGACAAACAACAAACCCACTGTAGAGTGATGGCTAAACCATGTCTGCCAGCACAGAAATGAAAAGGAAAACAAAAACGAGGTCCGCACACTGAAAGTGTGGTAGTCTGGCTTACCCTGTTCTGCTCTGTGTGGAGCTCTCTGTGATGAGGCACTTCCTCCATGCATTTATGCCAGAGTGTGTTTTTTGTTGTATGTGTGTGGGAGGGAGGGAGGGAGCGTTTAGATGACAGCTGCCTTCTGGCTCATTGGCTCCTGCTGGTTCTACAGGCAGACTTGCAACAAGCTTCTGATTTATCGCTCTATGAAAACTCTGGGGCGGGACTCAACACAGACACTACACAGGTGTTACGTAATTGAACACAAAGCAGGCACACCTTTTGAAATGCAGATATTGGTGCGTAAAAAAAAAAAAGAGTCTTACGTGGAATGCTGTTTTGTTTCTGAAAGGGAAGTGGCTTGTTGGGAAATGTGACGTACTGTCTTTGTCTCATAGCCCGTGCTTTTTGTTTCTTCTTGGATTAAGTAGAAGAGCAGAACTTGACTTATATTACACAACGTTGTTTGTGTCAACTGTCAATTATTCACCCTATGCCAAATAGCCTTAACATTTATGTCCAATTCATTGTAAATGACATTAACATTGCTCTTGATAAGAATCCGTTGAATATTCCAGTTCAGAATGCAGAGAAGTAGTTCCGCTTGGGCCCAGACTTGGAACACGGAAACTAAGGTCCATGCGGAACAAAACGGTGCCCGTGTCAATAGCTTTTCTGTCCACTTACGTATGCTCACAAGGTAACAATCTCCTGGATAGAGTGAGCGCAGAAGGATACATTGCAGAGTTTGTGAATACAGAGAGAGCAGGGACATGTAAACAGATCCCCCCCCCCCCCCCCCCCCCCCCCTTCAGTCACCTTCTCATCCTTGCTGTTGCCCTATGTACAGAGTCATTGAACACTGGTCACTTTAATGTTTACATATTGTTTTATCCATTTCATATGTGTATGCTGTATTCTAGTCAAGGATCATCCTATATAACTACTACTGTACACAGCTTTTCTATTCATATAGACTACTGTTCATACGGTATATTTCACACCCATTATATACATATATACACTGCTCAAAAAAATAAAGGGAACACTTAACACAATGTAACTCCAAGTCAATCACACTTCTGTGAAATAAAACTGTCCACTTAGGAAGCAACACTGATTGACAATAAATTTCACATGCTGTTGTGCAAATGAAATAGACAACAGGTGGAAATTATAGGCAATTAGCAAGACACCCCCAATAAAGGAGTGGTTCTGCAGGTGGTGACTACAGACCACTTCTCAGTTCCTATGCTTCCTGGCTGATGTTTTGGTCACTTTTGAATGCTGGCGGTGCTTTCACTCTAGTGGTAGCATGAGACGGAGTCTACAACCCACACAAGTGGCTCAGGTAGTGCAGCTCATCCAGGATGGCACATCAATGCGAGCTGTGGCAAGAAGGTTTGCTGTGTCTGTCAGCGTAGTGTCCAGAGCATGGAGGCGCTACCAGGAGACAGGCCAGTACATCAGGAGACGTGGAGGAGGCCGTAGGAGGGCAACAACCCAGCAGCAGGACTGCTACCTCCGCCTTTGTGCAAGGAGGAGCAGGAGGAGCACTGCCAGAGCCCTGCAAAATGACCTCCAGCAGGCCACAAATGTGCATGTGTCTGCTCAAACGGTCAGAAACAGACTCCATGAGGGTGGTATGAGGGCCCGACGTCCACAGGTGGGGGTTGTGCTTACAGCCCAACACCGTGCAGGACGTTTGGCATTTGCCAGAGAACACCAAGATTGGCAAATTCTCCACTGGCGCCCTGTGCTCTTCACAGATGAAAGCAGGTTCACACTGAGCACGTGACAGACGTGACAGTCTGGAGACGCCGTGGAGAACGTTCTGCTGCCTGCAACATCCTCCAGTATGACCGGTTTGGCGGTGGGTCAGTCATGGTGTTGGGTGGCATTTCTTTGGGGGGCCGCACAGCCCTCCATGTGCTCGCCAGAGGTAGCCTGACTGCCATTAGGTACCGAGATGAGATCCTTAGACCCCTTGTGAGACCCAATGCTGGTGCTGTTGGCCCTGGGTTCCTCCTAATGCAAGACAATGCTAGACCTCATGTGGCTGGAGTGTGTCAGCAGTTCCTGCAAGAGGAAGGCATTGATGCTATGGACTGGCCCGCCCGTTCCCCAGACCTGAATCCAATTGAGCACATCTGGCACATCATGTCTCGCTCCATCCACCAACAGACTGTCCAGGAGTTGGCGGATGCTTTAGTCCAGGTCTGGGAGGAGATCCCTCAGGATACCATCCGCCACCTCATCAGGCGCATGCCCAAGCATTGTAGGGAGGTCATACAGGCACGTGGAGGCCACACACACTACTGAGCCTCATTTTGACTTGTTTTAAGGACATTACATCAAAGTTGGGTCAGCCTGTAGTGTGGTTTTCCACTTAGAGTGTTATTCCAAATCCAGACCTCCATGTGTCGATAAATTTGATTTCCATTGATCATTTTTGTGTGATTTTGTTGTCAGCACATTCAACTATGTAAAGAAAAAAGTATTTAATACAAATATTTCATTCATTCAGATCTAGGATGTGTTATTTTAGTGGTCCCTTTATTGTTTTGAGCAGTGTATTTATATTCTGGACTCTGACATGGCTTGTTCGGATATTTCTTTCTTTATATGTTTTGGATGTGTGTGTGTGTGTGTGTGTGTGTGTTAGGTATTACTGCACTGTTGGAGCTAGAAACATAAGCATTTCACTGCTACAGCGATAACATCTCATATGTTTACACGACCAGTACATCTTTTTTTTTTTTTTTTTTTTTTACTAACAAAGAGTGAACCGTATAAAAAGAAAGTTGCACACTCTACAGTACCTTCAGAAAGTATTCATACCCCTTGACTTATTTCACATGTTGATTGGACCGGGTCTGGATCCAACCAGGTCTATAAGGAACTGGTGTAGTTGTCCTCGGGTCCGTTCAGAACGGGTGTCAATATTTATTTATGCATACATTTGAAGACTTCTACTTGAGGTCCAACATCCCTGTCACAACAGACAATGCCAGGAACATTGTGAATGCGGTCATAGAAACTGGTCTTGGACCACAAATAGGGTGCTTTTTAGTTGTCTCTTGCCAAATTAGCAAATTAACTACAGTAACTGTTGGCTTTTAATTTTCCTGCTGTAATATTACCGAACCGTGACCCCATAACTGTGAAACGTACACCCTTCATTTCTGAACACTGCTACATTCATGAGGATGCTACCATGATTACACCCTTCATTTCTGAACACTGCTACATTCATGAGGATGCTACCATGATTACACCCTTCATTTCTGAACACTGCTACATTCATGAGGATGCTACCATGATTACAGATAATCATGAAATGTGAAAAAAGGATAAGTGAGAAAGTTTGAGGAACAAAGGTCATAACCACCCAAAAAAACGCTAACACCCAAAATGATACGCTACATTATTCACCATTCAGTTCCCATTGGGCAAAACATAATCCGAAACACAACCAAAATAAACTGAAAATGCATTCAACAAGTTTGTAGTCACACGATTGATGTAGTCATTGTGCTAGGAATATGGGACCAAATACTGAACTTTTGACTAATTCAAATCAAATTTGATTTGTCACATACACATGGTTAGCAGATGTTAATGCGAGTGTAGCGAAATGCTTGTGCTTCTAATTCCGACAATGCAGTAATAACCAACGAGTAATCTAGCTAACAATTCCAAACTACCTTATACACACAAGTGTAAAGGGATAAAGAATATGTACATAAAGATATATGAATGAGTGATGGTACAGAGCGGCATAGGCAAGATGCAGTAGATGGTATCGAGTACAGTATATACGTGTGTGTATATATATATATATATATATATATATATGAGAAATAATGTAGGGTATGTAAACATTATATTAAGTAGCATTGTTTAAAGTGGCTAGTGATATATTTTACATCAACTACCATCAATTCCCGTTATTAAAGTGGCTGGAGTTGAGTCAGTGTGTTGGCAGCAGCCACTCAATGTTAGTGGTGGCTGTTTAACAGTCTGATGGCCTTGAGATAGAAGCTGTTTTTCAGTCTCTCGGTCCCAGCTTTGATGCACCTGTACTGACCTCGCATTCTGGATGATAGTGGGGTGAACAGGCAGTGGCTCGGGTGGTTGTTGTCCTTGATGATCTTTATGGCCTTCCTGTGACATCGGGTGGCGTAGGTGTTCTGGAGGGCAGGTAGTTTGCCCCCGGTGATGCATTGTGCAGACCTCACTACCCTCTGGAGAGCCTTGCGGTTGTGGGCGGAGCAGTTGCCGTACCAGGTGGTGATACAGCCCGACAGGATGCTCTCGATTGTGCATCTGTAGAAGTTTGAGTGCTTTTGGTGACAAGCCGAATTTCTTCAGCCTCCTGAGGTTGAAGAGGCGCTGCTGCGCCTTCTTCACGATGCTGTCTGTGTGGGTGGACCAATTCAGTTTGTCTGTGATGTGTACGCCGAGGAACTTAAAACTTACTACCCTCTCCACTACTGTCCCATCGATGTGGATAGGGGGGTGTTCCCTCTGCTGTTTCCTGAAGTCCACAATCAATCATCTCCTTAGTTTTGTTGACGTTGAGTGTGAGGTTATTTTCCTGACACCACACTCCGAGGGCCCTCACCACCTCCCTGTAGGCCGTCTCGTAGTTGTTGGTAATCAAGCCTACCACTGTTGTGTCGTCCGCAAACTTGATGATTGAGTTGGAGGCGTGCGTGGCCACGCAGTCGTGGGTGAACAGGGAGTACAGGAGAGGGCTCAGAACGCACCCTTGTGGGGCCCCAGTGTTGAGGATCAGCGGGGTGGAGATGTTGTTACCTACCCTCACCACCTGGGGGCGGCCCGTCAGGAAGTCCAGTACCTAGTTGCACAGGGCGGGGTCGAGACCCAGGGTCTCGAGCTTGATGACGAGTTTGGAGGGTACTATGGCATTAAATGCTGAGCTGTAGTCGATGAACAGCATTCTCACATAGGTATTCCTCTTGTCCAGATGGGTTAGGGCAGTGTGCAGTGTGGTTGAGATTGCATCGTCTGTGGACCTATTTGGGCGGTAAGCAAATTGGAGTGGGTCTAGGGTGTCAGGTAGGGTGGAGGTGATATGGTCCTTGACTAGTCTCTCAAAGCACTTCATGATGACGGAAGTGAGTGCTACGGGGCGGTAGTCGTTTAGCTCAGTTACCTTAGCTTTCTTTGGAACAGGAACAATGGTGGCCCTCTTGAAGCATGTGGGAACAACAGACTGGGATAGGGATTGATTGAATATGTCCGTAAACACACCGGCCAGCTGGTCTGCCCATGCTCTGAGGGCGCGGCTGGGGATGCCGTCTGGGCCTTCAGCCCTGCGAGGGTTAACACGTTTAAATGTTTTACTCACCTCGGCTGCAGTGAAGGAGAGTCCGCATGTTTTGGTTGCGGGCCGTGTCCGTGGCACTGTATTGTCCTCAAAGCGGGCAAAAAAGTTATCTAGTCTGCCTGGGAGCAAGGCATCCTGATCTGTGACTGGGCTGGTTTTCTTTTTGTAATCCGTGATTGACTGTAGACCTTGCCACGTACCTCTTGTGTCTAAGCCGTTGAATTGCGATTCTACTTTGTCTCTATACTGACGCTTAGCTTGTTTGATTGCCTTGCGGAGGGAATAGCTACACTGTTTGTATTCGGTCATGTTTCCGTCACCTTGTCCTGATTTAAAAGCAGTGGTTCGCGCTTTCAGTTTCACGCGAATGCTGCCATCAATCCACGGTTTCTGGTTTGGGAATGTTTTAATCGTTGCTATGGGAACGACATCTTCAACGCACGTTCTAATGAACTCGCTCACCGAATCAGCGTATTCGTCAATGTTGTTTGACGCAATACAAAACATATCCCAGTCCACGTGATGGAAGCAGTCTTGGAGCGTGGAATCAGATTGGTCGGACCAGCGTTGAACAGACCTCAGCGTGGGAGCTTCTTGTTTTAGCTTCTGTCTGTAGGCAGGGAGCAACAAAATGGAGTCGTGGTCAGCTTTTCCGAAAGGAGGGCGGGGGAGGGCCTTATATGCATCGCGGAAGTTAGAATAGCAATGATCCAAGGTTTTACCAGCCCTGGTTGCGCAATCAATATGCTGATACAATTTAGGGAGTCTTGTTTTCAGATTAGCCTTGTTAAAATCCCCAGCTACAATGAATGCAGCCTCAGGATGTGTGGATTCCAGTTTGCAAAGAGTCGAATAAAGTTTGTTCAGAGCCATCGATGTGTCTGCTTGGGGGGGAATATATACGGCTGTGATTATAATAATAATAATCGAAGAGAATTCCCTTGGTAGATAATGCGGTCGACATTTGATTGTGAGGAATTCTAAATCAGGTGAACAGAAGGACTTGAGTTCCCGTATGTTGTTGTGACCACACCACATCTCGTTAACCATAAAGCATAATTGAATCATTGTGAATTTGTTTAGTCATTCCACCTCAAAAAGCACGAGAATTTCGACACCCACTATCTCCGATTTGTTCTAACATTAATTTAGTTTAAAGCAAATAAGATGATCATTCATGAAATATAATTGGATTAAACAAATGAATTGCACCCAAATTGGCAATTTTTTTATTTTTTTATAGGATTCATATCTTCAATAACTATGGTACCTAACATCCGATTTGGACCATTCTTCCTAACAACAAGTAAGATGAGCTATCCAATAAAAGGATCTAAAGCCACCCACAACCCCACCCCCAACAACCAGTACAGTATCAGTTCTCTGCCTGCTGTATTCCCTGTGAATCTTAATTTTTTTTTGTTCAGCGAAATTAGCCATTGGAGTCACAAGCTATTGGTTTTCTGCCCAAAGTTGCAAAGAAAATGTTGTGATCCGTTTAATAAACACAAGAGACTAGTCAAATTTGATAAAAGGGTGTTGCGGAAGTAGCAAGAACAGCAGCATCCAGTGTGCAAACCTTGTACTTTCACACTAATTTATGGTAAATAATGCAAGCAACTTCAATGGTTAATTTCTCTGAACAGGGGAGGAAAACAACATCACCAGATTCACAGGGAATACATAACAAAGGATCAAGAAGCAATACAGCATCTCCATACTACCTATCAGACATAGATAACTGATGCTGGTTGTTGGGGTGGGATTGCTGTGGGGGGGCTCCTTGGGTGGCTTTTGACCCTTTTATTGGATTGCTCATGTCTTACTCACTGTTAGGAAGAAGTTTGGTCCAAATGGGATGTTTTGGTGCTATAACTGTTGAATATTATGTGAATTCTATAAATTTAAAAAGCCAATTTGGGTGAAATTTTAAACAAAATATTTCAGGAAAGCAATCTTATGTTTCTAACTACAGAAACAATTCCAGAACAGTCTGAGATGGTGGGTATCGTGGCTTGCTGAAATGACATAGAATGACCCCAAATACTTATGAAAAAAGGTCAAATGGGGGGACTAGATGCACAAAGTGCTTTAATTTCTAAACGGTAAAACAGATGTATGAAAACCCCCTTAAAAGGTGACATTCTGAACTATCGCCTCATGAAAAATTTGATCTCCAATTCAAAATGCTGGCGTATAGAGCCACATTTACACATTTCAGCTTCACTGTCCAAATAAAGAGGGGAGTATATGCTCCCAACAATTTTAATGGGTGAACCTAATGCTTAGGTTGACCCATTAAATAGTTTGGGGCATGCATAGTGTGCGACTTTATTTCACTATTTTTATATAGTGACTATGTAGATTGAGAGATCAACATTATTGGACAGTATCAAGTTATGCTCACAGTTGCGTTTTTCTATGAGGTCTCCTTGGATCCAAGGCTCTTTCTCCTTTGATGGGAGTCTAAAATGCATTGTCTCGATTTGTGTCGGAGGTGTTGTGTAGGCTAGTGTTAGGAAATCACCATTCCTAACAGAATTTTGTTCTCCTCTTTCAGTCTCACTCAGAGTCCAAGGCAGGCGGGCGTCCTAATATGCCGCGGTGCCGGAATTCTGTCGCCACGACGCCAGACGAGCAGCCACACATTGGCAACTACCGGCTGCTGAAAACCATCGGCAAGGGCAACTTTGCCAAGGTCAAACTGGCTCGTCATGTCCTCACAGGGAAAGAGGTGAGGATAAACTGAGATCAAACCAAGTCCAAACATTGGATTTAGTGGCGCTGATGTTACTGCTTTTTTGTTAGATGTGTTTAGGGATGTGACTCTTTCCTTTCAAACACGGTTTGATACGCATCTAGATACATGGGCTCTGATATGATACTTTTAGTTTGAAACGATTTGGTGCGATTCAGTTTGATTAGTGGAAGGAATCGATGTGATTTGATGCACTAACATTTTGTTGTCTGAACACTAATTTTCCAGTCTAAATTAAAAATGATGGAGCTCAGGAGCTGGGCCTGTGAACTGGATCTGTCTGAGCTGAGTGGCCCTCGTGTATGTGTCTCAGGGGTTGTGTTAGTTTTCAAAATTTCAGACTGCGTTTTATACCATTTCACTTAAGTTTTATATTGAAAGTCGTTTTTTTTTGTTGCATCAATAGAGTGATCAGGAGTGTGCAACTATAGTTTTCCTTAGTGCAACATTAGTGCAACACATTTGGCAGAAAGAAAGCTTACTTTCCATCAAATGACAACAGAAGTGCAACACTACAGTGCCATCAAACTATTCACACTCCTTTACTTTTTCCACATTTTGTTGTTACAAGGTGGGATTAAAATGTTGACAAAATTACAATTAAATCCAGTCTACACAAAAAAAATTAAGTTATAAAAATAACTAGAAAACATGAATATATCTTGATTAGTTAAGTATTCAACCCTCTGAGTCAAAACATGTTAGAATCACCGTCGGCAGTGATTTACAGAGACTTACCCAGAAAGACTCACCGCTAAGAGCTTTGCACACCTGGAATGTACACCATTGTTGATCGATGCTAGACGGCCATTTTCAAGTCTTGCCATAGATTTTTAAGCCAATTTAAGTCAACTGTAACTAGGCCACTCAGGAACATTCAATGTCGTCTTGATAAGCAACTCCAGTGTATTGTCTATTTGGCCTTGTGTTTTAGGTTGTTGTCCTGCTGAAAGGTGAATTTGTCTCCCAGTGTTTATTGGAAAGCAGACTGAACCAGGTTTTCCTCTAGGATTTTGACTGTGCTTAGCGCTATTCTTTTTATCCTACAAATCTCCCTTGTCTTTGCCGATGACAAGCATACCCAAAACATGATGCAGCCACCACCATGCTTGAAAATATGAAGAGTGATCTGAGTGGAGAAGTGCAACTGAAGCACAAAATTAGTCTGATGTTGAACAGAAATTACAATAAGAAGCATTTTATATCTGCATTTACAAAACACAAAGATATTTCTTATGAGTTTAATCTTTTTCTCTTGTGAAAAATGCAGAACTCTGTTAATGCGACCCCTGGTGGGTGTGTAGACTCCTGAGCTGAGCCATAGGGCAGACTGAGCATCTAAACACTATCCAATTGGGGGGAGGGGGGAATTTGTTTTATGTCCCCCTACTTTATTCTGATATCCCCGTCACCCACTAATTAACTTGTCATTTTACAGGGCTCCAGACTGCGACCGTTTAATCGCATTTTGCAACCCTTTGACTTGGCTGTGCGCGAGTTACATTTTTAATTGGTTGCATCAGACAAGTGTTCTGATTATAACATTTCAAAATCCAACCACGGGGAAAACACAGCAATCCTGTGTAGTACTGTTGTTGCCATTGAAGAGAGGAGGTTCTCTGCTTTCTGTAGGTAGGATTTTTTTTATTTCTCAAATTAATATTCAGCAGGATGTTTGATATAGCTTTGAGATACGGAGTGCACGAACTGTGCATCGGCGATTGTGATTGCATAGGCGTCATTGGATAGTAGGCTACAACTGCAAAGTTTTGGGACATTACATTTACTGTTAGATTAATACATGGCTACTAGCAGTGGGTATTAGATTTAGAGTTGACGATCTAGCTAATATTTTGAGTTTCCATTTACTCAGGTGTAAATTAGCCCCAAATAAATTGGCCTATGATATTAGTGCACATAAAGACGTAGGCAAATTCATCTATTTTGAGCAAGAATTCTGGAGCCCTATTTTCAACAGCACAATATAACAATTGCCTTGTAGTCAACCCAAAATTCAAAATGGATTAGGTTGCACATCAAATGATTTAAAGTCACAACCCGTGAGATGAAACAACTTATTTCTTGAATACCATCTCAGTAGTCTATTACACTTCTTAATAAAGCACTGTGAATGACTTTAAAATGATTACTCATTTTGTTCTGTTGTGTGACCCCACATTTTTGTATATGAGATCAAATCATGGGCTGGTGCTCGCACAAATGATTTCACTCTTTGTAATGAAATTACAACTTTACCATGTTCATGTAAAAATGACCAGATGCACTGACTGTTTAAAGCAAAACTAGGAAAACTATTATTGTGAAACGGGCAATCTCAAAGCCCCAATCAGCAGGTAGATGTGCAATCGGCAAAAATGCGAGTTGTCCACTCCACTAGCCGACACAACTATGCCGGTAAAACACCATTTTCTACAGCACATTTGGTAGCAATGACCCAGCAAATTACATTGGTTGTCACCCAACTACACTGAACAAAAATATAAACGCAACATGTAAAGTGTTGATCCCATGTTTCATAAGCTGAAATAAAAGATGCCAGAAATGTTTACATCCCTGTTGATGTGCCATGAGTGCTTGGAGTGGGGCATCACATGGAGAAACAATACCGAGAGTAATAGAGTTGTTTGGGGGGAAAGAGTCCTCATCCAGTTCTTTCCACTGGTGGGTGGTATAGTTCAAGTCGAGCTACTCATGTCTAACTTTCCCCCCTCCCCTCCTATAAAAGGTGGCTGTGAAAATCATAGACAAAACGCAGCTCAACTCTTCCAGTCTCCAAAAGGTGAGGACAATGAGATGCTGGGTTAATGCCATACGGTTGTTGTTTTGATTTGTGTGTTCGGATAGGGGCGTTTTATTTCTGAAATAGAAAGAATACAGCTCAAATCAAGAAGAGATTGTGACAGAGCATTGCTTATTCACATCCATCCTCTTGAAGCATCTTCCAGTCCCTAACCCCAATCTTCTCCTGAAGAGGGTAGTTCCCTCTGTAGGGCTTAGGGCAGGATATGGGGGTAATTACAGGAAATTAGACCCAAGTACTTCCTGTCGTGATGGTTTGGGTGGGGTGCCAGTACTCTATTCAGAAATGTATGCATGGAGACGTGCACACAGTGATTTTAACATACAGTCTTGGAGTGTAGAGTTAAAATTATATTGGATAAACTCTGACTTTGTCGCATATAAACTGATTGATCTTCTGTTAATGTCTCTGTTCTCCTGCCCATAGCTGTTTCGTGAAGTGAGGATCATGAAGCTGCTCAATCACCCAAATATCGGTGAGCTTTGTGCTGCTTTCCTTTTCAGATTATCAATCCCCAACCAAATAACAGAAACATGTTTTGCTTGCCTGCTTATTGGTGGAGGCTTCCGATGTAGAGGTCATAGTTCACATTTTGAAAATTGATCGCTAAGTTGTGATTGAAGGTGTTGTCTTGATTGAATTGAACAAAATGTATCTTTTCTCTGTAGTTAAGTTATTTGAAGTTATTGAGACAGAGAAGACGCTGTACTTGATCATGGAGTATGCCAGTGGAGGTGAGTAAAGACCTACTCAGTTCAACCTGATGTTCTCTGTTTTCAGCATTTAATAACATCAGTTCTGTCTCGCTTCATTCACATACTCTTTTTACTCACTCAACCTTTTATCCTCCTTTGTTTCCACTGCTTTCTTCAACACTCCCCTACATTCTGTCTCCCCCTCAACCCCTCTCCTCAGGTGAGGTGTTTGATTACCTTGTTGCTCACGGGAGAATGAAAGAGAAAGAGGCCAGAGCCAAATTTAGACAGGTGAGACACTGTTTGTCTGCTGGTTTAATTTCCTGTTATTGCCAATACTGTTTAAAAGGGAATGGTCATCCTAGCTGTTGCTCCTTGTCTTGCTACAGATCGTGTCAGCGGTACAGTACTGCCACCAGAAGTGCATCGTACACAGAGACCTGAAGGTGAGGATGGACAAGAAATGGGGAAGTGTTTTGATGTGTAATGTAGAGAAAGGGATGGCTCCATTTGTGACAAAATCAAGATTATTAAATTATGAAATGCATAAAAACATTCCTTACCTCAGGATACTTCAACTGGTGACTACCCCAGAGAATAAACAAGAAGGAGCGCTCAGTTGCTGCGTATATCTGATTTGTACGTAAGCCTATTGTTTTTCCCGTCAATAAATCCATCAGATTTACCCAGCAACAGTGCTCCTTTTTTTCTCTTTATTCTCCCGGATAGTCACCAGTAGAAGTATCCTGGGGTAAGGAATGTTTTTGGGATCCACCCTTTTTTTCATTTAAGCTGGGCTGAAGTGCCTTTTGAGTACACCTTTTTTCCATGTTCATGTTGGTGTTCTTTAAATATTTTTGTTGAAAGAACTGGTATCAATAGAAAATGATTTCTCTCCAGGCAGAGAATCTACTCCTAGATGCTGACATGAACATCAAGATCGCAGACTTTGGTTTCAGCAATGAGTTCACCATGGGGAACAAGCTGGACACGTTCTGTGGCTCTCCTCCCTACGCCGCCCCGGAGCTGTTCCAGGGGAAGAAATATGACGGCCCCGAGGTGGACGTCTGGAGCCTGGGGGTCATCCTCTACACACTGGTCAGCGGATCTCTGCCTTTCGACGGACAGAACCTAAAGGTGGGCAGGGAACAGTGAAGGTGGAAGGGAGGCATGGTAAACACGTGATGTTGTTGAATACCTACCCACACCTCACTTTAATCCTTGTCTGTTGCGCTCGTCTTCCCTTTAGGAGCTGCGCGAACGGGTTCTGCGGGGGAAGTATAGGATTCCCTTCTACATGTCCACAGACTGCGAGAACCTGCTCAAGAAGTTCCTCATTCTCAACCCAACCAAGAGGGGCAGCCTGGAGGTTAATAGTACCTCACCTAGCCACTGCCTCCGCTGGATACAAACCAGAATTGTGTAGAGACAACTGTTAGTACTGTGTTTTTCTATCCACCTCCCTTTCCCCATTAACGCCAAGACTCCGTCCTCTCTCTCTCTGCTTGTGTCCAGCAGCAGATCATGAAGGACCGCTGGATGAACGTAGGCCATGAGGAGGAGGAGCTGAAGCCCTTCATCGAGCCCCAGCCAGACTACAAGGACCCCAAGAGGACAGGTCAGCACCCCGACCGAGCGGGGGGGTGGAAGAGAGGTGGGGCAGGCGTCTGGTGGATGAGCTGGTGGCAGTAGAGGGGTTACTGGGGAAGGGGTTAGAGGTCACATTAATTGGGGGAGGGCCCCTCTATCTGAAGGTAGTCTTATTTTACGTGCCCTGTTAGTCTGCCTACCTCTGTGTTGCGTAACATGCCCTTTGCTGTGTCAACATGTGCCTTCATGTTTAGTAAAACTAAATACTATACTTTTTTGTTAGACTCTAATGATATGCCTTTATGGTCTTAACTATTTTGTCTGTAGAATCATGTGTTTGTGATCGGTTTGTCTCTGCAGTATGCTGCATGTGTGCGTAGTACTTCTGTCTTTGATGTGGTAGTACGGTTGACCTTTTCTTGCCATTCTGTCCAGATATCATGTTGCAGATGGGCTACTCTGCGGAGGAGATCCAGGACTCGCTCGTCAACCAAAAATACAATGACGTCATGGCCACATATCTATTACTGGATTACAGGAACTCTGAGGTACGAAGTGAATACACTCTATATGTAGGAGCAAAGTGTGTCCTACTCCTGCCATGGTAATATGTATGACCATCCCTCTTCTCCCGCAGATGGACGAATGCATCAGCCTATCAATGAAACCCCGCCCAGGAAGTGACCTCACAAACAGCAATGCCCAATCCCCTTCTCACAAGGTACAGCGCAGTACCTCATCCAATCAGAAGCCCCGGAGAGCAACAGATGCAGGTAGGAAGCTGTTTGGATTGATGAGGATACTGTAAATGTACTGCTATTTTGGACAAATGCTCTTATTTTGGTTTCAACTATCTTTTTATATTGATCTCCGTCTTTGCGTCTCTGTCCCACTCTTTCCATTCTTCTGTTGTCTCTTGTTCTTTTTCCCAGGTTCTTCAGCTTCTAAGCGTTCCCAGGGCGACAACAAGCACACAGCAGAGGATTATGGGAGGAAAGGTTCTGGCACTGGCAGCTCCACTAAAGTCCCTCCCAGTCCCTTAGCTGCAGCAGATCGTAAGAGGAGCACCCCAACCCCCTCCACCGTGAGTGGATTTATTGTTCTGCATGCCTGCCACTCCAGGGTTGATGGCATGTACACTACTGTACTCTACATCATATCCTCTATCGGCCCTACAGAACAGCATCCTGTCCACTGGTACGAGTCGCAGTCGAAACTCGCCAGTCCCTGAGAGAGCCACACTTGGGGTCCAGAACGGAATGGACAGGTAGACACAAGCACCCGCGCGCGCACTCTTACATACTCGCAATCACACACTCTCTGACATGGCAGCGGAGATCTGTTTTTGGGGCTAGTCACATGTCTAGGTGGCAGTGTTTACAAGCAGTGGCCAGCCGCCAGTGGATTTAACACAGAGCAGTTGGCAGGTGGATTCCCAGTGTACATACTAGAGGTCGACCGATTAATTGGAATGGCCGATTAATTAGGGCGGATTTCAAGTTTTCATAACAATTGGAAATCTGTATTTTTGGACGCCGATTTTGCCATATATATATATATATATATATTTATTTTTACAACTTTATTTAACGAGGCAAGTCCGTTAAGAACACATTCTTATTTTCATTGACAGCCTAGGAACGGTGGGTTAACTGCCTTGTTCAGGGGCAGAACGACAGATTTTTACCCTGTCAGCTCAGGGATTCAATCTTTTAACCTTACGGTTACTAGTCCAACGCTCTAACCACCTGCCTCACGAGGAGCCTGCCTGTTACGCAAATGCAGTAAGAAGCCAAGATAAGTTGCTAGCTAGCATTAAACTTATCTTATAAAAAAACAATCAATCAATCATAATCACTAGTTATAACTAACTACACAATGGTGCATGATATTACCAGTTTATCTAGCGTGTCCTGCGTTGCATATAATCGATGCGGTGCGCATTCGCGAAAAAGGACTGTCGTTGCTCCAACGTGTACCTAACCATAAAAATCAATGCCTTTCTTAAAATCAATACACAGGTATATATTTTTAAAGCTGCATATTTAGCTAAAAGAAATCCAGGTTAGCAGGCAATATTAACCAGGTGAAATTGTCACTTCTCTTGCGTTAATTGCACGCGGAGTCAGGATGTATGCAACAGTTTGGGCCGCCGGCTCATTGCGAACTAATTTGCCAGAATTTTACGTAATTATGACATAACATTGAAGGTTGTGCAATGTAACAGCAATATTTAGACTGATGGATGCCACCCGTTAGATAAAATACGGAGTTTCGTATTTCACTGAAAGAATAAACGTTTTGTTTTCGAAATGATAGTTTCCGGATTCGACCATATTACTGACCTGAGGCTCGTATTTCTGTGTGTTATTATGTTATGATTTGATAGAGCAGTCTGACTGAGCGATGGTAGGCACCAGCAGGCTCGTAAGCATTCATTCAAACAGCACTTTCGTGCGTTTTGCCAGCAGCTCTTCACAATGCTTCAAGCATTGCGCTGTTTATGACTTCAAGCCTATCAACTCCCGAGATTAGGCTGGTGTAACCGATGTGAAATGGCTAGCTAGTTAGCGGGATGCGTGCTAATAGCATTTCAATAGTCACTCGCTCTGAGACTTGGAGTAGTTGTTCCCCTTGCTCTGCATGGGTAACGATGCTTCGAGGGTGGCTGTTGTCGATGTGTTCCTGGTTCGAGCCCAGGTAGCGGCGAGGAGAGGGATGGAATCTATACTGTTTCACTGGCAATACTAAAGTGCCTATAAGAACATCCAATAGTCAAAGGTATATGAAATACAAATGGTATAGAGAGAAATAGTCCTATAATTCCTATAATAACTACAACCTAAAACTTCTTACCTGGGAATATTGAAGACTCATGTTAAAAGGAACCACCAGCTTTCATATGTTCTCATGTTCTGAGCAAGGAACTTAGCTTTCTTACATGGCACATATTGCAATTTTACTTTCTTCTCCAACACTTTGTTTTTGCATTATTTAAACCAAATTTAACATGTTTCATTATTTGAGGCTAAATGTATTTTATTGATGTATTATATTAAGTTAAAATAAGTGTTCATTCAGTATTGTTGTAATTGCCATTATTACAAATATATTTTTTTAAATAGGCCGATTAATGGGTATCGGCTTTTTTTGGTCCTCCAATAATCGGTATCAGTGTTGAAAAATCATGATCGGTCGACCTCTAGTACATACACATTCTCACATACAGTCACACAGGAGCAGTTTTGAAATCTTTTATAATGGATTAGTGACACATTTTAGCAAGTATGAAAGAATCAAAATATACTCAAGGCCAGCTTACTCACAAAGTGAAACACTGCATCTGCAATCAACTGAAACCATAATCATTTCTTGACCCTGATAGTCAGATCTCTCTTTCATCTGGGATTTATGATGCTGGCTGCTTTTATATGCAGGCTACTTCCAAAAAGGGAAGAATGCAGAGGGAACGTGTTTAAGAACATGTTCTGTGTGGGAGAAGGGGAGCAGCGTTGCCAACAGCATGTGACTAAAACATGTTTGCTTGAAAGAGATGATGAGAGGGCAAACTGACACGGTGTGGTCAGTACCATCGCTACTAAACTGTATTGGTTGAACACTAGCACACATTCTCCTCACTGACAGAATGGCCCTTTCACACAATGTTATGTCAAATATGCCTTTTTAATTTAATAGGGTTTTGTAACATTCACATTATCCCCATTTTTTTTTAAATGCATTTTTATTCCTTTATGCATTATTTTAAAGCCACTTTTTCTTTCCTCAAACTTGTGTTCTGTTCTGACAGTTTCTCTCTCTCATCTCTTCTTTGGGGTGCAATGCTTCCCAGAAGTAATGCAGTCTTCCATTAAGGGAGCTTAATGGAAGCTGTTCTGTATAGTCATCCAATACAAATCTGCCTTATCTGAGATCCTGTGTTGTCTGTGTTGTTTTCCTCCCTCCGTGTCCCCCTCCGCTTCCTCCCCACTTCTAACCTTGATTACCCCATGGCCCTCTTCCACCCCTCACGGGGGGGCGGTCGGCACTGGGTTTATTAATTTCTCTCCCCCAGCTTAACCACCCCAGGGTCCCGCGCCTCCACAGCCTCGGCAGCCGCAGTTCTCTCTTCCTCCTCCCGCCCCCGACACCACAAGTCCCTGTCCACCTCTGCCCATCCCACCCCCTCAGACATCCACGCACACCGGCCCAGGCAAGTGTCACCAGAGCGGGGAACATAGGACAGTCACTCGTCAGAAGGGAGAATAGAGGGGATATGAAAGGGTTTGGGTTAGATGGTCCCTGGTGGCAGTTCTCAGCATTGAGTATTCAAAATGGGTAGAGATGGATCACAGATGTAGGGGTTAAAAGGGTAGCAATATTGCTGGAAGGGCAACATTGAAAGCACCCTACTTTTTTCTGTCTGCCACTTTCCCCACCCCCTGAAACTCGCCCTACAAGCACCCCACCTCTTTGGGGAAATACCTTTCTCCCCAACACTTCTGTCCTTATCCGACCAGTCCTACCACAAATATTGCACATAAAATCCAGAACCTTCCCAACCCGTGGTTCATGTGTACCTGCAAACCCTCAGTTACACATCAAACATCATCACACTTTGAACGTGGCCCGGCCGGTGCCATGTTTTTGCCTGAGCCGGAACTCTCTCAGCTCCTGGCTGGTGTGCATGTCATGTAATCTCTTTTTAATACCCCCTGTAACTCCCTGTCCATACAAAATCTGACATCTCATGGGCCATGCACATTGTAAAAAAAAAATAATAATCAACAAAAACAATCCTAGTGAATGAGCTATAATGGTAGGTAGGGTGTCGTTCACTTATCAATTGGTTAACCCGTAATCCACTTTATCACTACGTGGTTTCGCTATAATCTCAATGACAATGAGTGAGTGGTCCACAACATAATCAATAGTATTACAGCTCCATGCCCCTTCCCCAACCTTTCCTTCTTTGTAGTGATGCTGCATTTGTTGTTACCCTGTTAGCTGATCCTACTGTGTCACGCTGATTTTGTGATAATGCAGAGTGCCTCTGATTTTAACACTCAACAAAGCTTCACTGGCCTCATATTTCAAGTCTGTAGTTTATACCTGCTGCCCATGGCGGGTCACGAGGCTGTAATCGTTTTCTGGGCAATATGTCATTTTACTAGGCTTCATCTTTCAAGATTAAAGTCAATCATGGGAGATTTTGCGGTGTGGATGGCATGTTGTAGCCTAATAGAAGCAGCTACATTGTTGCACACATTCCTTTAGCCAAAGGCCTTTGTATAGAAATTATATGATTTTACTGAACTTTTGTTTCACCATCTCAAGCTCAGTTATGTTTTTATCATACATTCTTTGTGGGAAATAGCTTCAGCAATGGGGAAAATGTTGATGTGCATGGTGATAATTAAATCTATAAATGTCTCCTCTGCCTACTCATTCTACTCCCAAAACTATAAAAACAGCACTGCCCCTCTGAGAGTACCAGTGGCGTCTCCCTCTGCCCACAACGTCAGCAGTTCCACGGCGACTGAGCGATCCAACTTCCCCAGAAATGTGGCCACCAGAAGCACTTTCAGTGCTGGGCAGCAGAGGGCGACGCGGGACCAGCATGCCTCCACCTACAATGGTCCCCCAGCATCCCCCTCCCTCTCCTATGGCAACAGCCAGGCCCGAAGAGCTGGGGGCACTGGTATCTTCAGCAAGTTCACCTCTAAATTTGTGCGCAGGTGAGAGAATGGGGGAACGGGGACCTGTGATGTGATTTTCTGTTTTGCTGATCACATCCTGGTGTTGAACATCTTGCCTTAAGTGAATGAGAGTTTGAGAATTACAGTGAGGTATTCATGTTTGTGCATTGTGATTTTTGGACTGTTCGTTCTTCTCTTCACTGTGTCCCTGTGATTATTTTTTTTGTCTGGACATAATGTTCTTGTGCTCACAATGTGCTTGACTACAAGTACTCCCCTCTTATTTTTATTTTTTAGTTTGAGTTGGTTTGGAGCTGTGCATGTTTTTGTTGCTATGGTCAGTTGCCACACATGTAATTGGAGCAGCTAGGGAAGTTACTCTGTGTAGAAATACCTTCAAATACAAATCTGAGTATCTTGCTATAGTTTAATTGTTTTATTGATAAATTGTACAACACTCAGAATGTAAGGTGTTATACACAGTGTACAAAACATTAAGAACACCTTGCTAATATTGAGTTGCACCCCCCCAATTTTGCCCTCAGAACAGCTTCAATTCGTCAGGGCATGGACTCTACAAGGTATCGAAAGCATTCCACAGGGATGCTGGCCCATGTTGACTCCAATGCTTTTGTGTCAAGTTGGCTGAAAGTCCTTTGGTTGGTGGCCCATTCTTGATACACCTGAAACTGTTGATTTTATGAAAAACCTAGCAGCGTTGCAGTTCTTGACAAAAAAACAGTGAAGCTTGGCACCTACTACCATACCCCGTTCAACGGCGCTTAAATATTTTGTCTTGCCTGTTCACCCTCTGCATAGCACACATACACAATCCATGTCTCAACTGTCTTAAGGCTTAAAAATCTTTCTTTAACCTGTCTCCTCCCCTTCATCTACACTGATTTGTAGTGGATTTAACAAGCGACATCAATAAGGGATCATAGCTTTCACCTGGTCAGTCTGTCATGGAAAGAGCAGGTGTTCTTAAAGTTTTGTAAACTGTGTAAATATATCATAATTGGCATGCATGTCTCCCAACCAGTGCTAACGTTAGTCCTAATCCGAGTCCGTTCATGTAACTGCTCTGCCTTTAACATCCTGAAGACTATGGTAATGTCAAGCTACATTAACAGCTATTTAGTGACAAACTGTTTGGCTTAAGCAGCTCACCTCCTGAGGGACACCGGGGGGAGTATTCATCTCTTTCAGTTGACTGACATGTATAACAGATTTGCTGTGGTTTGTTTATGCGCACGTTTGTGTACATACAGTTTTCTTTTTCTTCCCCCCCTCCCCTTTTTTGTAGAAATCTCTCATTCAGATTCCCCAGAAGGTAGGCAAAAATAACCACACCCAGTTTTTCCTCAACTATTACCTTGTCGTATCTCTCCACTGTGAGGCTATTTTATGTGTCATGACCCTTTTTTAATTTTTTTTGTAAGGATTTGCCTTTTTATACTAACTCACCCTGCTCTCCATCGCCTGGTTCACCGTCATCTGCTGCTCTCGTCATCCCTCAGTGAATGATACTCCTCCCTTTCTGCTTTCTCTCATTCCCGTTTCCTTTTTGTCTCGGTTAGTGTTGAGTGTTGCCCTATGGGTCCTTGGCCAATTGAATAGAAAATCCTCCGTGCAGCCCAGTCTGATCATGCCATGCTACCCAGTGTGCATAAAGCTAAGAAGCTTAGAATACAGAGAGATGGTGATTGTTGAGAAGAACACGCATTCTTCTGAACTCTAATGCTGTTGTCAGCTGCCTGTATTGTGGGAAGGCTTTCAACATTACATGCTCAGACAGGAGTAGGGATTATTGCTGTTGATTTTGAAAAAGTCACATCACTGTTATTTTGGGAGGGATATCTCCTGCATTTCTTTTGTCTGATACCAGGCCACTGGTCCTGGCTTGCAGTTTGCACTAAACAACCTCATATTTCAGCAACGTCCTGCTGTTTTCTTTTTCTTAACTTGGATTATTTTTGTTTCTATTTCGAATGAGTTCCCTGAAGTGTCATTTGAGCCGTCTGTTTCTTGGCACTAATATAATATTCTCAGCAACAAAGTGATAAAAAAAAATTCAATGTTTACTAAAACTTACGTCAAGGAGTGCATGTGTTTGACGTCATATAATTGTGGTGGGCACAGACTTAAGGTTTTGGGCACCTTGGGAAACTGAGAATAGGTCCGCAGAATGCCTGCATATGCATCTGACCGATGCTGTTTATTTTATTCTTTTGGATGCCTTGCTGTGGGAGTTTGAGGAGAGGGGTTATTGGATGGTGGTGATGGGCCTTATTAACATAACAGACAAAGATGTGATCTCTGACTGTTCATTCCAGTTGTATGCTAAACAAAAATACAGAAGTATCCATGGATTGTGTGATTCCACTTCGGGGGGTGGGGGTGTAAATCCATTTTTGGGGATTTGAAATAGAATTAGTAGAGATACCTAGTTATTTCCTCATAGCCCTCTAAAATGTAGTGGAGCTCACATGAATGAAATCTATGGATACATACAGTATAATATCTAAGAAAAATACTATAGAATCTGGAATTTGAAGGTGCAGGGGTTGCAATGGGAGTTGATGGTGTTTGTGCTAACCTGGTAATAAAGTCTAATTGGAATTTGGGGAGACTAAACTTTTGCCGATTTTCTTTGAGGAGCCCGTATGAGGGAGAGGGTCGAGATGAGGCCAACAGGTGAGGATTACGATAGTGACAATTTGATCAATCTGTTGATTCAGTGAAAAAAATGTCAATCAAATAATGATTAGATTAATTGATTTAGGTGGTGTAAAGAATAGCATGCTGATTATATGATCAGTAGCGCTCCTTCGGTTTTGACAATGTAAGCATTGATCTTTTAATAACAGAAAGAGACGCATGTATTCTGTTGCTCATTGAAGAGTCCATGTAAATGCACAACTTAAATGTTTCATGCTCATGCTGTCATTGGTTCCCCCTGTGATTGAATGCATTGTTAACCAGCCCGTAACCTTGCTGTTTTGTCTGTTTTTCATTAATTCTGTCCTTGCCTTATATTTATTCTCCTTTCCTACTTTCTTTCCCAACTCAGACCCATGTTGACCACTGCTGAGAAGCTGGAGAAGGGCACCCTGGGCTCTGCAGGAGACGAGAACAAGGACTCCCTGTCCTCCACCTCTACGGTGCCCAGCACCACGACCCCGGGCCTGACCTCCAAGGACAACAAGCCCCGCTCGCTGCGCTTCACCTGGAGCATGAAAACCACCTCCTCCATGGAGCCCAACGAGATGATGAAGGAGATCCGGAAGGTTCTGGACTCCAACAGCTGCGAGTATGAGCTGCGAGAGCGCTACATGCTGCTGTGTGTGTCTGGGAATCCCGCCCGTGACGACTTTGTCGAGTGGGAGATGGAGGTGTGCAAGCTGCCCCGCCTCTCCCTTAACGGGGTTCGCTTTAAACGCATTTCTGGCACATCCATCGCCTTCAAGAACATCGCCTCCAAGGTTGCCAATGAGCTCAAACTGTGAGCTTGTGGAAGAGGGGTACTGATGATAACAATGAGTTGGACGGTGGATGGAGACAGACTGGAGCACAAAGGCAAAGAGGCTGAACTTTGAGACTGAACTGAGAGCTTTTGAGATGAAGGCAAAGGAGGATGGAGAGACTTTTTGGGTGGGTGGGGGGGGAGCAAAGTGGCTAGGGGGAGGTTGTGTGTATAGACCGTTTTGAGGGGATTGTTAATTTTCTTGGGAGGGGATGTTTTTTTCAGTTTGGGGTTTCTGGCCCCTCTCGCCCCTCTGACTTTTCTGTTGTCTTCTGAGACCGTTTTGTTTCTCTTAAACCTCACAATCATCTTTTTCCAAAATACATTTATTGGTGGAAAATATGAAAGGAAATGAGTTAAATGTATGAACTGATTTGTAGGTTTTCTTATTTTTATTTTGAGCCCAAAATGGCCCTGGACTCAGCCAGCTGTAACCCTCAGGCCTTTCTCCGTTGCTTATCCTGCACCAAGCCCAATCTATGGTCGAAGCACCATGTTACTGTACTTGAGTATCTTGCCCCCATTTTCAGCTGTCTGTTTTGAACAGATGAAGAGAGCTGCAGTTTGACACTGAATGTACAACATGATTAGACTAATGTATCTGAGGTACAACGCATATTCACTACAGCTGTAAATTGGTTTTCACATCATGTTCTAATTTGAATCAGCTAATGACAGTTGCACAAGGTGTTTCCGTGTGGTCCAGAAAGCTTCTGCCATTTTTTACATCATTGTACAGTGTCTTACTTGAGGCTACCATGGACTTGAACTCTTTGCACTCTGATTGCGAACCTTCACCTGCCTGCTCCTCAAGCCCCCTCAAATCTTTTTTTTTTTTTTTTTTTTTTTTTTAATACAGCAGGGGTAATTTATCTGATTAAATAATTAAGGGCCAATTGATAATTATTGGTGGATTGTAATGTAATTAAGAGTTGCTGGTTGGTTTCAATGTGCTGCACTGGAATGTCTTGAGTCAGCGTTCCTTTGCCTTTCTCTGGAGAAAATAATTATTAATATTGTTATTATAAGAATAAACAAAGTTGGATGATATCTTTGCTTTTCAGTTTTGTTATCTGTTATAGAAGCCCACTTTAATATGCCCACATTTTGCTGATGAATGAAGAAAATGCAGAACAATTGTACAAGCTTAAGAGACTCGTTATTTCACCATAAACATTAGATATGCTACTAATGTATATAGTCATTCAGAAAGTATTCAGACCCCTTGACTTTTTACACATTTTGTTACATTACAGCCTTATTCTAAAATGTATTAAATGTTTTTCCCTCATCAATCTCCACACACTAACCCATAATGACAAAGCAAAAACTGGTCTTAAATGTTTGCAGATTTATATAATAAAAAAATGAAAAACATACCTTATTTACCTAAGTATTCCCTTTGCTATGAGACTCAAGATGGAGCTCAGATGCATCCTGTTTCCATTGATCATCCTTGATGTTTATATAACTTCATTGGAGTCCACCTGTGGTAAATTCATTGGATTGGACATGATTTGGAAAGGCACACACCTGTCTATATAAGGTCCCACAGTTTGACAGTGCATGTCAGAGCAAAAACCAAGCCATGAGGTTGAAGGAATTGTCTAGCGCTCCGAGACAGGATTGTGTCAAGGCACAGGTCTGGGGAAGGGTACCAAAAAATGTCTGCCACATTGAAGGTCCCCAAAAACACAGTGGCCTCCATCATTCATAAATGGAAGATGTTTGGAACCACCAAGACTCTTCCTAGAGCTGGCTGCCCAGCCAAACTGTGCAATCGGGAGAACGGCCTTGGGCCGGGAGGTGACTAAAAACCTGATGGTCACTCTGACTGAGCTCCAGAGTTCCTCTGTGGAGATCCTTCCAGAAGGACAAGGATCTCTCCACCAATCAGGCCTTTGTTAGAGTTGCCAGACAGAAGCCATTCCTCTGTAAAAGGCACATGACAGTCTGCTTGGAGTTTGCCAAAAGGTAACTAAAGGACTCAGACCATGAGAAACAAGATTATCTGATGAAACAAGATTCCCAAGATTCAACTCTTCAACCTGAATGCCAAGTGTAACGTCTGGAGGAAACCTGGCACCATCCCTACGATGAAGCATGGTGGTGGCATCATGTTGTGTGGATGTTTTGCAGCCGCAGGCACTGGGAAACTAGTCAGGATCAAGGGAAATATGAACGGCTCAAAGTACAGAGGGATCCTTGATGAAAACCTGCTCCAGAGCGCTAAGGACCTCAGACTGTGGTGACAGTTCGCCTTCTAACAGGACAATGCAGGAATGGCTTCGGGACAAGTCTCAATGTCCTTGAGTGGCCCAGCCAGAGCCCCGACTTGAAGCTGATTGAACATCTCTGGAGAGACCTGAAAAGAGCTGTGCGGTGACGCTCCCCATCCAACCTGAGAGAGCTTGAGAAGATTTGCAGGGAAGAATAGGAGAAATTCCCAAATACAGGTGTGCCAAGCTTGTAGTGTCATACCCAAGAAGACTCGAGGATGTAATCGCTGCCAAAGGTTCTTCAACAAAGTACTGAGTAAAGGGTCTGAATACTTATGTAAATGTGATATTTCATTTTTAGATTTTATCAGCATAACGCAACAGGAACCAGTATTAGTCAGATGAGGCAATGTTTTTCTACTCATCAATTGTCCAGTGTTGGTGATCGCGTGCCAACTGGAGCTGCTGCTTCTGGTTTTTAGCTGATAGGAGTGGAACCCGGTGTGGCCGTCTGCTGCAATTGCCCATCCGTGACAAGGACTGACGTGTTGTGCGTTCCGAGATTGCCAAAACACACAACTCGTTGTACTGTGCAGTTCTTTGCCTGTTTATTGCCTGTTAGTGACCTGCCTGTAAGCTTGCACAATTCTTATCATTCTCCTTCAACCTCTCATCAACAAGCTGTTTTTGCCCACAGAACTGCCATTGACTGGATGTTTAAAAATAAAAAAAATTAATAAACCATTGTTGGTAAACCCTAGACACTGTTGTGCGTGAAAAGCTCAGGAGGCCAGGCCCTTTCTGAGATACCTAAGCTGGCACCTGGCACCAACGATCAATCATACCACGCTCAAAGTTGCTTAGGTCACCCATTTTGACCTTTTTAATGCTCAATCGAACAGTAACTGAATATCTGTCTGCCTCCTTTATACAGCAAGCCACGGCCACGTGACATTCCTGGACTGCAGATCTTGGTGTTGTGTTCTTTAAACCAGGGGATCCTCACAAGACCCAGTAGTGGGGGCAAAACATATTCTGGCCTATATTATAGTATATCTGACCGAATATTTATCACTACACAATTTCACTTTGTTTAATAGGGGTAGCCTGGATGCAAAAAAAAGGGATGAGCCTGTAAACAGACCAGCATGGATGAAATATTCCATGCACTCAATGTGGACTGTAAAATGTTCTGTGGTAGATTTAGGCTACTTCTTGGGCCTTGAGTCCATTTGTCTCTCACTTCTTCTGGACCCAACAGTTTGCCACATAGTTGGCATATTTTTTTCAGACCCTGTCCTCAGGTCTGGAAGGTGGTGTAATCTGAATGGAGCGCAGGAATGACTTGGCATTAGGCACTGAATCAAAGATGTGGGTCTCGCTCTCATGGGTGATGTGTAGCTTTGCAGGGAACATCAGAGAATATGTGATGTTTTTGGCTGCCAATTCTCTCTTGATCCCGTCTTAATATTTTATTTTCCGCAACAGCTCTGCAGTATAGTAATTGAAGACAGATATGCGCTTGTCCTTAGAATAGTTATCCCTTGGTTCTCAACAGCTGCATCATCTCCTGTTTCCGTTTTAGTTTTGAAGCAGTCTTCACCTGACAAAGTTATGTTAGTGTATGTCAGTTATCCCGTGAGCACTTTTGTGCCGAACGTTGGGCATTGGGCCAGTAACCAAAAGGTTGCTAGATCAAATCCCCTACCCCTGAACAAGGCAGTTAACCCACTGTTCCTAGGCCGTCATTGAAAATAATAATTTGTTCTTAACTGACTTGCCTAGTTAAATGAAGGTTAAAAAAAAAATGGAAACTGCACCGCAGAAATTGAATGTAATTCATAGAAAAACATACAAATGCATTCGGAAAATATTCAGATCCTTTGACTTTTTCCACATTTTGTTATGTTACAGCCTTATTCTAAAATTGATTAAATCGTTTTTTCCCCACATCAATCTACACACAATACCCCATAATGACAAAGCAAAAACAGGCTTTTAGAAATTTTAGCAAACCCTTTAGTCAGTACTTTGTTAAAGCACCTTTGGCAGCGACGACAGCCTAGTGTCTTCTTAGGTATGAAGATAACAGTTTGGACCACCTGTATTTGGGAAGTTTCTCCCATTCTCTGCAGATCCTCTCAAGCTCTGTCAGGTTGGATGGGGAGTATCGCTGCACAGCTATTTTCAAGTCTCTCCAGAGATGTTTGATCGGGTTCAAGTCCGGGCACATGCTGGGCCCTCAAGGACATTCAGAGACTTGTCCCGAAGCCACTCCTGCGTTGTCTTGACTGTGTGTGTGCTTAGGGTCGTCCTGTTGGAAGGGGAACCTTCACCCTAGACTGAGGTCCTGATCGCTCTGGAGCAGGTTTTCATCTCTGTACTTTGCTCCGTTCATCTTTCCTTTGATCCGGACCTTATAAGGACAGATGTGTGCCTTTCGAAATCATGTCCAATCAATATAATTTTTCCACAGGTGGACTCCAAGTTGTAGAAACATCTCAAGGATGATCGACGGAAACAAGAGGCACCTGAGCTCAATTTTGAGTCTCATAGCAAAGGGTCTGAATACTTATCTAAATAATTGTATTTATTTTTTATACATTTGAAAAAAATTCTAAAAACCTGTTTTTGCTATGTCATTATGGGGTGTTGTGTGTAGATTGAGGGAAAATGTATTTCATCTATTTTAGAATAAGGCTGTAACGTAACAAAATGTGGAAAAAGTCTAGGGGTCTGAATACTTTCAGTATGGCACAGTAGATGTTGTGGTGGCAGCTGCAGAGAAGTACTTGTTGGTATAAGGTTTTACTGCAAAAGACTTACAAGGTGTGTTTAACAAAAGAGTCCCCTCCTCCCAGGCCGTTAGCCTGGTGTAGGATTAGTTTGGCTCAAAGTAGTGGAATGTGGTGTAAAAAGATTAAATAGTGATATATAAGTATAGGGTTAGTTGGTGGTGAAATTATTTTTTGGGGCATCACAAAATGTAACTTGATTGACCACACACTCCCATTACAGTAGGTGGCGGCATGCACAAACAAAATGTGCAAATGCCATGATACCAAAGAAGAATACCACTCATAGGTTTCTGTGTCAAGGAGGACAGAGGAGATAGTGTTGGCCTTGCAGTGGGTGTAGGAAGCCAAACAGAGTAGATATTTGCTCTAATTCATGTGCAGTGTTTATGAGTCTCCAGTCCTTAAGCTCACATAGCAGACAAGACCTGCTTTATGAGGTGCTACAAACCCATGGCAGGATTAGACAAATGTGTATACAGAAAGGATTTATTTTGGTCCCCGCCCATGTGAGGGTGGAGGGGAATGAGGCAGTTGATGTACTGGCTAAACAAGCACTTAGTAGTGGGGGTGTTGATGTTGTAGTTTCAATGAGCAAGGAAAAGGCAAAGGGCCTGATATGAACAGTGGTGCAGAGATGGCAGGAGCAGTGGAATAGAGATACTAAGGGCAGGCATTTATTTCAAGTACAGAGGAAAGTCGGTGAGGATGGCAAAATATGTTTTATTTAACCTTTATTTAACTAGGCAAGTCAGTTAAAGAACAAATTCTTATTTACAATGAATGCCTACACCGGCCAAACCCGGATGACGCTGGGCCAACTGCGCCTCCCTATGGGACTCCCAATCACGGCCGGTTGTGATACAGCCTGGAAGGGACAGAAGAGGGGAGGCTATTTTTACAAGATTAAGGGTGGGACACAGCCAGTTGAATAAATGTGATAGGAAAGCATTATTGCTACAGTGTGGGCAGTAACCTGGGGAAAGAGAAAGGATGAGATGTAGTATGAGGGAGAAGGGATACAGGAAATAGTAGATATAGTCTCAAATATTTTACCTTTTTAAAGAGCAACAGGGCTGGCAGGTAGGATTTACGTTCTCCATGTCTATGGCCCACACTCCAGTGCAGTAGCTAGCGGTAAGGCACCATAACGTTGGATGCCAACCGCCGATAAACCCCACCAAAGAAGAAAGACGAGGAGAATCTCCTATGGGAAGGAAGCCACTATAGACTGTATTGACACAGATTATATTAGAATATACTCTGCTCAAAAAAATAAAGGGAACACTAAAATAACACATCCTAGATCTGAACGAATGAAATATTCTTAGTAAATACTTTTTTCTTTACATAGTTGAATGTGCTGACAACAAAATCACAAAAATTATCAATGGAAATCAAATTTATCAACCCATGGAGGTCTGGATTTGGAGTCACACTCAAAATTAAAGTGGAAAACCACACTACAGGCTGACCCAACTTTGATGTAATGTCCTTAAAACAAGTCAAAATGAGGCTCAGTAGTGTGTGTGGCCTCCACGTGCCTGTATGACCTCCCTACAATGCCTGGGCATGCTCCTGATGAGGTGGCGGATGGTCTCCTGAGGGATCTCCTCCCAGACCTGGACTAAAGCATCCGCCAACTCCTGGACAGTCTGTGGTGCAACATGGCGTTGGTGGATGGAGCGAGACATGATGTTCCAGATGTGCTCAATTGGATTCAGGTCTGGGGAACGGGCGGGCCAGTCCATAGCGTCAATGCCTTCCTCTTGCAGGAACTGCTGACACACTCCAGCCACATGAGGTCTAGCATTGTCTTGCATTAGGAGGAACCCAGGGCCAACTGCACCAGCATATGGTCTCACAAGGGGTCTGAGGATCTCATCTCGGTACCTAATGGCAGTCAGGCTACCTCTGGCGAGCACATGGAGGGCTGTGCGGCCCCCCCAAAGAAATGCCACCTCACACCATGACTGACCCACCGCCAAACTGGTCATGCTGGAGGATGTTGCAGGCAGCAGAACGTTCTCCACGGCGTCCCCAGACTCTGTCACGTCTGTCACATGTGCTCAGTGTGAACCTGCTTTCATCTGTGAAGAGCACAGGGCGCCAGTGGCGTATTTGCCAATCTTGGTGTTCTCTGGCAAATGCCAAACGTCCTGCACGGTGTTGGGCTGTAAAGCACAACCCCCACCTGTGGACGTCGGGCCCTCATACCACCCTCATGGAGTCTGTTTCAGACCGTTTGAGCAGACACATACACATTTGTGGCCTGCTGGAGGTCATTTTGCAGGGCTCTGGCAGTGCTCCTCCTGCTCCTCCTTGCACAAAGGCGGAGGTAGCGGTCCTGCTGCTGGGTTGTTGCCCTCCTACCTGGTAGCGCCTCCATGCTCTGGACACTACGCTGACAGACACAGCAAACCTTCTTGCCACAGCTCGCATTGATGTTCCATCCTGGATGAGCTGCACTACCTGAGCCACTTGTGTGGGTTGTAGACTCCGTATCATGCTACCACTAGAGTCGAAGCACCGCCAGCATTCAAAAGTGACCAAAACATCAGCCAGGAAGCATAGGAACTGAAAAGTGGTCTGTGGTCACCACCTGCAGAACCACTCCTTTATTGGGGGTGTCTTGCTAATTGCCTATAATTTCCACCTGCTGTCTATTCCATTTGCACAACAGCATGTGAAATTGTTTGTCAATCAGTGTTACTTCCTAAGTGGACAGTTGGATTTCACAGAAGTGTGATTGACTTGGAGTTACATTGTGTTATTAAAGTGTTCCTTTTTTTTTTTTTTTTTTTTAGCAGTGTACTTGGTGTTGGTACGCAGCTGCACGACAAAGTCCTCTTCCTTCTTCAGTTAGCCAGCTGGCTTGCTGCCTGGCTCACGCCATTTGCTGTCAGTGAGAAGGTGTAGTCACTAGTTACCACAGCCACAAAGACATAAACCCCGCCTATTTCTACAATTGATTTTATTAAAATCTTATTGGTAACCTAACCCTTACCCCACTGTTAACCTTATGCATAACCTTAAATTAAATTCACAAAATCATGTTTGTAGTTTCAAAAACGTTTTCGATATAGACAATTGGGACTTTGTGGCTGCGTTATCTAGTGGAAACCGATGTGGGGCTGGTGAGAAGCCATCAAAGTACAAGGAAGGTAACGTTACATAGCTAGCTACGTAACCTAACTGGCAAGGTGAGATTAAAGTTAATTTGTACAGAAATAGACTAAACAAAAGTGACTTGGTTCGTACAACCTCAAAAGGTAGCTAGATAACTTTAGCTTGATGTAGTTAGTTACTAACGGTTAAACATATCTAACATTACTATAACGTTGTTAGCTTGCTAGCTAGCCTACTGCTGGCAGCTTTTCAGTTGGCTAGTTAGCTCGCTCGCTAACCTTACATACACTAGCAAAACTATTTTTCTAGCTACAGTAGTCTACATCTACTAAGGTAATTGGTAAGTCCTTTTGTAACTCGCTATCAGTCAGCTAGCTAATGTACTAGCAAATATACTAGTCAGCTCCGACCCTAGCCTGGCTGCAACAAGCTAGCTAATGTTAGCCCCCAAGAGCCAAGAGTGTGCCAGAGAGAACCCCCAGGACTCCAATTTACTATAACGTTTCTAATGAGATCTTAATCGCTATCTAACTCCTCTTAATTTTGGTTTTAGAGACTGAAGAAGCTGCTCTGTCACCGTGTGAGTGCTGAAGAAGAGTCCTCCAGGAATCCTCATTTACACTTGATACACACCTTTCTCTGAAACAGCTAAGTTAAGACTGTGTCTTGTTCGCTACCATACTAAAATGGTGAAGATATTTGTTGGAAACGTGAATTCCTCAACCACAGAACCAGAACTGCGTACTCTTTTTGAGAAATATGGTCAGGTGTCAGACTGTGACATTCTGAAAAACTATGGCTTCGTGCACATGAATGAGGAGGAGGAAGCCCAGAAGGCAGTGGCAGAACTCCATAAGCATGAGCTGAATGGGGCACCCATCACTGTGGAGTTTGCCACTACGAAGGTCCGCAATGCCACCAAGATCTACGTTGGGAATGTCCCTGAGGGGACCACAGCTGCTAAGATAAGAGAGCTCTTCCAACCGTTTGGTAAGGTGGTAGAGTGTGACATTGTGAAGAACTTTGCCTTTGTGCACATGCAGAGAGAAAATGAGGCCTATGAGGCCATTTCCAAGTTAAACCACTCTAAAATGGAGGGCCAAAAGATCTTTGTATCCATCTCCCGCAACAATCAAGCCAGAAATGGCAGAGGGGATGACTACCCTCACCACTATCCACCTCACCCACACGACGCTCCTCACTACCTCCCCCCTCGAGCTCTACACGGTGACTACTACCCACCTCGTGGTCGCTATCCCCCTCCTCCTCCCCTTCCCCCACCCCCTCCTAGGGCCTACTACGAGTGTGACCTCTATGAGAGGCGTGTCCTCCATGACCCATACTCTTCCTCCTCACGTTACTATGAGCAGGATCCTTATGAGCGACGGCTTCCCCCACTCCCTCAGCGGCCACTTTCTCCCCCCCTTACTTCCTGTTATTACCGGGAGCGCAGCCCACTGGCTAGCTGGTCTCCACCCCCACCTTCCTCTGCCAGCTATGCCCGAAGGGGTGCCGGGCGAGATTTTGTTGGTGGCAGCTCTGTGCCCCCTCCTTCCTCTATGTGCTATGCTCTGGGCTCAGGCTTTGATAAGGATGATTACTTTGAGGAGAAGTACTCCAATGGTTTTGGTAGGGGCTACTAAGGGCACTTTTTGGAAAAAACATTCGGTGGAAGATGTTGTGTATGAGTATGTTGGCAATGAGTGCGCAGTTTTTTAGAAAAACGGGTAATAGGAACAATACCGTTCATTCATAAAGCTTACTTGTCAAGTCAAGCAGCACACTTAATTGATTTTGACCAGTTTTTGTTGATCATGAATAATCACCAGCCATATCAGCAGTCTTTGAATGCGTTTTATATTAGTTTTTCATTGTTGCCAGATTTTTAGACTTGAGGTGGTAAGCTTGTGTCTTTGAATGTTTGTTGATATTAAATGTCATATTTTGAATTTTTGAAGGAGTTTAGGATTTGTTTAAATGTAGTATAGGAATTATGTTTTGTGTAGTCGGCCCTACATCAGGGGTCCCCAATTACATTAAGCCGTGGACAGATTTTTCTTTCAGCGGAGGGTTGGAATGCCGGAACATAGTTATAAATAATTTGTACACTGAAAATTGACCTCAAGTATCCAAAACAGATCATATTTGACAAAAACAGAATCATTTCAAACCTTAATTACATAGGAATATGATCACATATACCTCTTTATGCGTAGTAATACTTGTGAACTTATTTCCTAAATCGGCAAATAAAATCATTACGGGCCACCTATTGGGGAATCCCGCCCTACATTGAGTGGATGGCATTGACTAAAACTATTTCTGCTTTTTTGGAGACAGTTTGAAGGGAAATTGATATGTAATTATCAGTGGTAAGTTATTTATATCATACTTGTCTATCACATTTATTTTGTTGTCAAGTCCTGATACACTTTTCTCAAATACATTTTTATTTTCTTCCTGAGGATTTTAGTCCCCTAAAATCCCTCTCACTCAGGTTTTTGTCATTGTTTTGTGCAAACTAGCTGACTGACTAACCAAGCACACTGCATCAGCTGACCAAGCTCATCTCATCTGAAGGCCTTGCCACATTCGGTGCAGCATCGTAGGATAAAGCATTGTCTCCGAAACGAAACCCGATTCGACCGATTCATCGACTTGACGACTAAATAAAAAGATAACCACCGAAAAATTGTTGCACCTCCGGAGTCACAGCCTGTATATCTATTTGACATTATGCATATGAATCACTCGCTGTCCGTAGAGTAACAAGTCCTTTTTGTTTTTGTATAAAATGGATGTAATCCAAGATAAAATAATTGAGAAATCTACGCCTATAAGGACAAATCTGACTTGTTTTTATTAGAAGAAATACATGAACAAATGTCTTGATCAACCGCTGTTGTCATTTGGCCGCTTAAATAAATGTTCGACCTCTGATCCCGTCGATTTTTCATTTCATTTATTTTTTAGTTGACTATATCTTTACGAATTGATAGTGGAATCATTCTTGCTCAAATACATGATTGACAGTTACAAATTGTTTAATTGAAATGGTTTTTGTCCTTTTACAACCAGATATGAATTGGAAGGGGGGAAAACATCCTCACCGGTGGTCAATCGAGTAGCTTAGAACAATGTCAATGGTGTTGAGGTGTTTGGAGGTCAAACATCTGCAGAAGGTAAGATGTCGGGTGTATACAGGAACTTTCATATAACCTACCCCCACAAACAACCCCCCACAGGGGGCTAAACTGTGACTAAACTCACTTTTGTGTAAGACCTTACACATGGCTTTCCCTTTTGTTTAGTCACTTCCTTTCTCCAAATAGAGGAGTAGGACCGGTATAATGTAACCCTTACCTGCTGCTATTTAATTGATCTAGTACATAAGCTATTCTATGGAAGCTTTCATTCATCTGAAAAAGGTAAGTGACAAGTTGTGTCATGAGCTTGACAGGAAAACTGAAAGTACTGAAATTGAATGTAAGGATGCACAGGGCCTCCAGCATGGTCTCTGATAAATGTTTTAGTATTTATTTATTTTGATGGTGTGCAACATTGCAACCTCTCCATGGTGTACTTCCCCAGTCTAATCCATGGTCCCACAATGGTGCACATTTTCAGTTATGTCCAAAAAATCTAATCTGAAATGTCTTAATTCTCTGTCCTTGCTGATCTGGTCTTGAAGGACTTGATTGACACGTGAGAATGAGGACAAAGAACTCTGGAAAGTCATTAGGATTTGGCCCATGATCCCTTTTCAAGCACATGGATTAGAATCGGATACTGTCCTCTTTCGACCCTCTTTCCTCTTCCATTCTGTCTAAAGCACGTCACTGTGTACGGTTCCTTATGGTATATTTAAGGATTTGTAAGTATTTAAGCATAACGATTAGTCATTCATTTATCATTAAGTGAATTTTTTTAACAGCCGCCATTTTGAAGACTTATTTTACTATCTGCTGTGCAATAAATTATATTGATTTCCAATGCTGGGCATGACTTGTGTTCTTCATCGCGTGTGTCTGTGTGTTAAGAGGGAACACCTAATTCTCTGTTATGTAAAATAGCATACCAGTATGCTGCATTACCTGAATATTTAATGAACAGTTTTGAACTTCTGATATCTGATGGAAGGATCTGGGTAGTAAGAGTAAAAGCCAGGAGAGATGAGATCCAGGAGATGAGCAAAGGAGACAATTTAATCATAAAATATGGCCACTCGATCATCTGCAGTAAAGTGAAATAACTAATGAATTAATTTGATCTTAGCCTGTGTTTGTTATTTTTATACCAGTCTAGATTTTTAGATCAGAAGTAGTTGAAGGAAGCCACTGTTGACTATTGAAATGCGTGTCCCCAGTGCATGTGATGAAGTGCGTGAAGCAAATGGAAAATTACTGGAAAATGTGAAATATTTTTGGAATGTAGCCAACCTCGCTCAGATACTACAACATGTTTGTGTACCCTGTGTTAAACATATACAGTTGAAGTCTGAAGTTTACATACACCTTAGCCAAATACATTTAAACTAAGTTTTTCACGATTTCTGACATTTAATTCTAGTACAAATTCCCTGTCTTAAGTCTGTTAGGATCACCACTTTATTTTAAGAATGTGAAATGTCAGAATAATAGTAGAGATAATTGTTTATTTCAGCTTTTATTTCTTTCATCACATTCCCAGTTGGTCAGAAGTGTACATACACTCAATTAGTATTTGGTAGCATTGCTTTTAAATTGTTTAACTTGGGTCAAACGTTTCGGGTATCCTTCCACAAGCTTCCCACAATAAGTTGGGTGAATTTTGGCCTATTCCTGCTGACAGAGCTGGTGTAACCGAGTCAGGTTTGTAGGCCTCCTTGCTCGCACACGCATTTTCAGTTCTGACCACAAATGTTCTATACCATTTGCCATATTCTAATAATTCTCATGTGAGTATTTATTGCCACGGTCTAATGTAAAGCAATTCAGTCATTCTTGAAAGACAAGACAATCCTTGTCATGGAAAGAAACATTATTTTTATAGTTAAATACATGGATTTTGTAAGCAGTAGGCATTTAGAATTAAATTGGGAATGGAACTTTATAGTTAGGCTTCGTGATAATATCACACCCAGCGTACCTTCAAAATTAGTCTGTTCGGCAACCATAAGTTATTCGAAAGGCAAAGTTTTCATAATTTGTTGCAAAAAATAAACTTTGAAAAAAGAACCCACATGGGCCTCCCAAAAGTCGCACAGTGGTGTAAGGCGCTGCATCGCAGTGCTAGAGGCGTCACTACAGACTCAGACTATATCACAACCGGCCGTGATCGGGACTCCCATAGGGCGGCGCACAATTGGCCCAGCGTCGTCCAGGCCCCCCCTGGGCCTAGTAACATACAAGCTGCAGGGTAAGCAAATGCACCTGAGTGTTGAAGCTGCTGTTGGGGCTGGAAATCGTGCCTTTAAAACTCCTACAGTGTAAGGCAATGAAGCAGACTTGGGCTGTGCCTTGTTGGACCTGATGGCGTAGCACAAACTGACATCTTCCTCATCATTAAGCTGTACCCAGCGGACATGGGCCCAATGGTCAGAGAGGGCTGTGCTTGTAGACTGGAGAAGCTGGGGATAGGGGGGACCTGTATCTGATCCATGGGCCTGAGACTGAGGGTCTGGAATCAGAGGACGAGAGGAATAAACAGCATTGAGCCCACAGTTGGACTGTCATGGAGGAGCTCCATGCCAATGAGATGCTCGGAGCAATTGGGGTCTCAAACTACTCTCCAAGACACCTGACAGAGCTGCTGGAGACCTGCAGGGTGCACCCTGCTGTGCTACAGGTACATTGATACCCTCAAGATTTGTTGGATACAACAAGGGCACAGTTTTTAAGTTATGTCACAGCTGTTCATTGACTAAAGTTCAGCCTTCAACACCATAGTGCCCTCCAAGCACATTACTAAGTTCAGGGCCCTGGGTCTGAACCCCTCCCTGTGCAACTGGGTCCTGGACTTCCTGACAGGCCGACTCCAAGTGAAGGTAGGCAGCAACACCTACGCCACACTGATCCTCAACACGGGGGCCCCACAGCCCCATCCTATACTCCCTGTTCACCCAGGACTGTGCGGCCATGCACGTCTACAACTCAATCATCACGTTTGCTGGCACAACAGTGATAGGCCTGATTACCAACAATGATGAGACAGCCTACAGGGAGATGAGATCCCTAACTGAGTAGTGCCAGGAAAATAACCTCTCCCTCAACATCAACAAATAACAGGAGCTGATCGTGGACATCAGGAGACAGCAGAGGGAGCACGCCCCCATCCACATCGACTGGGCCGCAATGAGGCCATCACTGACAATGTGGTGAAGAATGCACAACAGCGCCTTTTCAACCTAAGGATGCTGAAGAAATGGCTTTGCCATCAAGACCCTCACAAACTTCTACAGATGCACCATTGAAAGCATCCTGCCGGGCTGTATTAATGCTTGGTACAGGAATTGCACAGTATACAACTGCAGGACTCTCCAGAGGGTGGTGCGGTAACCCCAACACATCACCGGGTGCACACTGCCTCCCCTCCAGGACTCTACAGCACCCGATGTCACAGGAAGGCCAAGAAGATCATCAAGGACCTCAGCCACCCGAGCCACAGCCTGTTCACCCCACTACCATCTAAAAGGTGGAGACAGTAATGGTGCTTTAAACACCACTAGCCTGAGTCACTGTTCTAGCCGGCTACCACACTCTACTCTGCCCTGCACCTTAAAGACTGCTGCCCTATGTACATAGTCATTGAACACTGGTCACTTCTATTCATATATTGTCCATACTGTCTTTACACACCATTATTTATATATACAGTACCAGTAACACATATGGAATAATGTAGTAACCAAAAGAGTGTTAAAAAATCAGAATATATTTTATATTTGAGATTCTTCAAAGTAGCCACCCTTTGCCTTGATGACAGCTTTGCACACTTGGCATTCTCTCAACCAGCTTCATGAGGTAGTCACCTGGAATGCATTTCAATTAACAGGTGTGCCTTGTTAAAAGTTTATTTGTGGAATTTCTTTCCTTCTTAATGCATTAATTTAACTGGCCTGGGATTTGAACTCTGATTGCCTTCTATTTCTTTGTTGCCATTCTGCAGGTGGAGTTCCATCCCAGACTGGCACAGAGGAAACTGAGGACGATTTACAGGCACTCAGGAGTCTGCTTCCAGGCGTATTCCTCCCTGGGGAAAGGTACCCTGTTGCCGAACCATAAGTTGTGGTTATGGCGGAGGGGCATGGCAGAACTGCCTCCCAGGTGCTCTTGCGGTGGGCCACTCAGTAGGGTGTGGCTATGTTACCCAGGTCTTCACGGCTCGAGAGGGTGAGAGAAAATTGTGTTTGACTTTGACCTGGATGGAGAGACTGTCTGACATGGACAGTGGAACAAGGTTCTGCAATAGAGATCCCACTAGTGTGGTCTAGAGGCGAGAGCCCCACAACAATATATTTGAACGGTCGTAGAACATTATGTGTTAAGTGTAATTCTGAACTACAAACAACCTATAATGAAATGTTTAATTTACCATATTATGTTTAGGACATAGTTCATTGATTCTTGAACAAATGTTTGGCCAATAGGTTAGTTAACATAGTTGTATCCTATTACATGTTAAAATGTTTATTATGAATGAGTTCAACAAAGATTTGCAAATAACAATTGTTATGTTTTAATTAGTTAATCATTGACAGTAAGGCAAATTAATACAAATATAATTATGCCATACCTTTATTTCTTTACTCTTTCTTTTTTTTCTACTGTGTTATTGACTTGTTAATTGTTTACTCCATGTGTAACTCTGTGTTGATGTCTGTTCACACTGCTATGCTTTATCTTGGCAAGGTCGCAGTTGTAAATGAGAACTTGTTCTCAACTAGCCTACCTGGTTAAATAAAATCAATTCTGAAGGCTAACCGCAAAGTCCTCTAATGTAGCTAATCCTTATTGTGGCTAGCTTCACATAGATGGGTCTGACCACCATTCATCAAATAAGAACTATCTTATAAATTAGGGTTATTTTAGATGATGACACCTAGCTATATAGTTAGCTTGCTAACTATAGCTACTGAAACATTGTCTTGCTATGTTTTTGGGGAAGAACATTGTTTGCATCCGTGAGCCAGCTAGCTTTTTTTATGAACAGCACTGTGGGTGCGTGAGACAACTTCACCAGCATCATAGCATACGTATCGATGAATCGTTGTGACATGAAATACTAGTGATTAGTGTAATCACAGTGTAATAACTACGTTAAAAAAATTATGAACGCATTGTTATTATGTGACATGTCAAATATTGTTAAATAGTATATTTTTTTGACACGCAAAGACCCAAAAGGCGTTCCATAGAAATCCTGGTTGAGAATTAAACGGCTAAACAAATGGACAACAAAACAGCACAGCAAGGGACTGTAGTGACACTTCTTGCACTGAGATGCAGTGCCTTAGACCTCTGCATCCTTGTGTGTGTTAACTATTTAACTGTACAAGAATGCTAAGGACTCTAAAAAATGTTATCAGGTTTTTTGGCAAGGAAAATATTGGATATTGGTTTCAGCCAAAAATGTTATATCGGTGCAGCACTAGTTTTAATAAGACATTTTCAAACATTTCATCTGTTACTTGCTAAAAAGATGTAAAAACAGTTAACAGTTATTCATGAAAAGGAGAAATATCAAACTGTTAAGACACACAAAGTTTCAAGTAGAATATCAGTTATAACTGAAGGCAGTGACCATAGTTGTTCTACACCAGACTGCCCTATCTATATACACTCATATTTCTTCAACCGAAGACTTAACAGTATTCAGAATATTTGCTTATAAGGCAGTTGAGAAGGGTGTATATGGCCTGGATTGTAATTATGTCTTCATTTTTGTTTTAAATATCGGTATGCATAATATACAATTGAAAAAAATATACAGATTAAATTAAAGATGATTGCAAATGAAAGAACATAATGAAATGTACAGTCTCTTAAGTTTAAGATAAATACCAAAATAAACTGAGTGTATCAGTCAAAGTATGTATGAGGATAATTGTTGAATATCAAAACATGACATTTTTGGCAAAACCCTGAATTTAAGAGTTGTAAGAGCTTATGTGAAGTCAATTTGTTTTTGCAGAATAAAGCATTCAATAGACTAGCATAGCTAACGATTGAAATCGGGACAAAAATATGTATAATAGGAAATTGTGTTCAACATACAACATATCTGTCTAATAATTATTGTCCTCACAGATCAGTTCTTTCACACGTTTCATATTTTAAGAATCTCGAAAGTATATTTACATTTTGTGAACTTCAAACCATTGATTATTAGGTCTTGAAATTCATACCTACAAATGTAGAACATTTTCAATAAAACAAATTATGAAATTTCTCTGGAAATATTTGTTATACGTATTTATACATATGTTAAAAATATGTCAGTAGCACAAGAGATTGTCGCTTAGAAAATGCATCTATTATGCACTGAATAACTTATTGTTAATTATTGCAACATATTTTCAATTATGCAGTGAATTTTTACATAATGTTTGATTTGATTGTACAAAAAGGTCACATTTGAACTGGTGATATTTTCCATAAAAATACTGTAATTTCCACAAAAGTATGCACACGGGACGTGAATATTTCAGCTGTGGTCCAGTCCTTATGGAAATGAGTATGAGCTCCTTCTTGCCTTGGCTGGGTCTTTGAAAGAGGTGTGAACTTTTTCACTCCCTGCCTTCGGCCTCGTTTGGACTCCAGAGGAAAGAGAACCATCCTCGGGAGACCTCCTGCTTGACCCCTCCTGGGCTAATCCCTCTCTTGGGCTCCTAGGGAGGGAAATGGATAAAGGTCAACTCTATACATGTTTATGTAAAGCAGTATGGATGTGCATCTTTCCCTTCAAAATGATTCGGTATTGGGAAAGGGGGAATGTGTCTTCCGCGTTTAACCCAACCCCTCTGAATCAGAGAGTGATTAACCAAAATGTTTTGTTTGTCGTTTTTAAACAACTAATTGACCAACATCGATAATTTGAATTCCATTTCATAATATTCTTTTCTATGAGCTCAATGCACACAAAGGTGACAGGCGGAGCAGTTTGAGTGTGTCAAGAACGTCAAAGCTGCTGGGTTTTTCATAATCAACAGTTTCCCGTGTGTATCAAGAATGGTCCACCAACTAAAGGACATCCAGCCAATTGGACACAACTGTGGGAAGCAATGGAGTCAACATGGGCCAGCATCCCTGTGGAATGCTTTCAACACCTTGCCCCGACGAATTAAGGCTGTTCGGAGGGTAAAAGGGGGGGAGGAAACTCAATATTATGAAGGTGTTCATAATGTTTTGTATACTCAAATGAACAAAACAACAGAAATATTTTCATAAAGTGAATAAATGATAGTGATTGCAGTAATGGGAAGCCACTACCATCATGGGACTTTTGTTTTATTCTGTGTTACAGAATTCAACCCGCGTTTCATTTATTTTATCGAAACCGAAAAACCTTGATTCTTTTTTAATAATCAAACCGAAACCAAACCGACCTCCAGCACTACTGGATACATGGGCTCCAATACAATACAGGAACAATACAATTTAGTTTGAAAATATTTGTGCGATTCAGTTTGATTAGATGCGATAAGATGAAGAAATTTGTTTATACAATGGGGCAAAAAAGTATTTAGTCAGCCACCAATTGTGCAAGTTCTCCTACTTAAAAATATGAGAGAGGACTGTAATTTTCATCATAGGTACACTTCAACTATGACAGACAAAATGAGATTTTTTTTTCTCCAGAAAATCACATTGTAGGATTTTATATGAATTTATTTGCAAATTATGGTGGAAAATAAACTTTTGTTATTGACCAAATACTTATCTCAATACTTTGTTATATACCCTTTGTTGGCAATGACAGAGGTCAAACGTTTTCTGTAAGTCTTCACAAGGTTTTCACACACTGTTGCTGGTATTTTGGCCCATTCCTCCATGCAGATCTCCTCTAGAGCAGTGATGTTTTGGGGCTGTTGCTGGGCAACACGGACTTTCAACTCCCTCCAAAGATTTTCTATGGGGTTGAGATATGGAGACTGGCTAGGCCACTCCAGGACCTTGAAATGCTTCTTACGAAGCCACTCCTTCGTTGCCCGGGCGGTGTGTTTGGGATCATTGTCATGCTGAAAGACCCAGCCACTTTTCATCTTCAGTAGGTATGGTGTTCTTTGGATGCAACTCAGCATTCTTTGTCCTCCAAACACGACAAGATGAGTTTTTACCAAAAAGTTATATTTTGGTTTCATCTGACCATATGACATTCTCCCAATCTTCTTCTGGATCATCAAAATGCTCTCTAGCAAACTTCAGACGGGCCTGGACATGTACTGGCTTAAGCAGGGGGACACGTCTGGCACTGCAGGATTTGAGTCCCTGGCGGCGTAGTGTGTTACTGATGGTAGGCTTTGTTACTTTGGTCCCAGCTCTCTGCAGGTCATTCACTAGGTCCCCCCGTGTGGTTCTGGGATTTTTGCTCACCGCTCTTGTGATCATTTTGACCCCACGGGGTGAGATCTTGCGTGGAGCCCCAGATCGAGGGAGATTATCAGTGGTCTTGTATGTCTTCCATTTCCTAATAATTGCTCCCACAGTTGATTTATTCAAACCAAGCTGCTTACCTATTGCAGATTCAGTCTTCCCAGCCTGGTGCAGGTCTACAATTTTGTTTCTGGTGTCCTTTGACAGCTCTTTGGTCTTGGCCATAGTGGAGTTTGGAGTGTGACTGTTTGAGGTTGTGGACAGGTGTCTTTTCTACTGATAATAAGTTCAAACAGGTGCCATTAATACAGGTAACGAGTGGAGGACAGAGGAGCCTCTTAAAGAAGAAGTTACAGGTCTGTGAGAGCCAGAAATCTTGCTTGTTTGTAGGTGACCAAATACTTATTTTCCACCATAATTTTCAAATAAATTCATTAAAAATCCTACGATGTGATTTTCTGGATTTTTTTCCTCATTTTGTCTGTCATAGTTTAAGTGTACCTATGATGACAATTACAGGCCTCTCATCTTTTTAAGTGGGAGAACTTGCACAATTGGTGGCTGACTAAATACTTTTTTGCCCCACTGTATCTCTGTGAGCATTTCTGCTTTACTAAGACAATCCATCCACCTGACAGGTGTGGCATACCAAGAAGCTGATTAAACAGCATGATCATTACACAGATGCACCTTGTGCTGGGGTCAATAAAAGGCCACTCTAAAATGCACAGTTTTGTCACACAACACAATACCACAGATGTCTCAAGTTGAGGGAGCATGTAATTGGCATGCTGATGGCAGGAATGTCCACCAGAGCTGTTGCCAGAGAATTTAAAGCCGCCTCCGTCATTTTAGAGAATTTGGCAGTACGTCCAACCGGCCTCACTACCGCAGACCTGTGTAACCACGCCAGCCCAGGACTTCCATGTCTGGCTTCTTCACCTGTGGGAGTTTACTGAAGAGCATTTCTGTCTGTAATAAAGACATTTCTGATCGTCTGGGCCTGGCTCCCTGTCATTTTTGCAGATTAAGTGTTTGAGCTAGTAATGTATCAATATTTATCAGTATACACTGATTGTTTAAAGCAAAACTACCAAACGCATTGCTAATGGTGAATCTCTTGTAAGGCCCGTTCAGCAGGTATAGCCAGATGACAGTGGTCTCCGATAGCTTACTACCGGTAAAAACACAATTTTAAACAGTGCATAGATAACAATAACCTAGCAAATTACATAGGTTGTCACCAATGTTCCCTCTAATTTCTTTCGGAACTGAGAAAATTTCAGGTCTGCTGAGCACAAACTTGAACGTTTACTGTGAACTGAGGCTCTACCAGCTTTAAATTAGTTTTAACAGTGTTCAATTGGGCTATTGTGGCTATTTGATCATAATGTAGGCCTAACAGAGTGGCCTAACATCAAAAACAATTGAGAAAATACATCCCATAACATTTTAACATGGAAATAGCTGTTCTATCATTCAGCCTACAGTAGCAGCCAATGTGTGGTGTTCAGTGTTGGTCTACATTCCATGAGACTTTTGGAAAAAACATGCAGGGCTTGACATTAACCTGTTTATCCACTTGTCCTTCAGACAAGGAGGTGACTGAACATGGTGTTGTTTAATGCAAGAAACCACTTTCCAAAATAAAATACATCACCATACCATTATTACAGAGAATCAAACAAATAATGCTACTCTCTGCCTATTGGCTACTTACAGTGCCTTGCCAAAGTATTCGGCCCCCTTGAACTTTGCGACCTTTTGCCACATTTCAGGCTTCAAACATAAAGATATAAAACTGTATTTTTTGTGAAGAATCAACAACAAGTGGGACACAATCATGAAGTGGAACGACATTTATTGGATATTTCAAACTTTTTTAACAAATCAAAAACTGAAAAATTGGGCGTGCAAAATTATTCAGCCCCCTTAAGTTAATACTTGGTAGCGCCACCTTTTGCTGCAATTACAGCTGTAAGTCGCTTGGGGTATGTCTCTATCAGTTTTGCATATCGAGAGACTGAAATTCTTTCCCATTCCTCCTTGCAAAACAGCTCGAGCTCAGTGAGGTTGGATGGAGAGCATTTGTGAACAGCAGTTTTCAGTTCTTTCCACAGATTCTCGATTGGATTCAGGTCTGGACTTTGACTTGGCCATTCTAACACCTGGATATGTTTATTTTTGAACCATTCCATTGTAGATTTTGCTTTATGTTTTGGATCAGTCTTGTTGGAAGACAAATCTCCATCCTAGTCTCAGGTCTTTTGCAGACTCCATCAGGTTTTCTTCCAGAATGGTCCTGTATTTGGCTCCATCCATGTTCCCATCAATTTTAACCATCTTCCCGGTCCCTGCTGAAGAAAAGCAGGCCCAAACCATGATGCTGCCACCATCATGTTTGACAGTGGGGATGGTGTGTTCAGCTGTGTTGCTTTTACGCCAAACATAACGTTTTGCATTGTTGCCAAAAAGTTCAATTTTGGTTTCATCTGACCAGAGCACCTTCTTCCACATGTTTGGTGTGTCTCCCAGGTGGCTTGTGGCAAACTTTAAACAACACTTTTTATGGATATCTTTAAGAAATGGCTTTCTTCTTGCCACTCTTCCATAAAGGCCAGATTTGTGCAATATACGACTGATTGTTGTCCAATGGACAGAGTCTCCCACCTCAGCTGTAGATCTCTGCAGTTCATCCAGAGTGATCATGGGCCTCTTGGCTGCAATCTCTGATCAGTCTTCTCCTTGTATGAGCTGAAAGTTTAGAGGGACGGCCAGGTCTTGGTAGATTTGCAGTGGTCTGATACTCCTTCCATTTCAATATTATCGCTTGCACAGTGCTCCTTGGGATGTTTGAAGCTTGGGAAATCTTTTTGTATCCAAATCCGGCTTTAAACTTCTTCACAACAGTATCTCGGACCTGCCTGGTGTGTTCCTTGTTCTTCATGATGCTCTCTGCGCTTTTAACGGACCTCTGAGACTATCACAGTGCAGGTGCATTTATACGGAGACTTGATTACACACAGGTGGATTGTATTTATCATCATTACTCATTTAGGTCAACATTGGATCATTCAGAGATCCTCACTGAACTTCTGGAGAGAGTTTGCTGCACTGAAAGTAAAAGGGGCTGAATAATTTTGCACGCCCAATTTTTCAGTTTTTGATTTGTTAAAAAAGTTTGAAATATCCAATAAATGTCGTTCCACTTCATGATTGTGTCCCACTTGTTGTTGATTCTTCACAAAAAAATACAGTTTTATATCTTTATGTTTGAAGCCTGAAATGTGGCAAAAGGTCGCAAAGTTCAAGGGGGCCGAATACTTTCGCAAGGCACTGTAGCTTATTCAAGCCTGTCTCAAAATACAAGATTCTTTACCTGACTCGCTTTTCAAAGATGTCTAGAAATGTTTTGTGCTCTTGTTGGAAGCAACCATTACCCCATTGCGGACTACAAATGAGCTATAACTCACTAACCAGCAAAGGATATGAACAAATGTGCACACGTTGCTAGGGTTGTTCGGCATGCAACACTACTTGTGGATCAATGACTGTCAACACAGTTACATACTTAGTTCAACACGGAAGGAGAGGACGCATCAGTTGTCACAATAGAGGTATTTTTGAAAGGTAGAAAGAAAGTAGTATGAGCAAAACATGTTGGTGAATCGGCAATTCTTAATGTTTGACTCAATTTTCTGACCGATGCATGCTACATTTGGATCCTTTGGGGCCTGCGGAACGATCAAGTTCTATTTTAAACATTTGAATCGGGGACAGATGGTGAATCATTACGTCCATATTAAGCAGTCTTTACTGCAATCACTGTCAAGCAGTGATACTCTGGTAAAATTAGCTCCCTAAAGTACATAAATGCACTACGCCTAGACTTTTGGAGTCCATTCATGTAGCGAAGGATGATGTCAAATTGATTACACGTTTACTGTATAGTAAACTCTGTCCCCACTCTTTCAATTGTACACTCCTCTGTCAGACCTCATATCTTACCCCTTTGTCGAGCCAGGTGTCAAATTCATCACTCATCCTCCTCAGCTGGCGGCCATATTTCTTTGCAGCCCACAGTGTAGGAGGAGCAGACTGTGATCGGCTTCGGAAAGGAGCCCCATCGCCCCCGCCCTCCTCAGTAGGAGTTATTGCATCCTGAAACTCTGTGTCATCCCTTCTGCCAACCTGGGAGCACACCTGGGACTCGGAGTAGAGCCGAGCTCGCCCACCTGTGTCAGTGAGTGGAAAGGGATGGGGGGGGATTGAGATATGGTTAGATATATTTAAATATAACTTAAGAGGTTCACACATGTATCCAAACTGAGTATTAATGCATTTTCATATTCTTTTACATTTCCAGGCTTGATAAGTTTGAGGGTAAATTCTAGTTTGATTCTGACCTGGTCGTGGTCTGATGCTCGTCGTAGTGGAGACATTATGGAGCTGAAATTCTGGGTAGTGTGTGGTTCCTGAGTGGTCAGACTCATCTTGTTCATTCATGGTTTCTGGATTGTCATCCACACAATCATGTGTGTGGTCCATTGTAAATATCTGAAGAGAAAATGGACATCCACAGTGAATGATAGTGTTGATTATAGCCATGTATCCGATTCCTGAGTATACAAAACATTAAAAACAGCTGCTCTTTCCATTGCATAGACTGACCAGGTGAATCCAGGTGAAAGCTATGATTCCTTATAGGTGCCAGGTTCACCGGTTTGTGTCAAGAACTGCAACTCTGCTGGGGGGGCAACTCAATGTTAGGAAGGTGTTCCTAATGTTTGGTATACTCAGTGTATATCTACTGTAAGGATATACTATCACCACAGGGTGTTGGTAAAATCACTATAAATGTATTTTATTGACAAATATAAATTGAACTTTTTAGAAAATATCTGCAACATATTTTTGTCAAGTAACTTAACCAGTTAGCTAGCTAGAACTTACCCAAGGACCTGTCTCGAGTCCTGATGACTTGCAAAAGGGTTGATTACATTTTGGTTATCCTCTTCTTCTGTCAATGTTAAACTGGAGGTGATATGATATTTCTGTCTTTTCCACGAACCGGTCGGTGATGATTTCCTCGCATTGCATGTGGCACACCCGAATACAAAAATATAGTAACGGGCTAGCTACCTTTAGCTAACGTTAGCTGATTAGTCGTTGAATTGTTTTGTGTGCCACCGGGAGCCGGATCAAATGTTCAAAATGAACTTGTATAACTAGCTACCTGACATGTTATTTTCTTCACGATTGTCTTCGCAAAATTCTATTTCAGTTGGACGACTTTCTCAAATTCTTATCGAAATGTCTTCACGTGATTACCTACTTTCACAGTCTATGCTATCACAGGCGACGCACCCAATGTTTTTGTTGTCTTCCGTCGTCTTGTACGCCACTGTAGTAGTACCTCTCTACCCAATCTACTGCCACTGGCATTCAGAAAGAGCCAATAAGGGCACGCTGCTAGGGTTTACTGAGTGACTATCTTGTCAAAACGTCACTGTTGCGAAAGGGCTATGGAAAGCCAAACGACTCGTGACTTGTTATCCATTTCGCCCTGCCGTAGTGGATCATAGATGTGTTGTCGTGGAGATTTAGATTAGCTGATGAATAAACACACTTTTACATTAGGTAGACACATTTCCCAATGGCCTGTATATTTGTTCTTCTTCGGTAATTTAGAGCAATTTTCACTGTTGAATTTGAGAAGGTGGATTTATCTGAGATATCACCCCTAATTATTTTTCATTTGTTTGAAGCAGAACAGTATTCTGGCCATGATGATGGACCTGTAATGATGGTCATCACGTCAACCTATGTCTGCTTTTGTTCCCCAGATCCCTTCCCTCAAAAGCACCCGTACATAAAACCACCGGTTATGTCTCCAATCCAATGATTGCATTCATCAAGTTAAGGTTGGAAAACTACTGGTAATTTACCGAAGTTACTGGAACGTTCAGTCATTTTGGTAATAAACAGGTATTCAATGGAAATCTATAGTAACTTGTGTAATTTGTACTTGAATAACTTTTAAAAAAAATATACTCGTCTATAGTATTAATTTGTGTATATCAGTTTTTAGTGGATATATGGTTCAAGAGAAGCATCTAATCAGCAATGGCATTATTTTCAATTAACTCTGTAACTCTTCCAATTATTGTTTTTTTTTTCACATCTGCACTTGCACATCATCATCTGCACATATATCACTCCAGTGTTAATGCTAAATTGTAATTTTTTCACCTCTATGGCCTATTTATTGCCTTTACCTCCCTACTCCCTACATTTGCACACACTGTACATACATTTTTATATTGTGTTATTGACTGTGCGTTTGTTTATGTGTAACTCTGTGTTGTTTTTGTCACAGTGCTTTGCTTTATCTTGGCCAGGTCTCAGTTGTAAATGATAACGTGTTCTCAACTGGCCTACGTGGTTAAATAAAGGTGAGAAAAAATAAAACTGCCACCAGTTTGGCACCAAAACATTTACAACAAATATTGACATGGTTAAATAAAAGTGTGTAAAAAAATACAAATTATATTTCATGCTGAAACCCTCATGTTAAACACCAAATGACATTCACTAAGTTGATGGTTTATATTTAGGATAATGTCATTCTAGTTCTATTTTAAGATCATCTTATTTGATTATTTTATATATTTTTACACTTGATAAGGCCATACAGATGGCCAGATACAGACACCTGTAATAATCTGAAGTACCAAAAAAATACATTTTAAAATTCCCCCCCAAAAAATGTAAAGTCACCAAAATGTTGGTAATTTACTGGTAAACCTAGAAAATGTCCAGTTATAGAACCTCCCTTTGCAACACTGTATCAAGTCGTCTGAGATGAGAAGGTGGCCGGGAAGGCAACGAGGAAAGGAAGCCATAAAAAACATTGAGATACAGACTCTATCTTGCCTCTATGTTGTTTTATTTACTATATGGTGTTTTATTTACTATAGTTATCTAGTTGTAGTTTCGTTTTATGGCCACTAGATGGCGGGAAACTCTTATACATCAAAGCTGTGCTGTAAATGATTTGACTGTAGCATGCTATAAAATGGGCCAATCAAAATCCATGATTGTAATTTAGTATGTTGAGTCCATATCAACCACTACAAGTGCATTTATATTAATTCATAATAAGGGAGGGTCATTCCTGCTAACATTTCTGGAAAGGGAGGTAGTAGTCTTGCTGGAATTATTCGTTGTTTGGACTGTTTTACTTTATCTAGCACTTCATGGGTATAAGTTTAGATCACAGTCTCTACCAGAGACAACTCAACATGTCAAGGCAACATGCAATGATAGGAAAGAAATTAAATATTCTTTATTAGAGTGCCTGTGTGCTCACTGAAAGTCTCACCATTACCAGTAGTCAAAGGGATTAATACACACACACACACACACGCACACACACACACACACACACACACACACACACACACACACACACACACACACACACACACACACACACACACACACACTGTTTGGGATATATTTTCTGTTTTCTTAGAAAATGAGCAGTGTCAAGGCTGCCTATAGTTAATATTTCTGATGGTATCCACCTAAATCCTTAAGTGCTTGTTTTCTATTTATCATTTATTGAGCTTGGATGCTTTATTTAAGTATTTTATTGTACAGTATATCTTACTGCTGCTGTTTCTCATCCGGGATTAGTTTATGAACTCAGACCAGATTACTGGACCCTTTGTGCACATTAGTATGGGGTGATCATTTGTAACTAAATTTAATCGAAGATGTAATCGACGTAATCTGGTCTGAGTGATAAAGTAATAATCTATCATGACAGGGCCACAAACAATAACTAGCAATGCTGCACACTCCAAGAAAGGTTCAAATCTCACCTTTCTGGTAAAATAGTTATAAATTGCTGAAGTGTAGTCACTTTTGAGGACACAAGCTCAAGTACACAGTACAAATGTGTTGAAAATATGAAATATTTTACATTATGTATTTCCTATTCAACAAAACTGTAGGAATAAGGCTTAAAATGACTTTTATTTGTTTATAAATATAGTATAATCAATTGATAAAATGACCTCACCTTCCTTATAACTGTAAAATACATATTTGCATATTTAGTGTGCATATTTTCTAAAGGTGTCTCTTGATCACATTTTTTTTTTTAACCTTTATTTAACTAGGCGAGAGATTTGTACCTTGTCAGCTCAGGGGTTAGCCTCCTGGACTCGTTAGGAGCTGACTTTTCATCTCATATTAATATTGACTGTCTATGACAAACAGAAAGTGTTTTTTGTTTAAAATCTATTCATTATTTTAGATTACTGGCTATAAATGAGCTCTGAATGTGCTACAGCAACAAAACCACTCTCTCCTGTGGCATTACAATGTAAGGATTTTAGACATGAGTTGTTAGTGACTGTGACATAGAGTTCAGCCAGGCGTTGATGGACAGTCGAAAGAGCTAATTAAATGGTAGGACCGACATCCCAGCTTCAAGTGGTGTCAGATTTCACATCCTGCTTCACACAGACAGAAGATACATACTCCTGTGTCTGTGAGAATCAGGGTTATTGCTCAATGCAAGCCATCTCGATCTATGCTGTCCACATATACATTTTTAAGGGAAAATGTCGGTTGGAACTGGTACCAGAACCATGCAGCTGAGGTCTCAACATACAGTTTGTTCTAAGTTAGAATAGTAGAATATACAAGGTGCAATTTCGAAATTTGGTTGTGCATCAGCAGTTTTTCTCTTGCTATGTCAGTCAATGATAGTCACTCAATTAACCCATGTCAGCAAAACATTTTTAGATTGGTAAGTTAGTCTGCAGCCAGCTATCTAAACTTAATCATCATGGTCAAATTACTGGCTGGGGGGCCCCCATTGATTTTGTTTGTCAGTCTCACTCAGATATCATATTAAAACCAGTAAACATTTCTTTCCACCCTATGGAAAAATGTGTAGAATCGCATACAATTAGTTATAAATTGCTAAATCTACTCTCCGTCCATTGGCAAAATGTGTAGAATTGCAGCAGACTTGCTTTTTTTAACATTTTCTCTACACCCCATGGCAAAATGTGTTGAATTGCACAAAATGGAGGGGGGGTATGCTCATGTGGGTACACAGACTGCGGTCCCTCATGATGAGTTCAGATTTTTTGTGGCCCCCACCCTATCAAAGTTGCCCATCCCTGGTTTAAACTGAGTCGATGTCCACAGGGGCTTGGGGAATTGGATTACTCACCTGCCCTGGCCCTGAGCAACTAACCTGAATGGCTTTGTTACTGTAGATGCCTTGGTGGCTCAAATCTGTAGCTGTGAGCAAGTAGGCTAATGGTGCATTCCGTGAGAGGCAAAACAAAGAAAACATGATTACTTGATATTACATGAATATATATCCATTGTTTAGTAGCCTAAGGTTGTGCAGGGAGGCCCTGCTGTCAGGGGAAACTCAGTGAAAATTTGTGGAGGCCAGGTCTGCTGTCACTCACTGGGCTGGGGCTCATCCAGAATGATGTGATTATAAGTGGCTTTCGATTATGCAACCATAGACACAATGCCAGTCTGTGGGCAGTCCATTAATCCAAAACCAGCAGAGTGACAACGATTTAATTTGTTTATCAGTTCCCCTGTCCAGGAAGACCATAACCCTCTTCAAAATGTCTGAAACATTGCTCTCATAGGGAGTTACAACCATGGGTTCCATCCAAAGGTTATTTGGTTACATTTAGGTTTTGAAAGCTGTGAAATTATTCCCCAAATTAGTTGCTTTACCATTATACTTTATTTCAACCTAAATACATCTATTCAATTTCATATTCTACAGTATGCCGTGGAGCCCCATTCTTTACTTACCCAAATGTAACCTCTGGTTATAACAGTAAGATTTATGGAGATTACAATGTTTCAATAGACTGGATAAATGCTAACAAGTAGTGTTGTTAATTGACATGAAGCAAAGACTCATTATTAATGTAAATAGGAAGAGAAAAGATCAGTAACCACTGGTTTTATATTTTTTTTTGGTGGAGAAAATCCAATAATTTAAATTATATATGTCGGCCGTTAATGGGCAGGCAATGGGGAGGACGAGACGCGCGTATCGAGCTGTTTCCAAACGCCCCCCCCCCCCCCCCCCTGCTCTGCAGTCCACGCTTCTATAAACTGCTGTACCCTCTCGCGCACTCTCGCGCACTGTTTCTGCATGGTGCCTAACCCTGTCCACTGATAGACGAAATTAGAGAGGGCTGCATTTGCAGATATCCCCGTGTCTGCCTATCCATCCTGTTCTCCCCCATTTCCATCACCTTTGCTTCTATGCTAAACTGATGCTGATGTGAGCGTTGGGTTTAAGTCCGTTTCCATCACTCATCGCGCCTACACCCATGTGCATCTCTCTATCGTAGGCTATTCTTCGAATGGACTCTGAGAAACAGCATTTTCCAATTCATTTTTGGTTAATTGTGAAACATTATGCTAAACCTGTTAATTATTTGTTTAATTTAGTGCAGACAAACAGTAGTTTGGTATTCTGGTTGCTGTGGAGAATAAATGGCCGATCCAAAAAGGAGCGAGGTTCTTTAAACGATCCAGCACGGTGTCAATCATTTAACTCAATAATTCAGCATCAACAACCGCTCATTGCCTGGCTAACAGAGACGAGTGCCAAATTAGATTTTAAAATAAATAAAACATAAACAAAAGATTCTGAATACCAGACATTATTTATTAAGAATAAAATGACCGAGAATAGCATATCAATTCAATCCATGTTCGCAAGGAAACCTGCCTGAGAAGCCTAGAAGAAGCGCCTAGGCAAGCTGAACGACGTCTCCAAGATCCAGCGCATCAACGCGAGGAGCACCATTGATAGGCTAGTGTTCTTTGGAGGCAACATACAGTGAGTTTTGCTGTGCCACATTGTATACGGAGAAGGAGTCGAAGGACAGGAGGCAGCTGATATTGGGCAGCAGCAAGTGAGTATTATTGCTATTGACCAGCACCGAACCAAATGGATGAATCATTACTTTACCTTGCACATATGAATTCCGCAAATAAGCTACCACTTTAATGGTAAACAAGGTTGTTTAACAATAAGCTAACCAACACGTTGTCTCATTGGGAGGAGGTGCGTTGGGATTGGATACAGGCAGCTTCATGTAGGATATTGTGTGCACCTTTAAAAAAACATATGGATTCTGAACGCTAGTGTAATTTTGTGTATCTCTTATCGACCAAGTTTTAAGAATTGATGTCATTGTCCTGTCTTGCAACAGTACCACATAGGAAGAAAGCCTGCTTGTCCCCTGCCATTCGGAAGAGGTAAGGGTGATGATCTGTTAAGACAAGTTTTTTTAGTTCCTGTTGGCAGAGCGCTGTTCAGGTGAGTGATAATACTGTTCTTTCTACAGCGAGTTTGATCTATTCAAGAGACTATGGAATACTGTGTGTTTTTTATTAAAACTATGGAAGTAATAATGTTGGCAAATAACTCATTTGTCATAACCTCAGTCAATCGCTTTGTTTGTACCCTAGAAGTTTACTTGTTAACGTTTGTAGTACCTTAACTACAGTATTGTGTCCAATTGTTGATGCTGTCGTTAGCACACCTGTTTATTGTCAACCTGTGTGTTAGTGTAATGTTCTAAATCCTCTTCCTGATTGTGTCATGGTAATGCTACAAAGTCTACAGGAGTTGCATACTTGTCTTATTAAGATGTGTCGATATGGTTTACATAACACATTGAGATTAGGTTATACCTGAGTCCAGAGTGTTATTGTACCGCAGCAACACTGTAACTACAAATTGCACATCCAAAGTAGTGTTTTTCCACCAAACAAATGACATTAAATGACAATGTGAATTGCTGGTATGCCATGTTGTTTCCTGGATGAAACATATGCATTGGTGTGAGAAGAGAACCTCTGTGTATGTGTTTTTTTCATTAGTGCAATGCATCAGCGTGCGTGTTGTGCTGCATCGGTGATGTAGATTCCCTTAATGATACTTATGAAGGATGAAAAAAAGAGGATGGAGGCCTGAGATGTTTAGACCATATATTACATAATCCTGTGGATGCCTTCGCTCTTCACCTGAATAATCTAATGTTGAGTTAGTGGTTCTATTTTTATTTACCACATGTTAAGGGAATCCAGTTCCTGTTTTATCTGCTCTCGTAGGGCTTGGCTCTGGACAAACGTTGAATGCTGAGAGATGAGCTTTCTTTGATGCACAGCTGCTTGTATTTTTGCATTTTGAATATCTCTGATCTCATTTTCTGCGTTGGAGGATGGTAAATGCGATTAGTTGTGTTTTAGTGCGATACATTAACTACCCATCCTAGAGGTTTCAGTTATTATTATTATTATTATTAAGGAGCTGGTGTGAAAAAGAGCAATGGCAGACAGCAACTCATTGAACAAATCCATAGTAATTTAACCTCTGTGCTCCTATGAGTTCAGTAGCTACTGTGGGACTTGGTCAAAAAGGCCTGCAAGAACAAGTACGTTCAGTGTTATATAGTGTTAGAAATACTATTTTTAGGATGCAACAGTTAAATTATGTTCAGAAACATGACACAAACATGAATCCATCAAAATGACATAATGACTTAATCTTTGTCATTTTAGTGCCTATTTAGTTTATTTATTAAACGCATTAGTCCTATTTTATTATCCTTTATGTTATATCAGATTTAAAATAGTTTCCTCTCTTATGATACATGTATCAACATGTCTGTTTTTACATGTACAGTAGGGTTATTTTGTCAAGTTGAGACATTCTGTCCATCGCCAACATCCTCATTGAGCTGGATTGGCTCTAGTACCATTCTTTGCTGTTTTTTGAGGTTTGGTTAGAGACATGAACTTTGACTGCTGGCGCATTCCACCAATATTTGTTCTGCTTCTGCAATCCTGCAATCTGATTGGTTGTGAGTAGTGGATTCACTGTCTTTCTCAGTTCATAAGTCACAACCACAGAGATAACTTTCCGGTTCGACTCACCAGGATGTGGGTGGGTAATAGTACTGCCAGGGTTCAGGGATGTCTCGCAGAGAAAAATGTGCATTGAAAAGAAAGATCACATATTGGGTCAAAAATAGATTGGTTTGTCACACTTTAAAAAAAAAAAAACATCAATATCACAACAATGATCCGGCATGTGGATTTATTGAAAACAGTGGACATATCTCCTCTGAAATCTGAAAATGTACCATCTGCTGGTGTGTTAGGTCATGTCGGCTGCGTTTCCAAGGCAGCCCAATTCAGATTTTTTTTGACGAATCACACCAGATATTTTCACATCAGCTCTTTTTTCAGAGCTGATCTGATTGGTCAAAATACTAATTAGTGAAAAAAAAGATTAGAACTGGGCTGCCTGTGTAAATCCAGGGGTCTTGTATTCTCATGTACTTAGGTCAGGTCTGTTGTCAGCGTTGTGTTGTCGAACCCTGTGTACTTTTTCAAGCAAGGGGTCTTGGTGACAAGTTGCATGTCTATCCCCTGCTACTGCTGATGAACTCACTAAAAGTTTGAGTTCATCTTAATGCAGGTTGTGGATAGATACAATTCATGTGATCCATGCTCCAGATATTGGGAAGCCAAAAGAAAACACATACACATTCTTATCATGATTATGGATTTCCCAGCTCCACCCAGAACCTGGGGTTCTAGAGAGGGTTAAACACATGTGCTATGTGGAAGAAGCTTTTTGTGTGCTTCAGTGAGGCATTTTGTTAAATGTCTCCCAAATGTCATTCCAGTCTTACAAATTGCTAAAAGGAATAGGTCAATGTGTTCTGTTTTGTGTGCACAGAGACTGTGTTGTGTGTTTTGTGTTCATCAAATCCCAAAGTTATTGAGCTTTCCAGGACCCCAATCAGGCGATTGAATAGAAGAACATGTGCCCCAGTCCCTAGACCATTACAATTTAACATGGCAAACTTATCCCGTCTGCACAGTGAATCGTGGGATGCTTTACTGAATGCACAAACATGGTTGTGGATCCTTTCTTCTTTAGTCCTGAAGGAATGTTAATTTCAGATTTAATGTCTGTTTCCTGTTTAGTGTTTGGCTTTGTGACGCACTAAAGGAAGTTGCAGAGGCGTTGTAATCTCTCAACAGAAACTGATGAACGGTCCTCAGGGTCTTGGTTAATTATTCACATTTTGTTGACTGGTGTGTGTGTGTGTGTGTGTGTGTGTGTGTGTGTGTCACAATGACTGAGAAAATCAAATGTCTTTTGCAATGTTTATGCAATCGTTTTTTATGTTGACACAGCCCCTTACCACTAAACATCTTGAAGTGACTAATTGGAACCAAGCTACCAACCTGTTATATTGTTATGATATAATGGCACATTAGGGTCTCATACCCTCTTAAAATATAAGGGTGCTTGACAAATTAAATCTGGCAAACATTGACTGTCCACTCAAACATGAAATTCTGTACTGCAAAACACTTTCACAGTACATTGTGGAGCAGCATAACTGTTATGGTGTTTCCAGATGCTGTCCATGGTTCTGATTCTGCGTGTTAGAAACAGCTACACCAGTTTGGTGAAATCTTGCTGATTAACACAAACCACTGAAGACAGGAGGAGTAGGAGAGCTAGGAAGTGCTATCGATTATTTTCCTGAAATTAAAAGCACACTATGTTGTATGTCCCTCGGCTCCACCCCGGTGAAGAGAATCCATATGGAGAATGTTAAATTCCCTACTCTCTCTGCCCCTCTTTCTCTCACTCTCTCTCCCCCTCTTTCTCTCACTCTCTCTCCCCCTCTTTCTCCCACTCTCTCTCCCCCTCTTTCTCCCACTCTCTCTCCCCCTCTTTCTCTCACTCTCTCTCCCCCTCTTTCTCTCACTCTCTCTCCCTCTCTTTCTCTCACTCTCTCTCCCTCCCTCGTAAAAATGAACTTTTTTAAAAACGTTCTGAGAACGGAAGAGAACATTTTGCCTGCATTTTTAGGTTGCAGGGAGGTTCTGAGAACGTTTTACTATGGTTCCCTGAACGTTTTCCTGGGAGGTTTTATTAAAGTTCTGAGAACGGAAATGATTGGTTATTTGAAGGTAAATAAATAATGTTTTGAGAACATGTTGCAATAAGATTTTTAATAACACTGCTAGCTTAATTTGATTTAACTGTTTTAAACTCCAAGCACTGATAGGACACAAGGAAATGAATTTGCTTAAGCATTAATCATGCAAACACGTTTATTTTTTACTGTGGCACGGCGTCAGTGAGATTCGAAACCTATGATCTTCTGTTCTCTATCCATGGAATTAGCCCGCTGCGCCACCAGGATTGAGCTACTGTAGCATGCCATGTTTCTTTTTTTTTACTCATGCAAAGCTGTTCATTTTAGTGTATTCAAACAGACCCCATTTCAAAAGAAACAAGCACTTATTAAGATCAGGCGTGGCCAATTAGCTGGCGCGGCCAACACACCTGAACACATTTAACAAGATAGTGTATAGAACCATGAGGAAACTTGCAGAAAACATTCTGCTGAAGTACTGAAATTATTCCCACCTGGGAAGCATATGGTTCTCAGAACATTATGTGTTAGCTGGGTATCCTGCACCATTCTCAGAATGTTGTGGGAAGGTTATATTCAAAATAACCATAGGAAAACCACGCTCTCACCAAGCGCAAAGAAACATATTGTTCTTAGAACGTTATGTGCCAGCCGGTACTCTACCTCCCGCTCTCTGGAGATGTGTTAAAGGTTAGGATGGAAAACTCAACTTTTTTCTCTCCTCCCTGCATGGAAATTAATGTTTTGTATGTAGAGGGAATTCTATTTTGAATTGGACATGACATTTTAATGATGAAATGCTCATGATGCAAACATACAGTCAGGTCCATAATTATTGGCACTCTTTATAAAGACGAGCAAAAAAGTAGAAATCCGCCACTGTTGTTTGTGGCTAAAGAGCTCTATTTTCATGTCATCCAACAAATGTAAACGCCTGGAGTTTTCTAAACGGCACTGACACATGGATTGGAACTGGCGCTTTGGTCAGATGACATGAAAATAGAGCTGTTTGGCCAGGTACACCAGCAGTGGATTTGGTGTTGAAAAACAGAAGCAAATGCCGAAAATAACCAAATAACTAGGGTCAAATATTATGGTGGTGTATATTTAATGTCATGAGGCTATTTTGCTTCCACTGGTTCTGGGGCCCTTTGTTAAGGTCAACGGCATCATGAAGTTTACAGAGTACTAGGACATTTGAGCCAAAAACCTGGTTGCCTCTGCCAGGAGGCGGAAGTGAATCTTCCAGCAAGACAATAATCCCAAGCACTAATCAAAATCCACAAAGAAATGGTTAATTGACCACAAAATCAACATTTTGCAATGGCCATCTGTCTCTGCAGTTTGAATTGAAGAGGGCAGTCCATAACCGCAGTCAAAGGAAAGATTCTGTATGGAGGAATGGTCTGAAATTGCTCCCAACGTGTTCTCCAATCTCATAAAATATTTGTGTGTCGTTATCTTTGCAAGGGGAGGGTGCTAGAGTATTGAAGACAGTGGTGAAAAAAACAATACAATTCCCAATTATTTGGGGCATACAATATACAGGTAACTGCCAAAAATAAAGGAAACACTTGAGTAAATGAGGGATACAATATATTGAAAGGATGTGCTTCCACAATCCACACAGGTGTGGTTCATAAATTAATGAAGCAATTAACATCCCATCATGTTATTTTGGCTATCATGAAGCTCTTCCAGTGGCTCGTTGTGGTCCAACGCCCTATTAAGACACTTTATGTTGCCGTTTCCTTTCTTTTGGCAATTACCTGTAGCTCATAATTTGTATTATTTATTTTGTAGTCTTTTTTTTATCATCTTTATCAAAGGTGCCAATCATTTGGAACCGGATTGCACTCCATTCCAGCCATTATTATGAGCCGTTCTCCCCTCAGCAGCCTCCACTGCTGTCTATATCACTTTCTCTCTCTCCTCTTTCCCTCCCCCTCTCTCTCTCTCTCTCTCTCAACATGAGTGGGCAGTGTGAATGTCTCTGCCCAGCATAATGCCAGGCTACACACTTCTCACCAGATAAAGTAAAAACACAAAGTCACACCTGAAGACACCCAGAGGATATATACCTTTTTCAGCCAGCTGTGCATGACACTGATTATAAGGAAAGTTGTTTCTGCTGCTAGAAATGTCTGGTGTTTTTGCTTAATGATACTTGAAAGGAGAAGATGCTGTAGCCATAGTAAGAAGGCATACTACCAATGTTAATACTTCCCTTCATATAAATGCATTTCTATGGTATCTGGTTTTGTTCAGCTATTTGGGGATGTGCCCACACCGGCTTCATCTCTATGTAATTATGCAATTATATAATTACTGATTCAAGAAATGAAATGGGCCTGGAAAGCTGAGTGAATGTCAATGACTCTTGAATGGAAATTTGACTGCCAACAGAAGGGGGGAGGAGGAGGAGGGGGTAGCAGTGAAGAGTAAAGAGTAACGGAGAAGGGCTGTGCAAGACGTGTGGATATAGGTTGGCAAAGTACAGAGAAGTTTTAAGACCAAGAAGAGAACATATGGGGGTTATTTGGCAACACAAGTAGTGGAACAGAAAACTTGAAGCGGAGATGGGGAACGGGTGCAACAAGACTGCCAGCTGCTACTTGAGACATAGAGAGGAGAGGAATGGAGAATCTTGCTGTGTCTGCCCCTGGGCAAATGTCACCAATTGAAAGTTTAAAAAAGAGTAGCGTTATTTTTGGCTGGCAAATGCCAAATGCTGCAGATGCTGTCTTCCAGGCAACTACCTGTGGCCTTTTGCTGGGTGGCCTCACTTGACCTTATATTCATCATTCATCAGAGGCAGAAGAGCACATGGGGTTATGTTGCAACAGAAGACATGCAGCACTGACAGGTGAACATCAACAGTTGTGAATTTGAACTAATCTTACTGTTTGCTTCATTAACAACTGCTATGGTATGTTGGTGGGTGCTTATATATGTACTATAGTGTGTTTTATACACATGTGGGAAGTGGAAATGTGTTTTTTGCATATCTCAACTCCCCCTGAGACACCCTCGGAGAGTGCTGTCACCGCCAGTGTGGGGTCACAAGCATTTCGCTGCACCTGCTTTAACATCTGCTAATATGTTTACTCAACAAATAAATGTTGATTTGATTGCTGATCCTGTTGAGGTCGGGGTCAAAAATATTATTTTTCTTCTTGCTGCAAAAATATGTGCTTTGGATTCATTATCACGGAAACCTGATAACCGGTTGATTGAACAGGGTTTTAGATAAGAGGATGGAGGTTAGTAGACAAGCATAGTTCCATTGCTTGTTACACATTTACTTACCTGAACATCTCTCTGAGGATAAAGAGGTGGAGTAATTGTTGGATTTTGTTTGTTCAGACTATTGAGTGGAGCAGGCGATGAAATGAAAAGCACATTCACCTCAGAAGAAATTAGTGTGGAACCATTTCATTCTGTTCCTCAAGTCCTGTTTGGGATGATTTAGGATGGTCTGAATGGTAATGTGTCGCATGTGCTGTGAATATGAATCTGTGTGTGGACGAGTGTGCAGCATATTGAAACAGAGGGACTTGACAGCACTGAATATGCAAGGAGCTGGGCTAGCATAGACTTCAGGTTTCACAACTCAAGGGGAATGCCGTTGACCTATTTAAAATGTCATTTTCTATCACGTTTGATGCCTTACAAATGATGTTTGTCTCAACTCAATTAAATATGATTACGGTTAAGACCTTATGCCTATGTGATTGTGTAATGTGACTGTCGTGGCAGTCTTCAAATTGGAACACATTGAATATTGTATCACAGTGTTGAGATCCCACTCCAGTAGTATTTATTTATGAGTTGTCATCTCGGTGTCTGTCTGTCTGTTTGTGTCCTGGTATGCAAAAATATGTTTTTTTCAATTTGCGTGCAACATGTGTGTGTTTAGGCATGTACAGTTGAAGTCAGAAGTTTACATACACTTAGGTTGGAGTCATTAAAACTCGTTTTTCAACCACTCCACAAATTTCTTGTTAACAAACTATAGTTTTGGCAAGTCGGTTAGGACATCTACTTTGTGCATGACACAAGTAATTTTTTCCAACAATTGTTTACAGACAGATTATTTCACTTATAATTCACTGTATCACAATTCCAGTGGGTCAGAAGTTTACATACACTAAGTTGACTGTGTCTTTAAACAGCTTGGAAAATTCCAGACAATGATGTCATGGCTTTAGAAGCTTCTGATAGGCTAATTGACATCATTTGAGTCAATTGGCGGTGTACCTGTGGATGCTTGTCATCATGGGAAAATCAAAAGAAATCAGCCAATTTCCAAACGCCTGAAGGTACCACGTTCATCTGTACAAACAATAGTATGCAAGTATAAACATCATGGGACCATGCAGCAGTCATACCACTCAGGAAGGAGACGGGTTCTGTCTCCTAGAGATGAACGTACTTTGGTGCGAAAAGTGCAAATCAATCCCAGAACAACAGCAAAGGACCTTGTGAAGATGCTGGAGGAAACAGGTACAAAAGTATCTATATCCACAGTAAAATGAGTCCTATATCGACATAACCTGAAAAGGCCGCTGAGCAAGGAAGAAGCCACTGCTCCAAAACTGCCATAAAAAAGCCAGACTACTATTTGCAACTGCACATGGTAACAAAGATCGTGCTTTTTGGAGAAATGTCCTCTGGTCTGATGAAACAAAAATAGAACTGTTTGGCCATAATGACCATTGTTATGTTTGGAGGAAAAAGGGGGAGGCTTGCAAAATGTTGGTCCCATGTTTCATAAGCTGAAATAAAAGATCACAGAAATGTTTCATTCATTCAAAAAGTGTATTTCTCTCAAATTTTGTGCACAGATTTGTTTACATCCCATCCCTTAATCATTTCTAATTTGCCAAGATAATCCATCCACCTGACAGGTGTGGAATATCAAGAAGCTGATTAAACAGCATGATCATTACACAGGTTCACCTTGTGCTCGGGACAATAAAATGCCACTCTAAAGTGTGCAGTATTGTCACACAACACAATGCTACAGATACCTCAAGTTTTGAGGGATCATGCAATTGGCATGCTGACTGCAACATTGTCCACCAGAGCTGTTGCCAGATAATTGAATGCTAATTTCTCTACCATAAGGCGCCTCCAACGTTGTTGTCATGTATTGTCATATTATGTCTTGTTCCTGTTCTTTCTCTTCACTCCGTCTCCCTCTGCTGGTCGTATTAGGTTACCCTCTCTTCCTCTCCTTCCCCCAGCTGCTCCTCATCTTCTCTAACTACCTCGTTCACCCTTTTCCCACCTGTTCCCTTTTTTCCCTCTGATTAGGTCTCTATTTCTCTCTCTGTTCCTGCTTCTGTCTTTGTCAGATTCTCGTTTGAGTTTCTCATGCCAGAACCAAACTATCATCTCGTTTGCTTCACCCTTGTCCTGTCCTGTCGGAATCTGCCTGTTCATCTGATGCTACGTGTGATCAGGTACCTCTGTCCTCTACGACCCGCGCCTACCCAGAGAGACCAGCAGTCTGTCGCCGCTAACCCAGCTATTCTCCTCTGCTGCTAGAAGGGGACTCTAACCCAGCTATTCTCCTCTGCTGCTAGAAGGGGAACTCTTCTGTGATTATCAGAAGGACTTTATGTTTCATTTGTCGCCCTCTCTGCGGGTTGTTTATTTTGCCATCATATACATTTGAAGAGGATCTATGTCTTACCTGTGTTTTGACATTAAAGGACTCTGTTTTTGTTAAACCGCTTTTGGGTCCTCACTCACGTGCATAACAGAAGAATCTGACCGACCCCGAGGGGATTCTCCCTGAGGGGCGTGTTGTCGGGTTGACTGTCTGGGGAATTGAGAGGCAGGTAAAGCAAGCACTCACTCACACTCCGTCGCCGCGCGCTTGTCCTAGGAACCTTCTTTTCGTTCCTGTTCCTACTCGTCTGGCCGTTCTTCAGTGGGCTCACTCTGCCAAGTTAGCCGGCCACCCCGGCGTTCGGGGTACGCTTGCTTCCATTCGCCAGCGTTTTTGGTGGCCCACTCGGGAGCATGACACGCGTCGTTTCGTGGCTGCTTGTTCGGTCTGCGCGCAGACTAAGTCCGGTAACTCCCCTCCTGCCGGCCGTCTCAGACCGCTTCCCATTCCCTCTCGACCGTGGTCTCACATCGCCTTAGATTTTATCACCGGACTGCCTTCGTCAGCGGGGAAGACTGTTATTCTTACGGTTGTCGATAGGTTCTCTAAGGCGGCTCATTTTATTCCCCTCGCTAAGCTCCCTTCTGCTAAAGAAACGGCACAAATCATCATCGAGAATGTTTTCAGAATTCATGGCCTTCCGTCAGACGTCGTTTCGGACAGGGGTCCGCAATTCACGTCTCAATTTTGGAGGGAGTTTTGCCGTTTGATTGGGGCTTCCGTCAGTCTCTCTTCCGGCTTTCACCCCCAGTCTAACGGTCAAGCAGAACGGGCCAATCAGACTATTGGTCGCATCTTACGCAGTCTTTCTTTTCGTAACCCTGCGTCTTGGTCAGAACAGCTCCCCTGGGCTGAATACGCCCACAACTCGCTTCCTTCGTCTGCGACCGGGCTATCTCCTTTTCAGAGTAGCCTCGGGTACCAGCCTCCGCTGTTCTCGTCTCAGTTCGCCGAGTCCAGCGTCCCCTCCGCTCAGGCTTTTGTCCAACGTTGCGAGCGCACCTGGAAGAGGGTCAGGTCTGCACTTTGCCGTTATAGGGCGCAGACTGTGAGAGCCGCTAATAAGCGTAGAACTAAGAGTCCTAGATATTGTCGCGGTCAGAGAGTTTGGCTCTCCACTCAGAACCTTCCCCTTAAGACAGCTTCTCGCAAGTTGACCCCGCGGTTCATTGGTCCGTTCCGTATTTCTCAGATCATTAATCCTGTCGCAGTGCGACTTCTTCTTCCGCGATATCTTCGTCGCGTCCACCCGGTCTTCCATGTCTCCTGTGTTAAGCCTGTTCTTCGCGCCCCCGCTCGTCTCCCCCCCCCCCCCATCCTTGTCGAGGGCGCACCTATCTACAGGGTCCGTAAGATTTTGGACATGCGTCCTCGGGGCCATGGTCATCAGTACCTAGTGGATTGGGAGGGGTACGGTCCTGAGGAAAGGAGTTGGGTTCCCTCTCGGGACGTGCTGGACCGTTCGCTGATCGATGATTTCCTCCGTTGCCGCCAGGTTTCCTCCTCGAGTGCGCCAGGAGGCGCTCGGTGAGTGGGGGGGTACTGTCATGTATTGTCATATTATGTCTTGTTCCTGTTCTTTCTCTTCACTCCGTCTCCCTCTGCTGGTCGTAATAGGTTACCTTCTCTTCCTCTCCTTCCCCCAGCTGCTCCTCATCTTCTCTAACTACCTCGTTCACCCTTTTCCCACCTGTTCCCTTTTTTCCCTCTGATTAGGTCTCTATTTCTCTCTCTGTTCCTGCTTCTGTCTTTGTCAGATTCTCGTTTGAGTTTCTCATGCCAGAACCAAACTATCGTCTCGTTTGCTTCACCCTTGTCCTGTCCTGTCGGAATCTGCCTGTTCATCTGATGCTACGTGTGATCAGGTACCTCTGTCCTCTACGACCCGCGCCTACCCAGAGAGACCAGCAGTCTGTCGCCGCTAACCCAGCTATTCTCCTCTGCTGCTAGAAGGGGACTCTAACCCAGCTATTCTCCTCTGCTGCTAGAAGGGGAACTCTTCTGTGATTATCAGAAGGACTTTATGTTTCATTTGTCGCCCTCTCTGCGGGTTGTTTATTTTGCCATCATATACATTTGAAGAGGATCTATGTCTTACCTGTGTTTTGACATTAAAGGACTCTGTTTTTGTTAAACCGCTTTTGGGTCCTCACTCACGTGCATAACAGTTGTTTTAGAGAATTTGGCAATATGTCCAACCGGCCTCACGACCACAGACTACGTGTAACCACGCCTGCCCAGGACCTCCACATCCGTGTTCTTCACCAGCAGGATCATCTGAGTCCAACCACCCGGACAGCTGATTAAACTGTTGGTTTGCACAACCAAAGTATTTCTGCACAAACTGTCAGAAACCTTCTCAGGGAAGCTCATCTGCGTGCTCGTCGTCCTCACCAGGTTCTTGACCTGACTGCAGTTCAGCATCGTAAACAACTTCAGTGGGCAAATGCTCACTTCGATGACCACTGGCATGCTGGAGAAGTGTGCTCTTCGCGGATGAATCCTGGTTTCAACTGTACCGGGCGTCGTGTGGGTGAGCGGTTTGCTGATGTCACCATTGTGAACAGAGTGCCCCAGGGTGGCGGTGGGGTTATGATATGGGCAGGCATTAGCTACAGACAACGAACACAATTGCGTTTTATTGATACCAATTTGAATGCACAGAGATACGGTGACAAGATCCTGAGGCTCATTATCTTTCCATTCATCAGCCGCCATCACCTCATGTTTAAGCAGGATAATGCACGGACCCATGTCGCGAAGATCTGTACACAATTCCTGGAAGCTGAAAATGTCCCAGTTCTTCTGTTTCTTGCATACTCACCAGGCATGTCACCTCATTGAGCATGTTTTGGATGCTCTGGATCGACATGTTTGACAGCATGTTCCAGTTCCCGCCAATATCCAGCAACTTCTCACAGCTATTGAAGAGGAGTGGGACAACATTCCACATGCCACAATCAACCGTCTGATCAACTCTATGCGAAGGAGATGTGTCGTGCTGCATGAGGCAAATGGTGGTCATATCAGATATATGACTGGTTTTCTGATATACCTTTTCTTTAAGGTATTTGTGACCAACAGATGCATATTTGTATTCCCAGCCATGTGAAATCCATAGATAAGGGCCTAATGAATTTATTTCAATTGACTGATTTCTTTATATGAACCGTAACTCAGTAAAATGTTTGAAATTGTTGCATGTTGCATTTATATTTTGTGTTCAGTGTAATTCTCCACTTTACTGCTGCCATGCATGTGATGTCGGTTCCCTGCCCCTCCCCTTCCCCATCCACGACTTCAAAGTCAAGTCTTCAACCCCCCACTTCCCTCAGGAAGGGGTTTAAAAAATATTCTCTCACTCTCTGCCATTTCACTGTTCTCTCTTTCTTCTTTTGTCCCTCCCTCTGTGTTATCCGAATGTGCATGTTGTAGATAATAGGAAACCATTTTAAATGAGCTGAATGAAGAAGGGAAGATTTAAACCTCAGCTCTGTCACTTCCATGAAGCAAAGCCTCATATATTTGAAATAAACTGCCTTGCCTGCCTTGTTTATCTCTGTGTTTTGTATTTACAGAAATTATGCCAAACAGTGAAAGGAAACATGAATCACTGGCTAGTGCTGAGCGATTAAACGAAATGTATTTTATTTTTATTTTTTTAAACAAGTAAATTGACTGATGTCAGTTAAATTATTTGAATTCCATTTCGTTCCGTTTTTTTTTCTGTGAGCTCAACGCGCACATCGCACAGTTTCTCTAGAGAGAAATCCGATCCAGCTTGAACTGTGCGATGTAGTAGGGAGTTGTAGTTTTAAAAAGGCCAATATATCTACATAGGTTAGTGCTTAAAACGTGGTAATTAACTACAAATGAACACAATTGCGTGTCTACTTGTCCGGCCTGTGTTTCATTAGCCTGCTATGGAAGAGAGTACACTGCGCGATCGTGAGGTGATATAGAGAGCAGATGTTGCTTCGCATCTCCACCTGAAAATACATGATATAACACCTTACCCAAACCTGCTGCGCGCAAATTGATTTTGTCACCCCACACCAAACGCGATCATGACACACAGGTTGAAATATCGAAACAAACTCTGAACCAATTATGTTAATTTGTGGACAGGTCGAAAATCATTAAACATTTATGGCAATTTAGCCAGCTTGCAGTTGCTAGCTAATTTGTCCTGGGATATAAACGTTTTGTTGTTATTTTACCTGAAATGCACAAGGTTCTCTACACTGACAATTAATTTCTAGTCATCTTTCAATCACCCATGTGGGTATAACCAATGAGGAGATGGCATGTGGATATCTGCTTCTATAAACCAATAAGGAGATGGGAGAGGCAGGACTTGCACCGTGTTCAGCGTCACAAATAGAACTGACTATTCTATTTTAGCACTTGGCAACACAGACTCTCGTTGACGTGCGCAAGCATCTGTGGGTGCAATAATTGAATAACATGTATGAGCAGTGTGGTCAGCATGTAAGTGATTGATATTTGGTATTCAGCAGTCATAAAAAAATGTCTTATTACTTTGAAGAACTAGAAAATAGTGATTTTTTTGAATGAAATAAATATTTTATCAAGATAAAAAGTAAAGTGAATAAATTATGGTTAATAATTAATAACAGTAATGGGCAGCCGCTACCATCGTACCAATTGTTTTATTCTGTGTTGTTATAGCATTCAACCCACATAATGCATAGTGCATTTAATTAAAACAATTATTTAAAAAACAAAATTGAAAACCCGTGATTATTTTTTTATAAACAAACCAAAACCTAACCAACCTCAAAAAGCACTTCTGGGCCTCCTGGGTGGCGCAGTGGTCTAGGACAGCTGCTAGCTGTGCCACCAGAGACTCTGGGTTCGCGCCCAGGCTCTGTCGCAGCTGGCTGTGACCGGGAGGTCTGTGGGGCGACGCACAATTGGCCTAGCGTCGTCCAGGTTAGGGAGGGTTTGGCCGGTAGGGATATCCTTGTCGCACTAGCGACTCCTGTGGCAGGCCGGGCGCAGTGCACACTAACCAGGTCGCCAGGTGCACAGTGTTTCTTCCGACACATTGGTGCGGCTGGCTTCCAGGTTGGATGCGTGCTGTGTTAAGGTTGGGTTGTGTTTCGGAGGACGCATGGCTTTTTACCTTTGTCTCTCCCGAGCCCGTACGGGAATTTTAGCGATGAGACAAGATACTAACAATTGGATACCACGAAATTGGGGAGAAAAGGGGGTCAAATTTTAATAAAAAAAAAAAAAAAAAGCACTTCTGGCTGAAAAATTATCTTGGAATAATAGTGATTATTTCATATTATATACAATGGGGAGAACAAGTATTTGATACACTGCCGATTTTGCAGGTTTTCCTACTTACAAAGCATGTAGAGGTCTGTCATTTTTATCATAGGTACACTTCAACTGTGAGAGACGGAATCTAAAACAAAAATCCAGAAAATCACATTGTATGATTTTTAAGTAATTAATTTGCATTTAAACCAGCAGAAACACCATTGTAAATACAACCCACATTTATGTTTATTTTCCCTTTTGTACTATTTTTCTGTAAAAAAGACATAACTGTAAAAAGACATAATATGACATTTCAAATGTCTTTATTCTTTTGGAACTTTTTGAGTGTAGTGTTTTTTGTTTTTTGTTGTTGTGTATTTCACTTTTGTTTATTATCTATAGGTGAAGTCGGAAATTTACATACATCTTAGCCAACTACATTTAAACTCAGTTTTTCACAATTCCTGACATTTAATCCTAGTAACAATTCCCTGTTTTAGGTCAGTTAGGAACACCACTTTATTTCGAGGATGTGAAATGCCAGAATAAAAGTAGCGAGAATGATTAATTATTTCAGCTTTTATTTCTTTCATCACATTCCCACTGGGTCAGAAGTTTAGATACACTCAATTAGTATTTGGTAGCATTGCCTTTAAATTGTTTAACTTGGGTCAAATGTTTCAGGTAGCCTTCCACAAGCTTCCCACAATAGTTGGGTGAATTTTGGCCCATTCCTCTTGACAGAGCTGGTACAACAGAGTCAGGTTTGTAGGCCTCCTTGCTCGCACACGTTTTTCAGTTCTGCCCACAAATTTTCTATAGGATTGAGGTCAGGGCTTTGTGATGGCCACTCCAGTACCTTGACTTTTTTGTCCTTAAACCATTTCCCACAACTTTGGAAGTATGCTTGTCCATTTGGAAGACCCATTTGCGACCAAGCTTTAACTTCCTGACTGATGTCTTGAGATGTTGCTTCAATATATCCACATAATTGTCCTCCCTCATGATGCCATCTATTTTGTGAAGTGCACCAGTCCTTCCTGCAGCAAAGCACCCCCACAACATGATGCTGTCACCCCCATGCTTCACGGTTGGGATGGTGTTCTTTGGCTTTGCAAGCCTCCCCCTTTTTCCTGCAAACATAACGGTGGCCAAACAGTTTTTTGTTTCATCAGACCATAGGACATTTCTCCAAAAAGTACGATCTTTGTTCCCATGTGCAGTTGCAAACCATAGTTTGTCTTTTTTTATGTCGGTTTTGGAGCAGTGGCTTCTTCCTTGCTAAGTGGCCTTTCAGGTTATGTTGATATAGGACTCATTTTACTGTGGATATAGATACTTTTGTTCCTGTTTCCCCCAGCATCTTTACAAGGTCCTTTGCTGTTGTTCTGGGATTGATTTGCACTTTTTGCACCAAAGTACGTTCATCTCTAGGAGACAGAACGCGTCTCCTTCCTGAGAGGTATGACGGCTGCGTGGTCCCATGGTGTTTATACTTGCGTACTATTGTTTGCACAGATGAACGTGGTACCTTCAGGCATTTGGAAATTTCTCCCAAGGATGAACCAGACTTGTGGAGGTCTACAATATTTTTTCTGAATTCTTGGCTGATTTCTTTTAATTTTCCCATGATGTAAAGCAAAGAGGCACTGAGTTTGAAGGTAGGCCTTGAAATACATCCACAGGTACACCTCCAATTGACTTAAATTATGTCAATTAGCCTATCAGAAGCTTCTAAAGCCATGATGTCATTTTCTGTAATTTTCCAAGCTGTTTAAAGGCACAGTCAACTTAGTGTATGTAAACTTCTGACCCACTGGAATTGTGATACAGTAAATTATATGTGAAATAATCTGTCTGTAAACAATTGTTGGAAAAATTACTTGTGTCATGCACAAAGTAGATGCTCTAACCGACTTGCCAAAACTATAGTTTGTGGAGTGGTTGAAAAATGAGTTTTAATGACTCCAACCTAAGTGTATGTAAACTTCCAACTTCATCTGTATTTTCACCCACATGTCTATCACTGTGCTTTCAACCATTTTAAAAGCACAGCAAAGTTAAAATGCGAATACAATGTCAGATATTTTGTTTATTTATATATCAGACTAATGTGTTATCACTGTGCGACATGTAATAGCAGAACCAAATGGCCTGGATTGTAGTTGAGATTACATTAAAAGTACATGTTACAAATGATCAATGCCGTTCGATATTCTGCACAGATTATTACAGCAACTGTGAAGATCTCCACAGACCTGTGATGACAAGTATAGTTACAGTACACTAGGAATGTGGCCATGGATGTGTTAGTCATTTTAAGGTTGAATGTTACATTATTTTGTAAGAAAGCTTCAGGCTATTTACTGTATTCCAAAAGTAATATTGAACTGTGTTTGTTTGACAACCAAATATCAACCTATAAAGGAGATGTATCTACTGTTGGGATAGTTTCACCTGTGCCACTGGCGTAATCCCATTAGTTAACTTTTATATTTGGTTAAATTGGAGATTTGAATCCAACATATAATCTGTTAGCTTGTCGATAAGTTAATAGAGGCTATGTTTTCTATTTAAAATATTTACTGTATCTTCTGCTTCAATAGTTCCATCTGTGCCACTGACGTTAATTCCAGCTGATGTCAACAAATGAATCATTGATATGCTGGATTCATGTCTCCATCTCAACCAAACGTCAAAGTTAAATCAAATCAAACTTTAAATGTGGATTAAGTTTGATTTGATTTTATCCTATTCTTTAACTTTGATGTTTGGTTGAGATGGAGACTTGAATCCAACATATCAATTCATTTGTAGACACTACAAATCTGTGTAACATCAAAGATCCTGGAGAGAATTGTACATGAGCAAATGTATGAATATGTTTACAAACAGGGTCTAATGTATGATTTTCAGTTGGGTTTTAGAAAAACATACTCCACTGATTCATGTCTAATTTACTTGACTGACTTCATCAGGAAAGAGATTGATGAGGGAAATATGTGTGGAATGGTACTGCTTGACCTACAGAAGGCCTTTGATACAGTTAACCACTGTCTCCTAATCTCCAAACTTTAGGCACTGGGGTTAATCAGTATGCCTCTAGGCTGGGTAAAGTCCTATTTATCAGGAAGGGAGCAAGTAGTAGAGGTTAATGGTTCACTGTCTCAGGCAGAACTAATGAGTTGTGGCGTTCCGCATGGGAGCGTGCTTGGGCCTCTGCTGTTTTTATTGTATATTCATGATATGAAAGATGCTTGTTCTTGCCGTCGTTGTCTTTATGCGGATGACTCTACACTTCTGGTGTCTCACAAAAGTAAAACTATGTTGGAGAGCATACTTAGCACAGAGCTTGCTAACATTAGCAAATGGCTTGGAGATAATAAGCTATCTCTGTGTAACAGTATAAGTTTAGACCGTCCCCTCGCCCATACCCGGGCGCGAACCAGGGACCCTCTGCACACATCAACAACAGTCACCCACGAAGCATCGTTACCCATCGCTCCACAAAAGCCGCTGCCCTTGCAGAGCAAGGGGAACCACTACTTCAAGGTCTCAGAGCAAGTGACGTCACTGATTGAAACACTATTTAGCGCGCACCGCTAACTAAGGTAGCCGTTTCACATCCGTTACATCTGCACTTTGGGAAAACTGTTATTATTATTTTTGGATCCAGACCTAAATTGTGTAGGTTGTCTGAAATCAGAGTGGAGTTAGGGGGTGAGGTGCTGACTACTAAAACCTCTGTTAGCTACTTGGGATGTATCCTTGATGGAATCTTGGGAGGTGTGAGCATGGCCAATAAGGTGCTAGGGAAGGTTAATGCTAGGATTAAGTTTTTGTCTAGAAAGTCCAAGCTGCTTGATAAGGACTCAATGAAAGTGCTAGCTACTGCCCTCATTCAATGCCATTTTGACTATGCTAGTATTTCCTGGTTTGGGGGCTTATCTAAACTTATGAAGGGGAAGCTCCAGATAGCCCAGAATAAGTTGATCAGGGTAGTATTGAAGGTGAGTCCACGTACTCACATAGGCAGGAGCTGCTTTCAGGAACTAAACTGGCTGCCTGTTGAGGCTAGGGTGTCCCAGATTAGACTAGGTTTGGTTTACAGGAGTATTTATGGTCCTGCACCCAGATATTTAAGTGATTACTTTCCTCGTGTTACGGATGCACACAATCACAGCACCAGATCAGGTGTTGCTGATGTGTGCTTATACAGGTTCAGGAGTAATGCTAGTAAAGGTACTTTCTTGTATACTGGAGCCTCAGAATGGAATGAGTTGCCTCTGCCTATAAAAACAATGTCCTCTCTGGGCAGCTTTAAAATAAATTAAAAATATGTTTGATGTCTTCTGTGCCAATATGAATAACCCCTATGATGTAACTGGAATGATGAGATAGATGTTCTTCTTTTATATTATTGTTTTATTATTTCACTGCCATACTGTGTTCGATCTTGTAATAGCCATCTTGTCTCAAGAGGAACACAATGGAAATAAGTCCCAGACTTTATTGTGTGTTATCCTCAATGATTTTATTAATGTGCATGTATGGCTTTTAGGTTTTATGTGTGCTTGTTTTTTAAAATGGTCGAATTAATAAACTAAACTAAACTGGATTTAAAAACACTAAACTGGAATTAAAGCCAGACTAAGTCAGTGGCACAGATGGAACTATCCAAGCAGAAGATTTCATCTCCTTCAAATGTTGATATTTGGTTGTTTTGACAACCAAACACAATTCAATATCACTAAATGTCATTACTTTTTTAATCAGCCAGAGCTTGAAACCCTAGGCTATTGTTTCGTCTAGTATTAGTTGAATTCTGGGTTGAATTGAAACAATAGCTGTTGATTGTTGAAGGCCTAAATATAATCATGTTATATGAGTGATAAAGTATGGTCACATATAATTTGCTCTGTTAAACCTACCCTTTGGAATGGCTTTTGATAGCAACAGTGAATATATCTCATTTTTAATTGGAGATCTCTCAACAATCATTCTCACGACAGCACATTGGTAATAGTCAGTGACAAATATTATAGCTAAGCAGGGCTTGTTTAAAACCCTGGATGGGAGACCAAAGGGAAGCTGTAGTTAGATCAGTTCTCCAGTAGGAGGTGCTGCCCAGCTCATTGCTTTTTGTCTGATATAGTGGATTTAATGTTGAAGATCGGACGTTGTTTTAAAGGTACAAATGCACATATTTTAAGGTTTGTCTATGTTAAAATGTTTCTACCATGATGACATAATCCGTGGTTGAAAATTCACCCTTAAAACAAACAGTTTAAATGTATTGCTTTTTTTCAAATCCAATGTATTTTCCACGTAGATTCCACGTCACAATACGTTGACTAATTACATTGAAACAACGTTGATTCAACCAGTTTGTGCTCAGTGGATTCTCTAGTGTAAGAACCTCAGGGGTGATCTGCAGGTGTTCTGTAACTTCTCTCTAATGCTTCCTTCATTAGTATGCTGCTCCACTCTCATTCCCCCTGCTATCTGCTGGCGGTGAGCAGCCCCACCATCTAACCTGGACAAATAACAATGCTATTATATTACATTTTTAGCTGACGTCAATGAGACCGCTACCATACTTGACCTTAAAGAGATCGTCTTCGTGGTAAGTCTCAGTATTAGAATGTTTGCACTGAATCGATTTTCCGGTCTGGGGGCCATTATGAAAACTGCAAACATAAGAGTATATCAACGATCAGTTACTGTGTTGTATGATTTACATGATCTGTGTAGCATTGCTGGGGATAGCTGTCATGAGGTAAATGAAGACAGAGGGGAGGTGTGCTAAATATTGACTTGGATGGACTGAAGAGGCAGAGGGAGGATACAGTGTCAATACAGTATTGACTGCTTTTGGTGCCCAAACCTAAACCCCCTATCACACATCTGTTAATGTAGGTGGTTTGGTATGGTTTTGCAGTGTTCCATAGACTCATACAAAACAATAATGACAAATAAATATATTGGGTTTGAATTACCTTTGTGCTATTTCTACAGCTCTTTGCATCAATGCTAACTGAAATCTGTGGGTATGCCAGCAAGTCTATGTGACAACAATAAAACTGCTTTTGCACAGTTATCCTAAAAATGTCAGATAGTAATTGAGTTGAAGGAATGAGGTACCCCAGTCTAGACACAGTTTAACATGGAGGGAAATTGAATCAATTTGTACGAGCATATTCTGCTCAAGAAAAATCAGAAATGGCACCACAACATTTATGGTTTGTGTGGTGTGCTCATGTTGTTTCAAACTCTATTTGTTGTTTCTGGCCTGTCACCGTGGCAAATTCTGAGTGGAGGCAGAGAGAGACGATGGCTGGCTGGACTACTGATTAAACCTCTACCAGACACACAGCTGATGTCCAGTTCCGCGCCTGCTCTGAATCTCTTAACCTAATATTCATGCAGTCGTCTTCTTCTTGGCATCTTGTAATGTTATACAATTCTTTCCTCTTTGCTCTGAATGTCTGAATGTTTTTGAGATGCAACAATTTCATCTTTGACCCCTCGACAGTGTGCCACATTTGCTTGAGGATGCTTTCCTTGTTAAGGGTGCAAATCAATAAACCAAGGGGCTTAAGATGTCACGCCGAGATCTTGTCCCTGCTAGTGACTGTGGATAGGGATGCTCACTGTTATTCAGATCACTATTCCCTATTGTCCTGTCTCCTTTTTTTTAACCTTTATTAACTAGGCAAGTCAGTTAAGAACAAATTCTTATTTTCAATGACAGCCTAGGAACAGTGGGTTAACTGCCTGTTCAGGGGCAGATTTACAGACCTTGTCAGCTCAGGGATTTGAACCTTCCAGTTACTAGCCCAGTGCTCTAACCACTAGGCTACCCTGCCACCCCGGGAGTCAGTCGTGGCATGTGCCATGTCCACAGAATGTTTTCACCTGTCAATCATTAGTGAACTCTAGCTAGTCTCACTCTACGTGGGCTATGTTGCATGGTAAGTAAAGAATAGAAGGCAAGGAAAAACACTATAATCCAAGTAGTTGGAAGTACCAGGGAGTGCACAGGAAGGCTGATGAAAACAGCAGTACTCTGTGAATACAGGGCTGGATCCTTTCCACAGATCAGCGATGCTGGTCTGTTCACCTGCCTTTGAGTGATCTCCTCTTTAGTGTGTAAACCGCCTTGGCCATATGCCCACTTACCCAGAGAGGCTGTTTCTGTTGTTATTGGTGGTACAATAGCTGTCGGTGGTCTCATTGTTTGGAAACAAAGCAGCCCTGTAGTGCTGCTGATAGGGTTAGGGATAGGGATAGGGTTAAGGTTATGATTAGGGTGATCATCGAAAGAGGTGGGTGACTGGTTAGGAGGGAGTGCACGTGGAGAGGTGGGGAATGGGGGAGGCTGGCACTAGGAGGTGAAAGGCTGTGGACCACTGTACGGCTTGGAAGGACAGGAGCTGCTGATGTGAGTGTACTGTACTGTTTGTGGAGAGAGAGAGAGAGAGAGGCTAAGGAAGCAGAGGCGTCATTGGTCATCCACGCGTGATACAGGCTCTTATATAAAACACGCCTCAGCCAGGACTTTTCAGGGATGAGAAAGAAAAAACACTTTCTCTTCCTGTGAACATTACTCATTACGCTGTTATTGTTACCACTGACTCTGGGCCACGGTTTAACACATTTGTTAAGCACCATAGACCGAGGCATTAAAAAGAACAAGGGTTAGTGTTTTCAAAAAGTGTATTTCAAAGAGAACACCGTGCTCGGTATATTACAGAGTTAACATTGACAATACAGCACAATGGGTAGTCAGTCACAGAGAAGGGGTGAACCAGGAGCTGTTGGATAGGATATTCAGAGAATAAAGTGCTAGTTGACAGCATCAGCTATTGTAACAGCAGCTGTAATGGCTTTTATACCACCAATAACACCATAAACAGGGTTACAGTAAGTGCAAATAGGAGATTACTCAGGTGGGTAAACAATGGTGGTGCTCATCTGTAAAAATCGATAATTCGGCTTCTGGAGAGCTACTTACGTGGTCTGCTGGTTTTAATTGTCGTCCAGGCTTAAATTGATTAACCAGATATGTGGGTTGTAATGAACTCTATCACTGTAACTCCCCCATCACATTCTGATTGACCACTGGAACACCTAGCCTTAGGGAAAGACAAGGACTACTCTGTGGCTCCAGGACCAGGGATGCATTGCAGACCCTTCACTGATCTGCAGCTACTAAATCAAAATCAAATCAAATTGTATTGGTCATATACATGTGGTTAGCAGCTGTTATTGCGAGTGTAGTGAAATACTTATGCTTCTAGATCTGATCGTGCAGCAGTATCTAACAGGTAATATCAACAATTCCACAACATAACCTAATACACACAATATAGTAAAGGAATGGGAAAAGAATATATAAATATATAAATATATAGAAGAGCAGTGACAGAGCGGCTAAGATGCAATAGATAGTATAAGAATAGATAGTGTAGGATACAGTATATACATATGAGATGAGTAATGCGAGCTATGTAAACATTCTTAAAGTGGCATTATAAAAGTGACTAGTGTTCCATTTATTAAGTGGCCAATGATATCAAGTCTGTAAGTAGGCAGTAGCCTCTCTGTGCTAGTGATGGCTATTTAACAGTCTGATGGCCTTGAGAGATAAGTTGTTTTTCAATCTCTCGGTCCCAGCTTTGATGCATCTGTACTGACCTTGCCTTCTGGATGGAAGTGGGGTGAACAGGCAGTGGCTAGGGTGGTTATTGTCCTTGATTATCTTTTTGGCCTTCCTGTGACATCGGGTGGTGTAGGTGTCCTGGAGGGCAGGTAGTTTGCCCCCGGTGATGTGTTGTGCAGACCGTTCCACCCTCTGGAGAGCCCTGCGGTTGTGGGCGGTGCAGTTGCTGTACCAGGCGGTGATACAGCCCGACAGGATGCTCTCAATTGTGCACCTGTAAAAGTTAGTGAGGGTTTTCGATGACAAGCCACATTTTTTCAGCCTCCTGAGGTTGAAGAGGCGCTGCTGCGCCTTCTTCACCACACTATCTGTGTGGGTGGACCATTTCAGTTTTTCAGTCATTTGTACACAGAGGAACTTAAAACATTCCATCTTCTCCACTGCTGTCCCATCGATGTAGATAAGGGGGGGGGGGGGGGGGGGTACACAATCATCTCTTTTGTTTTGCTGACATTGAGTGATAGGTTATTTTCCTGACAGCACACTCTGAGAGCCCTCACCTCCTCCCTGTAGGCCTTCTCGTCAATTGATGGTAATCAAGCCTACCACTGTTGTGTCATCTGCAAACTTGATGATTGAGTTGGAGGCGTGCATGGCCACACAGTCGTGGGTGAACAGGGAGTACAGGAGAGGCTGAGCACGCACCATTGTGGGGCCCCAGTGTTGAGGATCAACGGAGTGGAGATGTTGTTTCCTATCTTCACCACCTGGGGGCGGCCCGTCAGGAAGTACAGGACCAAATTTCACAGGGCGGGGTCGAGACCCAGGGTCTCAAGCTTAATGATGAGTTTGGAGGGTACTATGGTGTTGAATGCTGAGCTGTAGTCAATGAACAGCATTCTTACATTCCTCTTGTCCAAATGGGATAGGGCAGTGTGATGGCGATTGCATCGTCTGTGGATCTATTGGGGCAGTAAGCAAATTGGAGTGGGTCTAGGGTGGCAGGTAAGGTAGAGGTGATATGATCCTTGACTAGTCTCTCAAAGCACTTCATGATGACAGAAGTGACTGCTACTAGTAGTCATTTAGTTCAGTTATATTTGCTTTCTTGGAAATAGGAACAATTGTGGTCATCTTGAAGCATGTGGGGACAGCAGACTGAGATAGGGATTGATTGAATATGTCCGTAAACACACCAGCCAGCTGGTCTTCGCATGTTCTGAGGACACGGCTAGGGATGCCGTCTGGGCTGGCAGCCTTGCGAGGGTTAACACGTTTAAATGTTTTACTCACATTGGCCACAGAGAAGGAGAGCCCACAGTCGTTGGTAGCGGGCCGTGTCGGTGGCATTGTATTGTCGGGCAAAGAAGGTGTTTAGTTTGTCTGGAATTAAGATGTCGATTTTTGCGACGGGGCTGTTTTTCTGTTCGTAATCCATGTAATACTAATGATCAATATTGTGTTTGCGCTAGTGTTGTCTGTAAGTCACTACACTTCTTCCCTTGTGTCTTCCAGAGGTGTCTGTTGAGACGTTAGACGTGAGGTGGATTGATCTCTGGAGCCAGCTGACTCGAATGTCCAGACGCCGGCATGTTACACACCCACATTCTGAGCCTTGCCCAACTCTCCTCTACCTCCTCCAGCCTCTCCACCTCCCTCTTCCTCCTCTTCCTCCTGGGGCTTACCCACCTCTCCCAGGCTGGCTCAGACCATGCAGCACTCAGCAGCCCACCCAGCAACTGCTCTGATGGAGACCCCTGCTCTGAGGGCGTGGTCCTGCCCATGTGGAACCCTCAGAACCCGTCAGTGGGCGACAAGGTGGCACGGGCCATCGTCTACTTTGTGGCCCTCATCTACATGTTCCTGGGCATGTCCATCATTGCTGACCGCTTCATGTCTTCTATTGAGGTCATCACCTCTCAGGAGAAAGAGATCACCATCAAGAAGCCCAACGGAGAGACCACCACAGCCACTGTACGCATCTGGAATGAGACCGTATCCAACCTGACCTTGATGGCCCTAGGCTCGTCTGCCCCAGAGATCCTGCTGTCTGTCATCGAGGTGTGTGGCCACTCATTTGAGGCAGGCTCCCTGGGCCCCAGCACCATCGTGGGCAGCGCAGCATTCAACATGTTCGTCATCATTGCCCTCTGTGTGCACGTGGTGCCAGAGAACGAGACACGCAGGATCAAGCACCTGAGGGTGTTCTTCGTCACGGCAACCTGGAGCATCTTCGCCTACATCTGGCTCTACCTGATCCTGGCTGTCATCTCCCCGGGGGAGGTGGAGGTGTGGGAGGCCGTACTTACCTTCATGTTCTTCCCCATCTGTGTGGTTCAGGCCTGGGTCGCGGACCGACGCCTGCTCTTCTACAAGTACATCCACAAGCGTTACCGTGTCGACAAGGCCCGCGGCATCATCATCGAGACAGAGGGGGACAGCATGTTCACCAAGATGGATGTGGAGATGGACGGCCAGGGGGGCAACTCCCACCCCCACCCCAAGGATGTGCTGGACCACATGCTGGAGGGGGTGGAGGAGGGTGGAGGGCTGAACTCAGAAGAGGATGAGGCTCGGAGGGACATGGCCCGCACCCTGAAGGAGCTGAAACAGAGGCACCCAGAGAAGGACACAGAGCAGCTGATTGAGATGGCCAACTACCAGGTTCTGGTCCAGCAGCAGAAGAGCAGGGCCTTCTACCGCATCCAGGCCACACGCATGATGATCGGTGCTGGGAACATCCTGAAGAAGCATGCTGCCGACCAGGCCAGGAAGGTGGTGAGCTGCCATGAGGCCAGCGGACAGGAGGAGGACCCACACACCATCTACCTGCAGTTTGAACCCTCCCACTACCAGTGCTTCGAGAACTGTAGCTCGCTCAAGCTGTCTGTTGGGCGCCATGGGGGCGAAAGCGGCTGCACAGTCAAGGTCAGTGGGGACAAGCTACTTATATTTGTCTTTGTAATTTATTGTACTGTATAATGGAAAGATTATTATGTTGAAAATCACTCAAGCTAAATGTAATAATGGGAAAGGTTTTTAGATGAGATAAGGGTCGAGCCAGGGGGCCATTTTCTCCAGTAATTACTCCTGTCTAGTGAATTAATTTAATCGTCATTGAGTTGGTTTTGTTCCTGGGTCACCTCAGGTGGACTACCGGACAGAGGACGGAACGGCCAACGCCGGCTCAGACTATGAATTTGCTGAGGGCACGCTGGTCTTCAAACCTGGTGAGACACTGAAGGAGCTGACTGTGGGGGTTATTGATGATGACATCTTTGAAGAGGACGAGCACTTCTACGTGCACCTCAGCAACCCTCGCATTGTCCACCGTGCCGAGGTGGCCATCCTGGAGCCCAGCACCATCACCACCACCAGCAGTATGAGGAACCTCTCCCCCCACGTATCCCCCAAGGCCGCCCTGGGCAACGCCCACACTGCCACGGTAACCATCTATGACGACGACCACGCAGGCATCTTCACGTTTGAAGTAGAGTCTATGAGGGTGAGCGAGAGCGTGGGCACCATGCAGGTAAAGGTGCACCGGATGTCCGGGGCCAGGGGTAAAGTGGCCATCCCCTACCACACCCTGGAGGGCACCGCCAAGGCTGGGGAGGACTACGAGGAGGTGGCTGGGAAACTGGAGTTCCAGAACGACGAGACCATGTGAGTAACACCACTTCCTGTCGTGTTCGCTGCTCTGCTGCTGATGGCTCGTGTGTTGCGTTACAGTATGATATTAGATGGCAAATTTGTATGGTATAGAACATGGGGTATTCCACTCTTACCCAAGAGGACCAGAGCCTGCTGGTTTTCTGTTCTACCTGATCATTAATTGCACCCACCTGGTGTACCAGGTCTAAATCAGTCCCTGATTGGAGGGGAACAATGAAAACATTTGTGAAACTGGCTTCTGGGTCCAGAGTTGAGTTTTGAGGAGTATAGCATTTTTAGCAGAATTGGAGAGGAAGAGGAGAGAGCCGTAGAGCAGCAGGAGATCTGTCAGTGGGGCTGCGGTGTGGGGGACAGAGAGAGAGAGGAATGGGTAGTGATGAAAGGGAAGAAAACATGTAGCTATATTAGAACACTGCCGTTTCTATGGGAGTTCATTCATTGTAATGGATAGGCAATGTGTGGCATTTGGGATTTCGCCATTTTCATAGAGAAGGCAATATAGTGAAATGAAAGAGAGGCCATAAAAATAAACTAAATGAATATTGCTGAAAAAGGTGTCGTCAAATATGTAAATGATGTAAAATAAAGAATAGTGGACTGATTGAAGGAAGGGCAGTGGCTTTAGAAAATGAAAAGGGTTTGTGTGATGGTGATGATTTGAGTGATCATTTAGACTAGAGAAAAATTAGATAGATTTCGAGGTAGAGAGGCAGGTAAGAGGGCGGAAGGAGAGTTAGAGAGAGGATGAGAGTGCAAAGCAGTGTGTTTTAGCATTCATCTCTCACTGTAGGCAGGGTTGGCTGACTGATGAGGAAGAGAGCTCAGAGAGTGGTGTGTGGGCGGGTGCTTCATGGAATGTGTGACGAGAAAAGCGATGGTAATCATGGCTGGAAAAAAGTGGAGTGCGTATACGTGTGTTAGATGGGTGGGTGGAAGGACAGGTGCATGTGTTGTCTATTCTTCTGAGGTGTGTGTGTGTGTGTGTGTGTGTGTGTGTGTGTGTGGGTTGGTCGAGTAGCTGAGTGGGCAGGAGTATACGTTTCTGCATTCGAATGCAGATTTTGTGTAGTACAGTAAGTGAGAATTGACATTATTGTGTGTATGTGTTTGTGTGTGCTAGCGCAGCTATCTGTCAGTGTTTTCTGCTGACCAGACAGATGAACCCTCTCTTCTAAACAGCGTAACAGACTCTAACTGTCTCTCCCTGGACAGTCACAACTCAAGTGGCCTGGCACCAGCCAGCACGAGTCCAGGGGGCTTTGTGTGTGTGTGTGTGTGTGTGTGTGTGTGTGTGTGTGTGTGTGTGTGTGTGTGTGTGTGTGTGTGTGTGTGAGTGTGTGAGTGTGTGTGTGTGTGTGTGTGAGTGAGTGAGTGAGTGAGTGAGTGAGTGAGTGAGGGAGGGAGAGGGAGAGAGAGTACGCCAACTTTAACAGGCAAACTAACGAGGAGCCAGGATGAATGAGTTTAAAATTGAAGCATGAAGTATAATGTGTGTTTGCCCTGCAGTTCTGAGCTCCAATCGATGCACCGGGATTTATACAGACAAACCTCCGATCCTAGAAAACAAATACAGAGAGATGTCACATTCCCTAGTTTTGTGGATGAGTGTGTCTGCTCTTCTCCTATTGGAGGTTGGAGAGGGAAAACAAGCATAAAACAATCCCATGAAAAAGGAAAGGAAACGGGGAGGGGGACAGTTATATAAGCAGAGATCTAACGGCTGGGAGAGAGAGAGACAGATTCTACATGGGGGATCAATACAGCCATATTCCTCACTACTCTGGCTCTACGGCTACACTAACTACTGGATCGATAACCACCTGAGCATTCTGATACACACACACACACACACACACACACACACACACACACACACACACACACACACACACACACACACACACACACACACACACACACACACACACACACACACACACACACACACACACTCTCCACAGTGGCAGGGTCAGGGGTTAGTAGTGCTTTGAATGCAAATTAGTCTGTTTGAAATTCACCAGAGTGAACCAGAAGCTCTGAACTTATGGGCACACTTTGAAGATATTGAAAGAACACACCGGTTTTGTTCTATTTAAGTAATACAGATCTTTAGGAGAGGTGAAAAGCATAGAGTTTTCACAGTAGATGTCAAAGGTTTATTTCTCTCTTCTCATCTTTCTCTGTTCCTCTGTTCCCTGTCCTTATTTCTTATTCTGTACTGCCTCATATCTCCCCATGCCTCTTGTCTGGCAGTCATTTGGAATAGCAATTACACTCTGTTACCTAGCTACATAAATGAGTTAGGACACTCACAGTATGGGGAAAATCCACAGATACTGCAGCTATAGTGTTTAATACATTCAAATCCTAATCCACATAATCATATTCCCTCATTATAGCTGGTCTTTTTGATGTGTTAACCAAATCCTCTACCCTGGATTCAGCCAAAAGACTGATACTGTATACACTCTCACGCATGAATATACCTATTCAGTACCGCAAGTACACACACTCGTTCGTACACACCGCATTGTGTTAATTGGACGGATGATATTATCTCACCAGAGGGAGGGGACATCTGAAAAGAAACAGGTAATATTCTGCCACCTCGAATAAAGACACTTGTATTACTTTTCTTAATGAAGGGAATTACAGATTGACTGGGGAATTCCCCCCCCCCCCCATGATAGTGACAGCTTTGATTAGTATTTGCAGTCTGTTTGATTTTGTTTTCATCCGTTTGCTCACTCTCACAGCCTAGATCAAACGGCGGCTCAGATCACACGCTGTCTTTTGCCAAAGCACTGAAACCTAATCGCCTCTAATCCCTACGCCATCAGGTGCAGCTGCAGTGATGATCAACTCGATACCTCTGCCAAAACCAAACGTGTCATTACATTGGCGATGTATCGGATGTCACAAATCAGGAAGAGGTGTCAGACCATTTTGATTGATTCATCTGTTTTATTTTCCTTGTATTTACATTGTGAATGTTTTGGGCTTATGGCGAGATGTTAAAGGGTGTGTCCAATTTCACAGCCTCCTGTGCAAGTGGAGCAGGAAGCAAATGCATAACAATAAATATACAGTATCTGAGTTACCATGGACTATCTGTCTCCGTCTCCCTGCACCCCTGTGTCTCTGTGGTTAATGAGGACTGGACCTGGCTAGACTTAGCAGGCAGTGTTTGATGACCCTCGCCCCCCACTTCCTCACCCACTACCTCCCCCCCAGCCCTCCAGGGTCCTCTATGACACACCGTAGCAGCTGCTCCATGCCTCACTCAATCACTTCAGCCTTCAGCGCCGTGTGGAGAAATCTGATGTGGGTCTGTATCTCTGCCTGTCTTTGTCCTGCTCTTTTTTTTTTCTCGCGCATTTATTTGAGGAGAAAATGTTGGCATGCTCTGCTCAGTCATTACACAGAGGGTGTGTGTGACGTCTCACTGACTTTTCGGTAAAAGCCTCTCCCCCCCCCCCCCTTCGCTCGCCAAACCACTGCCTGTGTGTGTCCAAGCTTGTGTTCTTTGTGTGTGGACACAAATAGACAGCCGCCCACATATCGTTAGGGAGATGGAGGAAGAGAGAGAAACAGACTTAATGTGAGAGTACAGGGGAGTGTGGACGGCTGATGCAAACACATGGGCTCCCACTGAGACCTACAATAGAGTACAGCACAGCAGACACACATTTACATATTCAGACCCATTTACTGTGTGTCTGGCTCTGACTGGGTGCTTCCATGCCTTTTGTACGCCAGTGAACGTAATGTGAAACAACACAGCCAGGTATCACTTAAACAACACACATTTACACACAAAAACCCTGTTACCACACACACCAGTGGAAATATTGCCAGTGCAGCAGTAAGGTGGTGGCAGTGTTCCACACTGCGACTATGTTTTGCTGCATAAAACGGAACTTCCCCCGTCTACAGCACATTTCAAACCCCAGTTATTTCTTTCTGGTTTATTTACGTTCCCCCCTGTGGCCATTAAAACTGCGTACACAAACATGTGGCGTGGATATCAAGCACAACGTTGGATGCTCTGTCGCAGTTCATGGGAGCTTGTAAGTAGGGACTAGGGACTTCATCTCTGTCACAGATTCGTGCTGCCAAAGCTACCGTTACCATGCTACTGTGCCATGGTGATTGCTGCTAATCTACCATGGCTATGCTGCTACCACAATACTATCAGCAGTATCTGCTGTCTGCTGTTGGGACTCATGAACACAACTGCATTTACAGAACTATGTACTGTAGGTCTTTCAACTGTGGTCAAAGAGAGGTCTGTGTGTTGTTGCCACTAAATCAGTTTGGCATTGAGCTGCAATGTTACAGGGGAAATCACACAGATAATCTTCACTGAGCTTACTCTATCTCAACATCACTTTCTCTGAGCTTACTCTATCTCAACATCACTTTCTCTGAGCTTACTCTAACTCAACATCACTTTCACTGAGCTTACTCTAACTAAACATCCCTTTCACTGAGCTTACTCTAACTAAACATCACTTTCACTGAGCTTACTTTAACTCAACATCACTTTCACTGAGCTTACTTTAACTCAACATCACTTTCACTGAGCTTACACTGTCTCAACATCACTTTCACTGAGCTTACTCTAACTCAACATCACTTTCACTGAGCTTACTTTAACTCAACATCACTTTCACTGAGCTTACTTTAACTCAACATCACTTTCACTGAGCTTACTTTAACTCAACAGATTACATGTCTTTCTACATGTCTCTCTCTCTATATACTGTATACTTCTGTCTTTATCACCCCCTCAGATTCACTGAGTAGAGCATTTATAGTTTAGCATCAGATGTATATGATTAGAGAAGTATTTCACTGTGGGAACAGAGAAGACAGGCTGATGATATATGGAGAGATAGCGCCCTGCGTGCTGGATTAGCCATTAACACTATCACCTTTTGTTTAGCCTTTCTATCTCTTTCTCTCCCTCGCTCGCTACTCGTCTCTCGCTCAGTCTCCCCCAGCCACTCACCCCCACAGTATAAGTTAAACAATTAGGGACTACAGAGGTGTATGATTCCTATGCCAGGGAAGAGAACTGTGAACATTTGGAAAAATTATATCATAGCTCAGATCTCTCTTTCTTCTCTCTTTCTGTCTCTCTCTGTCTCTCTCTGTATCTCTGTCTCTCTCTCTCTCTGTCTCTCTCTCTCTCTCTCTCTCTCTCTCTCTCTCTCTCTGTCTCTCTCTCTCTCTGTGTCTCTCTCTCTCTCTCTCTCTCTCTCTCTCTGTCTCTCTCTGTCTCTTTCTCTCTCTCTGTCTCTCTCTCTGTCTCTTTCTCTCTCTCTCTCTCTCTCTCTCTCTCTCTCTCTCTCTCTCTCTCTCTCTCTCTCTCTCTCTCTCTCTCTCTCTCTCTCTCTCTCTGTCTCTCTCTCTGTCTCTCTCTCTCTCTCTCTCTCTTCTCTCTCTCTCTCTCTCTCTCTCTCTCTCTCTCTCTCTCTCTCTCTCTCTCTCTCTCTCTCCGTCTCTCTCTCTCTCTCTCTCTCTCTCTCTCTCTCTCAGTAATTATGATGAGGAGGCTCTGCTTCAGAGTTGTTCCCCAAAGCCCTCTTCTCATCTCTTTCGTGAGATGCATTCTCTCCGCCTCAGCAGCTCCTTCTTGCTTGCTTTATCCTTCTGGCTTACTCTATGAAAAATAAAGAAGTATCGATAAAACAGGGCTTATGATGTATGACTTTAACATTTTAGAGTGGTTTAGGTATATATAAATAGTAGTTTATTGGAAGAAAAGCAATTGTATTTACTCCATTCGTATCAGACAAACCAGACAGACAATGTGGGAGAGAATATAGAGGAAAGATGTTTCCAGAGAAAGAAGAGACCGTAGAGAGTTGTCATTCATCTTGGCTGTCACATGTGCGCCCTCTCCGGCCTCTATGTCACCGGGCTGCTCGTTATGGCGCACGCCTACCACCATCGTTACGTGCGCCTGCTCGTCATCAGACTCACCTGGACTCCATCACCTCCTTGATTACCTGTCCTATGTATGTCACTCCCTTTGGTTTCTTCCTCAGGCCTCATTGTATCTGTTTTAGTTTCCTGTCTGTGCGTTTTTATTGTTTTGTTCATTTGTTTATTAAATGTTTCACATCCCTTTGGTTTGCGTCCGGCAGCTGGAGCCGAACGCGCTGGGGAGGGAGTACCGTCACGAATGCTCTCTCTCTGGCGCTCTAGGTCGCCATGTTCCCGCGTCTCAGCCAGACTGACAGGTTTCCCGCACCTCAGCAGAGGTGACCGGTCTGCTCCTGATCCCCGGAATTGTAATTTTGGTTGGCGAGGGTGTACTGTCACATGTGCTACCTCTCCGGCCTCTAGGTCACCAGACTGCTCGTTATGGCGCACACCTATCACCATCAATACGCGCACCTTCGCGTCATCAGATTCTCCTGGACTCCATCACCTCCTTGATTACCTGCCCTATATACGGTTGAAGTCGGAAGTTTACATACACTTAGGTTGGAGTCATTAAAACTTGTTTTTCAACCACTCCACAAATTTCTTGTTAACAAACTATAGTTTTGGCAAGTCAGTTAGGTCATCTACTTTGTGCATGACACAAGTCATTTTTCCAACAATTGTTTACAAACAGATTATTTCACTTATAATTCACTGTATCACAATTCCAGTGGGTCAGAAGTTTACATACACTAAGTTGACTGTGCCTTTAAACAGCTTGGGAAATTCCAGAAAATGATGTCATGGCTTTAGAAACTTCTGATAGGCTAATTGACAAAATTTGAGTCAATTGGAGTTGTACCCGTGGATGTATTTCAAGGCCTACCTTCAAACTCAGTGCGTCTTTGCTTGACATCATGGGAAAATCAAAAGAAATCAGCCAAAACCTCAGAAAAAATATTGTAGACCTCCACAAGTCGGGTTCATCCTTGGGTGCAATTTCCAAATGCCTGAAGGTACCACGTTCATCTGTACAAACAATAGTACGCAAGTATAAACACCATGGGACCAAGCAGCCGCCATACCGCTCAGGAAGGAGACGCGTTCTGTCTCGTAGAGATGAACGTGCTATGGTGCGAAAAGTGCAAATCAATCCCAGAACAACAGCAAAGGACCTTGTGAAGATGCTGGAGGAAACCGGTACAAAAGTGTCTATGTCCACAGTAAAACGAGTCCTATATCGACATAACCTGAAAGGCCGCTCAGCAAGGAAGAAGCCACTGCTCCAAAACCGCCATAAAAAATCCAGACTACGGTTTGCAACTGCACATGGGGACAAAGATCGTACTTTTTGGAGAAATGAAGCAACATCTCAAGACATCAGTCAGGAAGTTAAAGCTTGGTCGCAAATGGGTCTTCCAAATGGACAATGACCCCAAGCATACTTCCAAAGTTGTGGCGCAATGGCTTAAGGACAACAAAGTCAAGGTATTGAAGTGGCCATCACAAAGCCCTGACCTCAATCCTATAGACAATTTGTGGTCAGAACTGAAACAGCGTGTGCGAGCAAGGAGGCCTACAAACCTGACTCGGTTACACCAGCTCTGTCAGGAGGAATGGGCCAAAATTCACCCAACTTATTGTGGGAAGCTTGTGGATGGCTATCAGAAACGTTTGACCCAAGGTAAACAATTTAAGGGCAATGCTACTAAATACTAATTGAGTGTATGTAATCTTCTGACCCAGTGGGAATGTGATGAAAGACATAAAAGCTGAAATAAATAATTCTCTCTACCATTATTCTAACATTTCACATTCTTAAAATAAAGTGGTGATCCTAACTGACCTAAGACAGGGAATTTTTACTAGGATTAAATGTCAGGAATTGTGAAAAACTGAGTTTAAATGTATTTGGTTAAGGTGTATGTAAACTTCTGACTTCTTAAGGTGTATGTAAACTTCTGACTTCAACTGTATGTCACTTCCTTTGGTTCCTTCCCCAGGGGTCATTGTTTCTGTTTCAGTTTCCTGTCTGTGCATTGTTCATTTTTATTGTTTTGTTCCTTTGTTTATTAAAATATGCACTCCCTGAACTTGCTTCCCGACTCCCAGCACACACGTTACATTGGCCATTGAGAATGGCTGACACAGACAAAATTGCCGGCCTATTGGGAACAAGCGCCGTTCATACTGGGCTATGCAAGAATACTAAATTAATTTTAGTAATGGAGAAGTACAGAGATAAAAAAAAGAAATGTAATGTATTGCCTAATATACACTTTCTCCAGAGTCTCTCTCCCAGTGCCAGAGCAGCCTCCTCCTGGGAGAGGTATGTTTTTCAGCCCTGCACCTACAATGCATTAGCCTCAGGCCCACAAAGCAGTAGAATGACCTCACCGCTGTCTCAAGCCGCATTACTTCAGTATAAACCCAGATGTGAGGCGTCACTAACTCTACGTTAATGCAATAGAAGCAAAATAACCAAGAAGAATATTTCACAGAGACACGGAGGCACATCACAAGTCAGTTGGGCTTCTTTAGAGAAGCCATCCAGTAGTTATGCGACAACAACAAGCTCACGCAGCTTGAGCCAGAGAAAAGGCTCTAATCTGGGAAGAGGGAAGCAGTTTGAGCCAGAGAAAAGGCTCTAATCTGGGAAGAAGGAAGCAGTTTGAGCCAGAGAAAAGGCTCTAATCTGGGAAGAAGGAAGCAGTTTGAGCCAGAGAAAAGGCTCTAATCTGGGAAGAGGGAAGCAGCTTGAGCCAGAGAAAAGGCTCTAAACTGGGAAGAAGGAAGCAGCTGGAATCAATAGTTGATGAGTGGTGAACAAAGAAGAATTGTTAATAGACATGCAGGGTATTGCAGAAGAACGAGGTGAAGAAGAAGAGGGGGAACAAGACAGTAGACATAAAGAGGGCCAGCGTTTCTTTCATTCTCTCTAATCGCCAGTCCTCAGGGATTCGCCAGCTCCTTTTCATCAGCCACCCAGAAGCACATTGAGTCAGGAACATAGATGCCGTGGTAGAACGATGACCCAGAGCTGCAGGTGAACCCGTACTGCAGCTTGTCACTAGCAACCCCTCAGGGACACAAATCCACAGACACAATGAGAGAAGGATTCCTCCAGCATAAATGTGAAGGTGAAAAAACAAGGTCAGTTTTGATCGGTCTCACCCCAAAATGCTTGTTGTTTGTCATCAGTCTTTGGCATGGTGTCTTTCAAAGCACTCATATAATTACAATACCACTAATATATATGAGATGGTTTACAACAGAAACACGAAGAGCCTCTACCTCTTCCACGCTCAGACTAGAGCTATCTTACAGAAGGCCGTGACTTTTTAACAGAACATACATTATTGCTACCTGTTGCCATGCCAACCCCCTGAATTTGTGTTTCGTACACTTCTCTCACAGTTGCGCATGAAACATCGTCATTTGACGGTGCTTGTACAGGCTCACCTTTGGCACAGCAGGCGGTTTTACTCAACACATTTATGTTTGCCTGATATTTTAGAGAAAGAGAAAGGCACACTAGTCAGTCTATAAATCCTTTTTGGTGAATTCCCCTCCTATTGACTGGCGTACTGGAGGCCATCTGCAACCCCCGCAAAGCTGGAGGGCCCCAAGTAATTTAAGCCCCCCACTCACACAGTCAACTATAATGTATTGAATATTTGGAAATGTCTATTCAACAAATGTTGTGATCCCACCCAATCCTTGCTCTGGTGTTTTAGGGCATTTCTATAGAAAACGTGAAGTTCGTAGGAGCATATCAAATTGGGTGTCAGATGAAAGCTAAGGGTCTATATTTTCCATCTTAAAAATGAGGAATAATTAAAGGCTTTGATTTCTGGATAAAAATGGGTCTTAGAAAACATCTAGCAGAAAAAGTCTTAGAAGGGATAAAAAATACATCAAACACAATCATGTTGTAGTAAAGTCCCCTGACAACTAATGTCAACACTTTTATATTTAGTTTTGGAGAAATTGTTTACCTTCTGTAACTTTAAGAAACACTGTGTGCCTTGTAATTCCGTTACCAAAAACCAACAAAATTATAAAAAATAAAAACATATTTTCAAATTTCTTTTGCTCATGAGGAGGAGGATAATGACTGTTCACAGAAGTAAGAGGTAATGGTAGACTTACCAATTCGTTATAGTGATTTTACTGATATCAATTTTGTTTAGGAATTAATACGTGATTAAAACTCATAATTCCATTACCTATTTGGTAATTATTCAAAAAATCTGTAACGGAATTACTGCAACTAACTTGGCTACAATGGGAAATCATGATAGTCACAAACCACAGTTGGGTCTGCTACTGTCGGCCCTTTCACTGACTGTTATGTTCAGCTCATAGTGTCTCCTGTTACTGTCCTCTCTTCCACTGACATACTGTTATGTTCAGCTCATAGTGTCTCCTGCTACTGTCCTCTCTTCCACTGACTGTTATGTTCAGCTCATAGTGTCTCCTGTTACTGTCCTCTCTTTCACTGACATACTGTTATGTTCAGCTCATAGTGTCTCCTGCTACTGTCCTCTCTTCCACTGACTGTTATGTTCCGCTCATAGTGTCTCCTGCTACTGTCCTCTCTTCCACTGACTGTTATGTTCAGCTCATAGTGTCTCCTGCTACTGTCCTCTCTTCCACTGACTGTTATGTTCAGCTCATAGTGTCTCCTGCTACTGTCCTCTCTTCCACTGACATACTGTTATGTTCAGCTCATAGTGTCTCCTGCTACTGTCCTCCCTTCCACTGGCTGTTATGTTCAGCTCATAGTGTCTCCTGTAAACTGTCCTCCCTTCTACTGACATACTGTTATGTTCAGCTCATAGTGTCTCCTGCTACTGTCTTCTACTGACATACTGTTATGTTCAGCTCATAGTGTCTCCTGCTACTATCCTCTCTTCCACTGACTGTTATGTTCAGCTCATAGTGTCTCCTGCTACTGTCCTCTCTTCCACTGACTGTTATGTTCAGCTCATAGTGTCTCCTGTTACTGTCCTCTCTTCCACTGACATACTGTTATGTTCAGCTCATAGTGTCTCCTGCTACTGTCCTCTCTTCCACTGACTGTTATGTTCCGCTCATAGTGTCTCCTGCTACTGTCCTCTCTTCCACTGACTGTTATGTTCAGCTCATAGTGTCTCCTGCTACTGTCCTCTCTTCCACTGACTGTTATGTTCAGCTCATAGTGTCTCCTGCTACTGTCCTCTCTTCCACTGACATACTGTTATGTTCAGCTCATAGTGTCTCCTGCTACTGTCCTCCCTTCCACTGGCTGTTATGTTCAGCTCATAGTGTCTCCTGTAAACTGTCCTCCCTTCTACTGACATACTGTTATGTTCAGCTCATAGTGTCTCCTGCTACTGTCTTCTACTGACATACTGTTATGTTCAGCTCATAGTGTCTCCTGCTACTATCCTCTCTTCCACTGACTGTTATGTTCAGCTCATAGTGTCTCCTGCTACTGTCCTCTCTTCCACTGACTGTTATGTTCAGCTCATAGTGTCTCCTGTTACTGTCCTCTCTTCCACTGACATACTGTTATGTTCAGCTCATAGTGTCTCCTGCTACTGTCCTCTCTTCCACTGGCTGTTATGTTCAGCTCATAGTGTCTCCTGCTACTGTCCTCTCTTCCACTGACTGTTATGTTCAGCTCATAGTGTCTCCTGTTACTGTCCTCTCTTTCACTGACATACTGTTATGTTCAGCTCATAGTGTCTCCTGCTACTGTCCTCTCTTCCACTGACTGTTATGTTCCAGCTCATAGTGTCTCCTGCTACTGTCCTCTCTTCCACTGACTGTTATGTTCAGCTCATAGTGTCTCCTGCTACTGTCCTCTCTTCCACTGACTGTTATGTTCAGCTCATAGTGTCTCCTGCTACTGTCCTCTCTTCCACTGACTGTTATGTTCAGCTCATAGTGTCTCCTGCTACTGTCCTCTCTTCCACTGACATACTGTTATGTTCAGCTCATAGTGTCTCCTGCTACTGTCCTCCCTTCCACTGACTGTTATGTTCAGCTCATAGTGTCTCCTGTTACTGTCCTCCCTTCTACTGACATACTGTTATGTTCAGCTCATAGTGTCTCCTGTTACTGTCCTCTCTTCTACTGACATATTGTTATGTTCAGCTAATAGTGTATCCTGCTACTGTCCTCTCTTCCACTGACTGTTATGTTCAGCTCATAGTGTCTCCTGCTACTGTCCTCTCTTCCACTGACTGTTATGTTCAGCTCATAGTGTCTCCTGCTGCTGTCCTCTCTTCCACTGACATACTGTTATGTTCAGCTCATAGTGTCTCCTGTTACTGTCCTCTCTTCCACTGACTGTTATGTTCAGCTCATAGTGTCTCCTGTTACTGTCCTCTCTTCCACTGACATACTGTTATGTTCAGCTCATAGTGTCTCCTGCTACTGTCCTCTGTTCCACTGACTGTTATGTTCAGCTCATAGTGTCTCCTGCTACTGTCCTCCCTTCCACTGACTGTTATGTTCAGCTCATAGTGTCTCCTGCTACTGTCCTCTCTTCCACTGACTGTTATGTTCAGCTCATAGTGTCTCCTGTTACTGTCCTCTCTTTCACTGACATACTGTTATGTTCAGCTCATAGTGTCTCCTGCTACTGTCCTCTCTTCCACTGACTGTTATGTTCCGCTCATAGTGTCTCCTGCTACTGTCCTCTCTTCCACTGACTGTTATGTTCAGCTCATAGTGTCTCCTGCTACTGTCCTCTCTTCCACTGACTGTTATGTTCAGCCCATAGTGTCTCCTGCTACTGTCCTCTCTTCCACTGACATACTGTTATGTTCAGCTCATAGTGTCTCCTGCTACTGTCCTCCCTTCCACTGACTGTTATGTTCAGCTCATAGTGTCTCCTGTTACTGTCCTCCCTTCTACTGACATACTGTTATGTTCAGCTCATAGTGTCTCCTGTTACTGTCCTCTCTTCTACTGACATACTGTTATGTTCAGCTAATAGTGTATCCTGCTACTGTCCTCTCTTCCACTGACTGTTATGTTCAGCTCATAGTGTCTCCTGCTACTGTCCTCTCTTCCACTGACTGTTATGTTCAGCTCATAGTGTCTCCTGCTGCTGTCCTCTCTTCCACTGACATACTGTTATGTTCAGCTCATAGTGTCTCCTGTTACTGTCCTCTCTTCCACTGACTGTTATGTTCAGCTCATAGTGTCTCCTGTTACTGTCCTCTCTTCCACTGACATACTGTTATGTTCAGCTCATAGTGTCTCCTGCTACTGTCCTCTGTTCCACTGACTGTTATGTTCAGCTCATAGTGTCTCCTGCTACTGTCCTCTCTTCCACTGACTGTTATGTTCAGCTCATAGTGTCTCTTGCTACTCTCCTCTCTTCTACTGACATACTGTTATGTTCAGCTCATAGTGTCTCTTGCTACTCTCCTCTCTTCTACTGACATACTGTTATGTTCAGCTCATAGTGTCTCCTGTTACTGTCCTCTGTTCCACTGACTGTTATGTTCAGCTCATAGTGTCTCCTGCTACTGTCCTCTCTTCCACTGGCTGTTATGTTCAGCTCATAGTGTCTCCTGTTACTGTCCTCTCTTCCACTGACTGTTATGTTCAGCTCATAGTGTCTCCTGTTACTGTCCTCTCTTCCACTGACTGTTATGTTCAGCTCATAGTTTGTCCTGTTACTGTCCTCTCTTCCACTGACTGTTATGTTCAGCTCATAGTGTCTCCTGCTACTGTCCTCTATTCCACTGACATACTGTTATGTTCAGCTCATAGTGTCTCCTGCTACTGTCCTCTCTTCCACTGACATACTGTTATGTTTAGCTCATAGTGTCTCCTGCTACTGTCCTCTCTTCCACTGACATACTGTTATGTTCAGCTCATAGTGTCTCCTGTTACTGTCCTCTCTTCCACTGACATACTGTTATGTTCAGCTCATAGTGTCTCCTGCTACTGTCCTCTCTTCCACTGACATACTGTTATGTTCAGCTCATAGTGTCTCCTGCTACTGTCCTCTCTTCCACTGACTTACTGTTATGTTCAGCTCATAGTGTCTCCTGCTACTGTCCTCTCTTCCACTGACTGTTATGTTCAGCTCATAGTGTCTCCTGTTACTGTCCTCTCTTCCACTGACATACTGTTATGTTCAGCTCATAGTGTCTCCTGCTACTGTCCTCTCTTCCACTGACATACTGTTATGTTCAGCTCATAGTGTCTCCATCTACTGTCCTCTCTTCCACTGACATACTGTTATGTTCAGCTCATAGTGTCTCCTGCTACTGTCCTCTCTTCCACTGACATACTGTTATGTTCAGCTCATAGTGTCTCCTGCTACTGTCCTCTCTTCCACTGACTGTTATGTTCAGCTCATAGTGTCTCCTGCTACTGTCCTCTCTTCCACTGACATACTGTTATGTTCAGCTCATAGTGTCTCCTGCTACTGTCCTCTCTTCCACTGACATACTGTTATGTTCAGCTCATAGTGTCTCCTGCTACTGTCCTCCCTTCCACTGGCTGTTATGTTCAGCTCATAGTGTCTCCTGTTACTGTCCTCTCTTCCACTGACATACTGTTATGTTCAGCTCATAGTGTCTCCTGCTACTGTCCTCTCTTCCACTGACATACTGTTATGTTCAGCTCATAGTGTCTCCTGCTACTGTCCTCTCTTCCACTGACATACTGTTATGTTCAGCTCATAGTGTCTCCTGCTACTGTCCTCTCTTCCACTGACTGTTATGTTCAGCTCATAGTGTCTCCTGTTACTGTCCTCTCTTCCACTGACTGTTATGTTCAGCTCATAGTGTCTCCTGTTACTGTCCTCTCTTCCACTGACTGTTATGTTCAGCTCATAGTGTCTCCTGTTACTGTCCTCTCTTCCACTGACTGTTATGTTCAGCTCATAGTGTCTCCTGTTACTGTCCTCCCTTCCACTGACTGTTATGTTCAGCTCATAGTGTCTCCTGTTACTGTCCTCTCTTCCACTGACATACTGTTATGTCCAGCTCATAGTGTCTCCTGCTACTGTCCTCTCTTCCACTGACATACTGTTATGTTCAGCTCATAGTGTCTCCATCTACTGTCCTCTCTTCCACTGACATACTGTTATGTTCAGCTCATAGTGTCTCCTGCTACTGTCCTCTCTTCCACTGACATACTGTTATGTTCAGCTCATAGTGTCTCCTGCTACTGTCCTCTCTTCCACTGACTGTTATGTTCAGCTCATAGTGTCTCCTGCTACTGTCCTCTCTTCCACTGACATACTGTTATGTTCAGCTCATAGTGTCTCCTGCTACTGTCCTCTCTTCCACTGACATACTGTTATGTTCAGCTCATAGTGTCTCCTGCTACTGTCCTCCCTTCCACTGGCTGTTATGTTCAGCTCATAGTGTCTCCTGTTACTGTCCTCTCTTCCACTGACATACTGTTATGTTCAGCTCATAGTGTCTCCTGCTACTGTCCTCTCTTCCACTGACATACTGTTATGTTCAGCTCATAGTGTCTCCTGCTACTGTCCTCTCTTCCACTGACATACTGTTATGTTCAGCTCATAGTGTCTCCTGCTACTGTCCTCTCTTCCACTGACATACTGTTATTTTCAGCTCATAGTGTCTCCTGCTACTGTCCTCTCTTCCACTGACATACTGTTATGTTCAGCTCATAGTGTCTCCTGCTACTGTCCTCTCTTCCACTGACATACTGTTATGTTCAGCTCATAGTGTCTCCTGCTACTGTCCTCTCTTCCACTGACTGTTATGTTCAGCTCATAGTGTCTCCTGCTACTGTCCTCTCTTCCACTGACATACTGTTATGTTCAGCTCATAGTGTCTCCTGCTACTGTCCTCTCTTCCACTGACATACTGTTATGTTCAGCTCATAGTGTCTCCTGCTACTGTCCTCTCTTCCACTGACATACTGTTATGTTCAGCTCATAGTGTCTCCTGCTACTTTCCTCTCTTCCACTGACTGTTATGTTCAGCTCATAGTGTCTCCTGTTACTGTCCTCTCTTCCACTGACATACTGTTATGCTCAGCTCATAGTGTCTCCTGCTACTGTCCTCTCTTCCACTGACATACTGTTATGTTCAGCTCATAGTGTCTCCTGCTACTGTCCTCTCTTCCACTGACATACTGTTATGTTCAGCTCATAGTGTCTCCTGCTACTGTCCTCTCTTCCACTGACATACTGTTATGTTCAGCTCATAGTGTCTCCTGCTACTGTCCTCTCTTCCACTGACTGTTATGTTCAGCTCATAGTGTCTCCTGCTACTGTCCTCTCTTCCACTGACATACTGTTATGTTCAGCTCATAGTGTCTCCTGCTACTGTCCTCTCTTCCACTGACATACTGTTATGTTCAGCTCATAGTGTCTCCTGCTACTGTCCTCTCTTCCACTGACTGTTATGTTCAGCTCATAGTGTCTCCTGCTACTGTCCTCTCTTTCACTGACTGTTATGTTCAGCTCATAGTGTATCCTGCTACTGTCCTCCCTTCCACTGACTGTTATGTTCAGCTCATAGTGTCTCCTGCTACTGTCCTCTCTTCCACTGACATACTGTTATGTTCAGCTCATAGTGTCTCCTGCTACTGTCCTTTCTTCCACTGACATACTGTTATGTTCAGCTCATAGTGTCTCCTGCTACTGTCCTCCCTTCCACTGGCTGTTATGTTCAGCTCATAGTGTCTCCTGTTACTGTCCTCCCTTCCACTGACTGTTATGTTCAGCTCATAGTGTCTCCTGTTACTGTCCTCTCTTCCACTGACATACTGTTATGTTCAGCTCATAGTGTCTCCTGCTACTGTCCTCTCTTCCACTGACATACTGTTATGTTCAGCTCATAGTGTCTCCTGCTACTGTCCTCTCTTCCACTGACATACTGTTATGTTCAGCTCATAGTGTCTCCTGCTACTGTCCTCTCTTCCACTGACATACTGTTATGTTCAGCTCATAGTGTCTCCTGCTACTGTCCTCTCTTCCACTGACATACTGTTATGTTCAGCTCATACTGTCTCCTGCTACTGTCCTCTCTTCCACTGACATACTGTTATGTTCAGCTCATAGTGTCTCCTGCTACTGTCCTCTCTTCCACTGACATACTGTTATGTTCAGCTCATAGTGTCTCCTGCTACTGTCCCCTCTTCCACTGACATACTGTTATGTTCAGCTCATAGTGTCTCCTGCTACTGTCCTCTCTTCCACTGACTGTTATGTTCAGCTCATAGTGTCTCCTGTTACTGTCCTCTCTTTCACTGACATACTGTTATGTTCAGCTCATAGTGTCTCCTGCTACTGTCCTCTCTTCCACTGACTGTTATGTTCAGCTCATAGTGTCTCCTGCTACTGTCCTCTCTTCCACTGACTGTTATGTTCAGCTCATAGTGTCTCCTGCTACTGTCCTCTCTTCCACTGACATACTGTTATGTTCAGCTCATAGTGTCTCCTGCTACTGTCCTCTCTTCCACTGACTGTTATGTTCAGCTCATAGTGTCTCCTGCTACTGTCCTCTCTTTCACTGACTGTTATGTTCAGCTCATTGTGTATCCTGCTACTGTCCTCCCTTCCACTGACTGTTATGTTCAGCTCATAGTGTCTCCTGCTACTGTCCTCTCTTCCACTGACATACTGTTATGTTCAGCTCATAGTGTCTCCTGCTACTGTCCTCTCTTCCACTGACATACTGTTATGTTCAGCTCATAGTGTCTCCTGCTACTGTCCTCCCTTCCACTGGCTGTTATGTTCAGCTCATAGTGTCTCCTGTTACTGTCCTCCCTTCCACTGACTGTTATGTTCAGCTCATAGTGTCTCCTGTTACTGTCCTCTCTTCCACTGACATACTGTTATGTTCAGCTCATAGTGTCTCCTGCTACTGTCCTCTCTTCCACTGACATACTGTTATGTTCAGCTCATAGTGTCTCCTGCTACTGTCCTCTCTTCCACTGACATACTGTTATGTTCAGCTCATAGTGTCTCCTGCTACTGTCCTCTCTTCCACTGACATACTGTTATGTTCAGCTCATAGTGTCTCCTGCTACTGTCCTCTCTTCCACTGACATACTGTTATGTTCAGCTCATACTGTCTCCTGCTACTGTCCTCTCTTCCACTGACATACTGTTATGTTCAGCTCATAGTGTCTCCTGCTACTGTCCTCTCTTCCACTGACATACTGTTATGTTCAGCTCATAGTGTCTCCTGCTACTGTCCTCTCTTCCACTGACATACTGTTATGTTCAGCTCATAGTGTCTCCTGCTACTGTCCTCTCTTCCACTGACTGTTATGTTCAGCTCATAGTGTCTCCTGCTACTGTCCTCTCTTCCACTGACATACTGTTATGTTCAGCTCATAGTGTCTCCTGTTACCAAGTGTTATAATAGTCTGAGTCTGGAAAACCCATCCCCCTCTCTCTCTACTCTCTCCCTCCAGTATTACCTATCCCAGCTCTTTTTGACACCTACCCATGATCCCCCTCTCTTTCCATTTACTTTAACCAGCATCCTCACCCCCTGAGCACCGGCCAACACGGGATGTCCATGGACGTTGAGAAGTAGTTGAACTTTGCTCAGTCCACCCTGGCCTTGATGTTAAGGCCCACTGAAGGGCCGGACTGGACCAAATCGCCACCTGTCATAGACGTATGATTCACATTTGGATAGCACAGTACAATACAATACTGTACCATAGAGTGCAGTACAGAAAGGTAGAGGTTAGTACAATAGAGTAGAGTATACTCTACTTTACTCTTCTCTACTGTGCTCTGATGTGCTGTACTGTGATGTCCAAACTTGTGAAACATGAAGAGAATGACATTCATATCCACAGTTATGCATTTTTTGTGTAGTACAGATCTGGGACCCATGATGTAACTCAAACTCAAGGTGCCATGTCATAGCTGACACCCCAGTTTTTACGTCATTGCATAAAAACCTGAGGGAGATTTTACCGCTATTACGTTACCAAAGTTTGCATCTGCACAGTTAAATTCATTTTTGTCCATTTTTCAGTGGAAATTGTTAAAAGTATGCCTTGATTTGTATGTTTTGTTCGACTTTTAAGGCAGTGGTTTTTGTTTGGCATACATTTTAACACGAAGACGCTGAGTCAAAGCGTAATTCTGTTTCTGTGGAATTGCCATTTAATATTCGGAGTGGTGCAATATATTTATTCAGAACAGGATCTTGTAACTAATTCAGTCGTGATGGCTGCAATCAAATGCAACGGGAGAGTTTGTTCTCTAATTGGTTGATTTATCGCAGGCGTAACCGGAAAGAGGCCAAACTCTAAATCACCACAAATGTAATTGAAGTTTTATAAAAACAAACAGTGGCTCTGATGGGGAAAAAAAATAAAAAACAACGGAATTCAATCTTTTTTTTTTTTTTTTAAGATTTTTTTTTTGAATTTTTACCCCTTTTTTCTCCCCAATTTCGTGGTATCCAATTGTTGTAGTAGCTACTATCTTGTCTCATTGCTACAACTCCCATACGGGCTCGGGAGAGACAAAGGTTGAAAGTCATGCGTCCTCCGATACACAACCCAACCAGCCGCACTGCTTCTTAACACAGAGCATCCAACCCGGAAGCCAGCCGCACCAATGTGTCGGAGGAAACACCGTGCACCTGGCAACCTTGGTTAGCGCGCACTGCACCCGGCCCGCCACAGGAGTCGCTGGTGCGCGATGAGACAAGGACATCCCTACCGACCAAGCCCTCCCTAACCCAGACGACGCTAGGCCAATTGTGCGTCGCCCCACGGACCTCCCGGTCGCGACCGGTTACGACAGAGCCTGGTCGCGAACCCAGGGACTCTGATGGCACAGAGTCCCTTAACCACTGCGCCACCCGGGAGGCTAGCTGTACTTTTCCACACAGTCTAGCCTAGGCTACTATCTGCGTTAGAATTCACCTCAACGTTTATTATCTGCTCACTGCGAGCGTGCTGTTGCAGTGTACTCAGGGGAGTAAGTCAAGTTGCATGTGTGTGGAGTGGTTCATTACCTATATATATTTATATTTACCTGTTTATTTACCTATTTACAGTGTGCGTGTGTCTTTGCGCACGTGCTTGTTAAGAGTTTTTGCTCCAGTGAATAACAGCGCCATTCAATACCTGAAGGCCGTAGTGTTAATACACTTTGTGCTTAATACACTTAATATGCTTAATACTGCACAAATTCAGTTTTCCTGCTCGCTCGCTCATCCGTCTCCATCAGGCTGTCCTGCACCTCTGCCGGTCTTCTGGGATGGCCCGTCAATCTGTGTGTGGACTGTGTCGACAGGAGGAGTTGTCACCCGGGACCTCTGCTCTCCTTTGTGTGTACCCGAGTTCTGCTGGGCCTAGGATCACAATGGATCCAGGTCTATTCTTATCTCTACGCTGTGTGGCTTGGCCCATCTGCTGGAGCCAGCCCTGCAGTCTTAACATGGGCTGATAGGCCTCTCTGATAGCTGTCCACCACTATCAGCTTGGCTCTGAAGTGTTTGGCTGGCATGCAGAGGGAGAGGAGCTCAGAGCTCAGCCACCCATGGGAATAGTCCAGTGAGCGACAAGGCTGCATTAGACACATTTACACTGATATGAGTCACCACACCAACAGGCTTTTTGGGTCACTGGAATCTAATCAAGAAAACAGAGAGATAGGGAGAGAGAGAGAGCAGTGAGGGGTGGGGCGGGGGGGAGGGGGGGGGAACTCATGTGATAAATACTGTGCCAATCAATACAGAAGATTTCTTATTAAATGTAGTTAAGGTGAACTCTTGTGAGGGCTTAAGCAACGGGTCTGGGTTGGAGGGCGAGATAGAAAGGACGATAGTGAATTACATTTACGTGATAAGGCTGAGAACACGTGAGTTTAAACGGTAGCTAGTGGTAAAGGTTGGAGGAAAATTAGGGGTGGTGTGTGTGTTTGTGCATCGTGGCCATAATGTGAATGGCTTAACTGCTTAATTGTTTGTTCCCAGCAGTGTCTCTGTCCCTGTCTGCCTTAGTGGCTTTCTTCATTATTAATGAACCCTAATTACCAGCATCCTGGACATCTGTGCAGCCCACCCTGCTCTCCTCTTTCTATCACTCTCACTTTCTCCTCCAGTCAAAGGAAGAGGAGAAAAAAAAACAGGATGGCAAGCTGTTTTCTCTCCATCGCTCCACGCTGCTATTCGTCACCCCTTATCTGTTTCTCTGCCCTTCCTCACCTCTGTCCCTTCCTCACCTCTGTCCCTTCCTCACCTCTGTCCCTTCCTCACCTCTGTCCCTTCCCCCTTCTCTGTTCCCATCTTTTTCTCCTTCGAAAAAGAGCTATCTGGTTCTTACCCAACATGCTTTTCTCTGTCTGTCCCCGTCTGCAGGAAGCTGTTGGAGGTGAAGGTCATTGATGATGAGGAGTATGAGAAGAACAAGACCTTCATCATCCAGCTGGGGGAGCCTGTGCTGCTGGAGATTGGACGGAAACACGGTCAGTGCAGAGCAAAAAAGGAGCAGCCCTGTGTTATCTCTGTCAGTCGCAAATGGTCTGTTTCACACGATCAGTCATTGGAAAAACACACCGGCTGTATATAAAGGTTAGAATGGTTGTTGTGGAAGTGCTGTAGGTTTTATTTGACCTTGGCAGTTCCGTGTTGTAAGTGATACGGTTGTGGCACATAGAATCACAACACATGACATCCTTAACCAGTAAATGTTTTTCTTCCAAATATAGTTATGTTGCTTTCTTACTTTCAAACATTATATTTTTAACGTTTTCTATACAGATGAAAGCCTCAATAACACACAAAAAATATATATATACACACACACACTCATTTAATGTTCTCAGTGCCTTTGTCCTGCAACGAGATACCCACGAGAAAAACATTTTTACCCCCCCCCCCCTCACGGAACTCTGTGTATCGATGCATCGGTATACTATTTATTCTCAGAGCATTCATTTGATAAGTCAATTACATAGCATTTTTGTATACCGGTACATATTATATAGCAATAGGTTGATATTGAATTGTTCCTTTGCTTTCACAGGCGACTCCAATGACAACAAGCCAGCAGGAACTGATGAGGAAGAGGTGTCCAAGATGGGCTGTCCCAGCCTAGGAGAACACACCAAGCTGGAGGTGGTGATCGAGGAGTCCTACGAGTTCAAGGTAACCCACAAAAACAAACACCCACATACGTATGCGTCCTTTCTACTCTGTTCCCCTCTGTCCTCATCTGCCCCCCCCGTCCCGTCCCGTCCCGTCCCCCGTCCCATCCCGTCTCAGCAGCATACTATTTATTAAAAGCATGTCTCATTACTCCTGTCGAGCCCCCACTCCCACCTTCCAAGGGGAGACAGTGTGTACAGAAAGGCCAGTCAGGTCATCTGCACTGAAACCAACAGATGCGTCCTTGCCCTCTGTTAAAGATTACTAAACAAACAAATGTAGTAAACAAACAGGTCAAGATGACATTGCACACAGCATTAACATTAGACCAACCCTGACCTCATCCACCCCATACAACACTTCTCTATCCATTCTATGAATTGATAACTCTATTTTACGATAGCTGAAATCTGATTGTCGTTATTTTCTTGCTTTTTTGTTTGTTTGTGCGTGTGTTCTTGTGTGTTTGTTCGTGTGTGTGTGTGTTTGTTGGTGTGTGTGTGTGTGTTTGTGTGTTTGTTCATGTGTGTGTGTGTGCTTGTTGGTGTGTGTGTGTGTTTGTTGGTGTGTGTGTGTGTGTGTTTGTGTGTTTGTTCATGTGTGTAGAACACAGTGGATAAGCTGATCAAGAAGACTAACCTTGCTCTGGTGGTGGGCAGCAGTAGCTGGAGAGAGCAGTTTGTCAATGCTGTCACTGTCAGTGCAGGTGAGTGCCTCTCTCCTTCACTCCTACCATCTCTGGGGCTGACTCATTAAAGCTGCATGCTCTTGCATTAACGGAGAGTCAGAGGTGTGTTGTTCAGGGCAGAGAAGTCACATTCTACTTTAGGAGCAGTAATGAAGTCACAGACATGCAAGTTGCTGTTCGAGAATTTATAGATACAAGTTGAAGCAACAAAAGGATCATGGATTTTGAAACGGTGTAAACACCTCTCTCTTTCTCTCTCCCAGGTGATGATGATGAGGAGGAGAGTGGGGAGGAGCGCCTACCGTCCTGTTTCGACTACATCATGCACTTCCTCACAGTGTTCTGGAAGGTTCTGTTCGCCTTTGTCCCGCCCACAGAGTACTGGAACGGCTGGGCCTGCTTCTTTGTGTCCATCTCCCTGATTGGTGTTCTGACGGCTGTGACTGGGGACCTGGCCTCTCATTTTGGCTGCACAGTGGGGCTCAAGGACTCTGTTACTGCCGTAGTATTTGTGGCCCTGGGTACTTCCGTTCCAGGTGGGCGCCTGTCTATCTCTGTGTAGTCTCTCTCTGTCAGTCTTTCTCTGGGCTGTATCTGTCTCCGTTGTCCCAATTTTAAACCGTGCCAGAATCACTAACTGTTTTCTAACCAGCTATTTCTGCTTCCTGCATGTTCTCTCAGACACCTTTGCCAGTAAAGTGGCGGCCATCCAAGACCAGTACGCTGACGCCTCCATCGGCAATGTGACAGGCAGTAATGCAGTGAATGTGTTCCTGGGCATCGGTGTGGCGTGGACCATCGCGGCCGTCTACTGGAAGACCAAGGGCAAGAAGTTCCTTGTGCAGCCAGGCTCGCTGGCCTTCTCCGTCACCCTGTTCACAATCATGGCGTTCGTGTGCGTCCTGGTGCTGATGTACCGCCGCCGGGCCGGAGTGGCAGGGGGCGAACTGGGGGGCCCGCGGACCGCGAAACTCCTCACCTCCCTCTTCTTCTTCTCCCTCTGGCTCCTCTACATCATGCTGGCCTCCCTGGAGGCCTACTGCCACGTGCCAGGCTTCTGAGAGACAGAGAGAGAGACAGAGAGAGAGACAGAGAGAGAGACAGAGAGAGATTGAAGGAAAAAGCTTGTCTCCTATTGTTTACATGTCTATCCCGCTCATTTCTGTGTACTTTTCTGAGTGTTATGAAGTATTTCTATTGTTATTATTATTGCTACAGTGGTTACTTGACTCTGAAGACTTCTATCCCATTTAGAATGACGTGGATGGCAGCCTTAGTCATTCTGTTGGAAGCATACTGGGACCAGCTAATGACTTGATGTATATCTTGGGAGGACTCATGCCTTGAGGCATAGCTTTGTCTAACCAGGCTGTCTGCACAAACGAGGGGGAAAAAATGACCCTTGACTCTTCTGAGTATGCTCCCGTTTTGTTTATAGCCTATCCTGAACCCTTAGCTATTTCAGCCCCACTGCCTCTCTCCTGCATCTCTGCATTCAGATAGAGTACGGCCCTAGTAAATCAGTCTGAATGTCTTGGAGATGACGCACACTGACTCAGAGATCAGAGCCGGATCAGATCTTCCCTCTCCCCGTGTCTTAATGTTGGTTCCTGGTTGGCCAACTCTCGAACCCCTGATGCCCACCAAGCACAATCATTCCCATGAAGATTCTCAGCCTCTGCCCTGAACATTGACTACTTCCCCCACCCCCATCCTAACCCTCTCTCTTATTTTTCAACAACGTCATGTGGTTGTCTTGTGGATTTTTGGGGGGGAAATGATGCCAAGATAGTAAAGATGTTTGAAAAATTTAAGTGTTTGTAGATAAAACATTGCCATATATTATCTTGGAACACGGTCTGAAAAGCAAACTTGTGATGGGGGTTGTGAAGTGGAAGAACTACAGTTTGTATGGTACTGCATTAGAATTAGTAGCCACTGAGAGCAAAAAATAATGTCAGATGCCATTCAGGAAATGGAGATCAGTTGAACAAAGCTGTTGGTGTTTGTTAATAAGATTAATGTTCATAATTATTATCTCAAACTATTTATTGTATATCATGTAAAAGATAATACTCCTGCTAGTTGTGTACATGTGGGAAAGTGAGATCGTGAGTGTGTTTTTTTTGCATGTATTGAGTGAAGAATTGAATGATAGAAACATTTGGAAGTATTGTATGTAACATTTTAATATGGCTATCATCATGAGTGAAAGTCTAGATGTGATTCCAAGCTAAGCACAGTAAAATATGAGTATCACTGCCTGGTTCCCTGACCAAGACTCTGTCTGGGGACAACCTCTTAGTCTTGTGAGGACTTCTTCCAATAGCCTTTTTTTTTTTTTACAGGACACTAATCAATGTGAGACAAGACCTGCCAGAGTTTTCCTGCTTCTTGAAAAGTGTGCTTTGAAATATACATTTGGGACCATGTTGAAGCTCATTTTTTTCCTAAGGTTTTGTATGAGTGTGCGAGCGTGTTGATGTGGATAATTCAAGGTATTTGTACTTCTTGTCTTCAGAGTTTGATGGAAGGCATGCCTTTATACCATCAAAAAATGTTTACTCAAGGGGGTATGGATTTCAATGATGAAATGTCTACACTTCTGAGTTATGTTCCCAGGAATCCTCTCCCCAAAATGTTTTCTTAGTCTCCGTCCCGTTCAGGCTTTGAACATATTTCTGCTCCATGTCAAAGCCCTGCATAGGAGTAGAAACAGCGTTTCTAAAGCCTAAAGCGTTTGTTTATTTCCTGAACATAGCACACACATTCCAATATACAGGTTTGAAAATGGTGACAAAAGAACTATGACAATACTGTACTGTTATGAAAAAAAAGACCAAACAAACAAATGATTGCCAAACCTTCCTATAATTTGCACAAGGACCGTGTGTAGACCTCATGTTTGAAATCTAGGATCCTCCGATCCATTCTTATCATTTCTAGATGTGTTCCTAGTTACATGATCATTGCTGCTTTTATTTGGATTAATATGCACGCTAAATGTATGATCAATGGAAATAAAAGTTGTTTATTTATCATTTCTCAAAATTGAGTTTGGTTTATTCCTTAATCGGGACTCGGATCCCTTTTCAATCATAACTGGTGGCTGAGCTTACAGGACACGTCAAAAATGCAGTCCCCTGCAGAAAGAAACGCGTGTTTGAATCAGTAAGGTAAACATTGTTTTGTTGAATTTGAACTGCATTTGGCAGTGTAAAAAAATGTGCTTGACTGGGTACCACTGATTGAGTAGGTTCAACAACCCAGTTACTGTACAATCTTAGAAAAAAATATTACAAAAGGGTTCTTTGGCTGTCCCCATAGGAGAACCCTTTTCGGTTCCAGGTAAAACCCCTTTGGGTTGCATGTCGAACCCTCTGTAAAAAGGTTACACATGGAACCCAAACGGGTTCTATCTGCAACCAAACAGGGTTCTTCAAAGGGTTCAAAGAGTGTGCCACACCTGACCCATCCCTGCGCATGAATCAGCTCTGAAATCTTCCACTGTTCACTTTTTATTCACCATAAGAGAGTCCATAAATAACTTTTCTTACACAACATAATCATTAAGCGTAGTCTCTGTGCCCTCATTTCCTGCCCCTCCTCCATCTGCTCTGATCAACCTGGAACATATGCTTCAGGAAGTTTTCATGTCGCTTGTTGTGGTTAGGCATCCCATTGGATTACACACCACAAGCAGGGAATTAAACCTTGTACTCTAACCATCTCAGTGGAGTCCCCGTTTCCCCACAGACAAGACGTTTTCCAGGTCTGTAACAAGGAGGGATGTCTTTGACGTTAACCACTTTTCTTTCATGTAGATCCTTGTGCTGCGACATCAGCTTCAAGTAGAGTGAGCATTATACCGGAATCCTACAGAAATCTTACAGGAATCCTGCAGGAAAAAAATCTACAAGAATTCCTGCAGCTGATTAGTTACATGTAGTTAGTTAACCTTAGCTGGTCTTTGGATTTCATTCACTGAACAGTATTAGAACACATTTTAAAACAGTCTCAGAGTTTTCAAGCACAAATCTGAGTCAGCTCTGAAGTCATAGTCTGACTCAAGTCACAAATCTGAGTCAGCTCTGAAGTCATAGTCCGACTCAAGTCACAAATCTGAGTCAGCTCTGAAGTCATAGTCTGACTCAAGTCACAAATCTGAGTCAGCTCTGAAGTCATAGTCCGACTCAAGTCACAAATCTGTATTTTTGCGCCTTAGGTGTAACTCAAGTCTGAGACGCAAGTCCCCAACTCTGGCAGCGTGTAACTGAAATCAACTGTGGGGATAGTAAATCTGCCTCGACTGAATGCCTGTGTCTCTCAAATAAGATCCTGGAGGCCACGACCAAAGTCAAGGTTATGCTAATTAAGCCACAGAACGCCTCAATTTGGGCAACTGTGACTCTGTTGGAGTGAAACCATGGCACCTGTGTACCCTGCAGCACCTGGCACGATTCCCTCTTCCCTCCAATCCCCTCTTTATCAGTTGGTCTTTCCCCTATTACCCATTCGATGCTGGTTACTATGGTGTCTCATCAGTGGAATGCTATTTAATGATCTCGCTCTTATCTATGAGAGTAGCAATGCATTTCAGTCATTTAGATGCTGGGCCCGCTGCAGCCGGATGTCAAATGTCACAGCTCAATTGTTATTCCAGACAGTTTTCAGTATCAAGAGTTGGTTTGACACCAAGCACAGCACAGGAGGGTAAAAATCACAATTCAATTTCAAGAGAATGTATAGTCGATAGGAACAATCAATAGACTACTAGCTAGCACAGCAATGCATATATTATTCATTACGGTCTATTGGATACGACACATAAATCACAGAAAAACACAACGTCACAGTGCATCCTTCATATTCATGTTGCTGATATTGTCCTTAATCAGATTTGTTTTGGGACATCACCAGGAATACTGTAGGAAAAGGATATTTGTCATACAGAGACATGAGTAGCCTATTGGTTCCCTCGGGTATGGGGCACCCCTGGGAGGGAGGTTTCCTGCTCTGGAGCTTCAAAAGGATTTCTCTCGTCACTAGGCAACAACAAAAGTTTATGTGCTTATATTTCAAAGTGTGTATAATACATTTATTCATATACTTGTAGCAAATACAGGCAATATAAAGTGCGCACCTCTGCATGTATTTTTAGTACTTCTTGTTGCTAGGCGACCTCTCAAAGAGTCATTGTCTTTCTGTCATTGCGTTGTCTGATGTCAGTGCAGTGAGGTGGGCGTGTTGGTTGTAATTTCCATTTAAGGTCATTCTCCTCGTCTCTCTCTCACTCTGACTCACAGCATATAGAGTAAATTAGCTATTGTGAAGCAGTTCTTATTCAAACCAAAATAGCTATCTCTTCATTTTTGATTAGGAATGTCATATTGTTGGAATGCAGAGAGAGGGACCCCAGGAATAGACTCGGAGAGCCTGAACGCAGAGAGAGAGCGAGAGAGCGAGAGGGTGAGAGAGAGAGAGCTCAGAAATAGACTCGGGGAGCCTGAATGCAGAGAGAGAACTAGAGAGAGCGAGAGCGTGAGAGAGAGAGCTCAGGAATAGACTCTGAGAGCCTGAACGCAGAGAGAGAATGAGAGAGCGAGAGAGCGAGAGAGAGAGAGCTCCGGAATAGACTCGGAGAGTCTGAACGCAGAGAGAGAGTGAGAGAGAGTGTGAGATAGAGCTCAGGAATAGACTCTGAGAGCCTGAACGCAGAGAGAGAAAGAAAGAGAGCGAGAGAGAGCGAGAGCGAGAGCATGAGAGAGAGAGCTCAGGAATAGACTCGGAGAGCCTGAACGCAGAGAGAGAGCGAGAGAGTGAGAGAGAGCGAGGGAGCGAGAGCGTGAGAGAGAGCTCATAAATAGACTCGGAGAGCCTGAACATAGAGAGCGAGGGAGAGAGCGCGTGAGAGAACGAGAGCTCAGGAATAGACTGGGAGAGCCTGAACCCAGAAAGAGAAAGAGGGAGCTCAATAATGGACTTGGAGAGCCTGAACCCAGAGAGAGAGCAAGAACTCAGGAATAGAGTAGGAGAGACTGAACCCAGGGGCGGATGCCCTAGGATAGAGTCGTGATAGAGCCCCCATGAGGAAAGTTTAGCAGCACAACAACTGTATGATATAATGGCATATTTATTTTTATGATGAAGTGCAACTTCCTATGTAAAGAGTATTTTGAGAGATGCACTGTTTGTGTCGTGCTCTGTATTATATTAGTATGGTGCTATGCCCTGAACTCTCTCAGTTGATATTGCTATATTTGGCTGGCCGGTTTGTCTTTTCAGCAATGCTGCGATAATCTGGCCTTGGTTTTATGAAATACTATTTGACAGAAATACATATTCAACACCAAGTGGTCGACTCAACTGAAACGTTCAGTAATTGTCATGTAGTTTGCGGAAGTTCAACCAGGAAGGCTGGTCTGAATGCTCGTTTAACATCATCCAGTAAACATAACATAATTCACTTTGTTTCATTTTCTACGGGTTTAGTGGGAAGGCATACAAATGATCATCTTGTTTATTCTCCTCCTTCCTGTTAGCCATGTGCGGAACGTCATTCGCCCATTTACTATAGCCTATAAGCACGGCACAATTATGCACATTCCGCACGCTTGCTGTTTAACATATGGGATCACTCTTGCAATTATCACCTTCCTCTCGCTCAACCAATGGGCATAATTCTTGGGATGTATTTATATGTCAATTTACCCTCGTTCTTTCACTTACTGTTTTTCAGCAAATGTTTTTGACAACCGTCCTCCTCCCCACCACTCCCAGCTATAATAACCTTAAGGTTCGTCATTGGAACTCCTTTCCCCCTGCGGGGGTGTTTTGATACCAGCAGCCCCCCATAGTGCTGTATTCTGTATTCTGATCTATGGGGGCCTATTAACTAGCGTCTGGATTCAATCAGTATGGCGGAAGAGCCGCGCAAAGATTTCAAGGTAACCCGATTGAGCCGACATATGCAGCGTTCAACGTGTCCGCGAACGCAGGAATGTTGCCTTTACATTTCTAATGAGCTATAAATCAAATCACATTTGATTGGTCACGTACACATATTTAGCTGATGTTGTTGCGGGTGTAGCGAAATGCTTGTGTTCCCAGCTCCGACAGTGCAGTAGTATCTAACAATTCACAACAATACACACACATCTAAAAGTAAAATAATGTAATTAAGAAATATATAAATATTAGGACGAGCAATATCGGAGTGGCATTGACTAAAATACAATAGAATATACATATGAAATGAGTAAAGCAGTATGTAAACATTATTAAAGTGACTTGTATTTATATTCTTATACCATCCCTTTAGATTTGTGTGTATTAGGTAGTTGTTGTGGAATTGTTAGATTACTTGTTAGATATTACTGCACTGTCGGAACTAGAAGCACAAGCATTTTGCTATACTCGCATTAACATCTGTTAACCATGTGTATGTGACCAAAACATTTTGATTTGATTTAGTGTTCCATTATTAAAGTGACCAGTAATTCCATGTCTATGTATATTGGGGCAGCAGCCTCTAAGGTGCAGAGTTGAGTAACCGGGTGGTAGTCGGCTATTGTTGGCTATTTAGCCAATCAAATCAAATCAAATGTATTTATATAGCCCTTCGTACATCAGCTGATATCTCAAAGTGCTGTACAGAAATCCAGCCTAAAACCCCAAACAGCAAGCAATGCAGGTGTAGAAGCACGGTGGCTAGGAAAAACTCCCTAGAAAGGCCAAAACCTAGGAAGAAACCTAGAGAGGAACCAGGCTATGTGGGGTGGCTAGTCCTCTTCTGGCTGTGCCGGGTGGAGATTATAACAGAACATGGCCAAGATGTTCAAATGTTCATAAATGACCAGCATGGTCGAATAATAATAAGGCAGAACAGTTGAAACTGGAGCAGCAGCACGGCCAGGTGGACTGGGGACAGCAAGGAGTCATCATGTCAGGTAGTCCTGAGGCATGGTCCTAGGGCTCAGGTCCTCCGAGAGAGAGAAAGAGAGAAAGAGAGAATTAGAGAGAGCACACTTAAATTCACACAGGACACCGAATAGGACAGGAGAAGTACTCCAGATATAACAAACTGACCCTAGCCCCCCGACACATAAACTACTGCAGCATAAATACTGGAGGCTGAGACAGGAGGTAACAGTCTGATAGCCTTGAGATAGAATCTGTTTTTCAATCTCTCGGTCCCAGCTTTGATGCACCTGTACTGGCCTCGCCTTCTGGATGGTAGCGGGCTGAACAGGCAATGGCTCGGTTGGTTGATGTCCTTAATTATCTTTTTGGCCTTCCTGTGACATTGTGTGCTGTAGGTGTCCTGGAGTACAGGCAGTGTGCCCCCGGTGATGCGTTGGGCAGACCGCACCACCCTCTGGAGAGCCCTGTGGTTGCAGGAGGTGCAGTTGCCGTACCAGGCAATGATACATAGCCTATAAAGCGGATCTTCCCTGATACTGAAGGCCCTAAGTCGATGTTTTATTGACTTAATTAAGTCCATGTTAAGTCTACTTATCTTAAGTCTGAATCGGGCTCTGGGTGCATATACTTCCCAACAAAGAGTGAGTGATGAGAGAGTTAGTGTGTGTTATGCAACTCCAATATTCATGAATATTTATTACTAACATTTATCTCAGTCCTGCTAATTGGACACAATAAAACACATTTAGGGTTAGCTAAATTAATTTAAAAAAAAGGGATTTAGTCCTGACTCTAGATGCGATCTAAAAAGGTCTAAGAAAGCAGAAACGATGTTTTAATGAAAAGAAAATGCATGCATGGCGAGAGACATGATTTTGCTTTCTAAGATCCGGTGTTACCAGAATGTCTGACAGATGGTTTCCAACCCAGACTTATTCCCCCAAAGACAAGAGAAGTGCACAGCAGTGCAAAACAGTCATTAGAGAGAGGAAGGGAGAGAAAGGGAAAGAAAGAAGAGGGAAATGTCTGAATTGCAGAAAGAAATGAAAACAGAGAATTGAAGCCTCCCAGGGCCGTAAATACCCCTATTAATTCAATTACTTCAGAACACTGCAGCAGAGACTTGTCAAAACATGACTATAAAGAGACACGACTGGGCCAGGGTGATAGGGGAATAGTAGCAAAATAATTGTAGATGATATTAGTGGCGATACTGTAACTACTCTAATAGTGACTGAGGTACAAGACCACCCGGGTAGGACCCCCCTTTGCCACCAGAACAGCCTGAATTCTTCTGGGCATAGAAATGTTGCTCAATTGGTATCAAGAGACATAATGTGTGCCAGGAAAACATTCCCCACACCAGTACACCACTGCCGCCAGCATCTACCATTGACAGTAGGCAGGATGGAGTCATGGACTCATGCTGCTTACACTAAATCCTGACTCTGCCATCAGCATGACGCAACAGGAACCCAGATTTGTAGGACCAGGCAATGTTTTTCCACACCTCGGTTGTCCAGTGTTGGTGATGGCGGGCCCACTGGAGCCGCTTCTTCTTGTTTTTAGCTGATAGGAGTGGAACCTGGTGTGGTCGTCTGCTGCAATAGCCCATCCATGACAACGAACTGACTAGTTGTACGTTCTGGGATGTCGTTTTGCACATCACTGTTGTACTGCACCGTTATTTGCCTGTTTGTGGCCCACTGACAATACTGCCACAAACACCAGTTCAGTGGGAGTATTGCATCTCTTGTCTATCTGGATCTTTTCTGATCTTCTCATCTATTGTTGTGTGGAAACTGTGTGTGTGTCAGTCCCAGACTCAAAGATATATTCATATTGCTGCGATGATGGAGAGCTCTGGCACATCAGCTACCAGAGCTGGACAAGAGCTTGAACTCAGACAGTATGGCTGCTAGTTAATCAATTCTCTGCATATTAATGTGCGGCTTCACCCATAGGAAAAGCAGCTTTTTCTCAGTGATGGCTAAGCGCCTTTGGACTGTCAAGTGAGCCTTCTCATGGCTGCCTTTGCATGGGAGATCCCCCATCTTCCTTCCCTCCCTCTCTGAGCGTGCAGTGTACCCATCCCCAACACTGGCGTATCCAATCCACATAGATCCTGACCACCCAAGTGGATTCATGTCTCCCAGCATTTGTGTTTAGGATTAGTATTGTTATGCAACCCTGTTTCTTTTAGCCTTTGAAAGAAATCTGGAAAAGCCCCCTCATCAACACCAGCAACAAGTATTTCATCCTGAGAAAAGGATTCTGCCTCAAATGAAACTTCCTGGTTTTTACAGTGGATTCTGTAAGGATTAGCTACCAAAATCTGTTTTTAGTTGTACTGTTTAATGTACAGTATGTGTCTGCTTTGTTGAGCTCCTTCAGTTACGTTGCCCATGTATGCTGATGATTCAACCATATACGCATCCGCAACCACAGCTAATGAAGTCACTGAAACCCTTAACAAAGAGTTGCACTTTGTTTTGGAATGGGTGGCCAGTAATAAACTGGTCCTGAACATCTCGAAAACTAAGAGCATTGCACTTGGTACAAATCATTCCTTAAGTTCTAGACCTCAGCTGAATCTGGTAATGAATGGCGTGGCTGTTGAACAAGTTGAGGAGACTAAATTACTTGGTGTTACTTTAGATTGTAAACAGTCATGGTGAAAACATAATAGATTCAATGGTTGTGAAGATGGGGATAGGTTTGTCCGTAATAAAGAGATGCTCTGCTTTTTTAACACCACACTCCAAAAAGCAAGTTCTGCCATCTCTAGTTTTGTCTAATCTTGATTATTGTCCAGTCGTGTGGTCCAGTGTTGCAAGGAAAGACCTAGTTAAGCTGCAGCTGGCCCAGAACCGAGCGGCACGTTCTGCTCTTCATTGTAATCAAAGGGCTGATATAAATACTATGCATGCCAGTCTCTCTTGGCTAAGAGTTGAGGAGAGACTGACTGCAATCACTTATTTTTTATAAGAAACATGAATCTGTTGAAAATCCCAAATAGTTTGCATAGTCAACTTAGACACAGCTCTGACACACACACACTTATCCCACCAGACATGCCACCGGGGGTCTTATCACAGTCCCCAAATCCAGTACAAATTCAAGAAAGTGTACAGTTTTATATAGAGGCCTTATTGCATGGAACTTCCATCTTATATTGCTCAAATGAACAGCAAACCTGGTTTCAAAAAACAGATAAAGCAACACCTCACGGCACAACGCCTCTCCCCTATTTGACCTAGATAGTTTGTGTGTATGTATTGATATGTAGGCTACGTGTGCCTTTAAAAAAATGGATGTAGTTCTGTCCTTGAGCTGTTCTTGTCTATTGATGTTCTGTATTATGTCATTCTATATTATGTTTCATGTTTTGTGTGGATCCCAGGAAGAGTAGCTGCTGCTTTTGCAACAGCCAATGGGGATCCTAATAAAATACCCAACAAATTGACAGAAGCTAACAGACGGAGCTAAATATGATGAAAACATTATGATACGGTGACCTGAGCTAAGCTCTGTTATTGCCAGCTGTATTTTCACCTGCACGGCAGTGACAACCACATCCACTGTAAATTCACTGTCATCCATCACAGTTGCCACAGCAGCAATTCATGCACGACTCAAGGGTCAGCGGATCACTTGCACATGGTGGTTATTGGAAATTGATTCCATTCTGTACAACTACGCTTGTCATGTTCCATATAGCTACCCTGTAGGTGTTAGTCATCTGACACACGAAGGGCACACGTTTTGCTACACTGACACGATCATTTTGTTCAGTGTCAAGAATATGAAAACAATTTCATATAATTACTTCTGTAATTGGATCATGGATATTGCAGTGGGGGCATGAGTCTGTTTTGTTTAGTACAAATAGCGTGTACCTGCTACATATACAGTAATATCAAAAACAAGAGTGGAGTAATATACAGTAATACAGTAATATCAAAATCAAGAGTACAGTAATATACTGTAATATCAAAATCAAGAGTACAGTAATACAGTAATGTCTAAATCAAGAGTACAGTAATATACAGCAATACAGTAATATCAAAATCAAGAGTACAGTAATATACTGAAATATCAAAATCGAGATTACAGTAATATACAGTAATAGAGTAATATCTAAATCAAGAGTACAGTAATATACAGTAATACAGTAATATCAAAATCAAGAGTAATATACGATAATATCTGTCTGTTCCTCATCAACACAGATGATTCTTTTTCAAAAGTAGATGCAGAGCTTTTGAATGATCTTCAGAACCATGACAAATACATTATAATTTCCATATGAGCAAAAGTGTGATTTATTCTCTCTAACATCCCACAGAGAGGACATGGCAGAGTTTCAGAGGGTATAGATATACATATATTAGAATTGATCAGAACTAACTTGGTTGTTTTGGACAATGAGTCACATGGTGAATCTTGTTAGTCATCATCATAGTGCCACCTCCAAGAGTGAGGATGAATCAGACACAGAGAAAACCAACCTAAATACATGGCTAAAGTAATCCCACTTGGTTAACCATGATACACAGCAATACTATGTTTCACCACTTGAGCCAATGTTTTCCATTTCAGTAATCATTTGAATACTGGTGAGTTGGTTGCCATAGAGCACACATCATTCAGCTAAGATGAGAATCAATGTCTAGTTCTCCCAAACGTCCCAAACGTCAAGTGGAAACGCCCTGCTAGAGTTCCCACATACTTTATGATCATCATACACTATATATACAAAAGTATGTGGACACCCCTTTAAATTTGTGGATGTGGCTATTTCAACCACACCTGTTGCTGACAGGTGTATAACCATTGTGCACAAAGCCATGCAATCGCCATAGACAAACATTGGCAGTAGAATGGTCTTACTGAAGAGCTCAGTGACTTTCAACGTGGCACCATCATTGGACTCTGGAGCAGTGGAAACACGTTCTCTGGAGTGATGAATCACGCTTCACCATCTGGCAGTCCGACAGACTAATCTGGGTTTGGTGGATGCTACCTGCCCGAATACACAGTGCCAACTGTAAAGTTTGGTGGAGGAGGAATAATGGTCTGGGGATGTTTTTCATCATTTGGGCTAGGCCCCTTAGTTCCAGTAAAGGGAAATCTTAACGCTATAGCATACAATTACATTCTAGACGATTCTGTGCTTCCAACTTTGTGGCAACAGTTTGGGGAAGGCCTTTCCTGTTTCAGCATGACCAATACCCTCGTTCACAAAGCGAGCTCCATACAGAAATGGTTTGTCAAGATCGGTGTGGAAAAACTTGACTGGCCTGCTTAGAGCCCTGACCTCAACCCCATTAAACACTTTTGGGATTAATTGTAACGCTGACTGCGAGGCCAACCTCACTAATGCTCTTGTGGCTGAATGGAAGCAAGTCCCCGCAGCAAGATTTCAACATCTAGTGGAAAGCCTTTCCCATAAGAGTGGAGGCTGATATAGCAGCAAAGGGGGGACCAACTCCATATTAATGCCCATGATTTTGGAATGAGATGTTTGATGAGCAGGTGTCCACATACTTAGGTCATGTAGTGTCACAGTAGCAGCCCTTGAACAGTAAGGCACCACAGCTCCTTACGCTTGTCAGATTGTTGGGAACGAAATGTATATTCTGCTTAGAGAGTAAATGTTTGTCTGGCTTTTTGGGACAAGAGTGAAAAGAGAAAAGCTAAAAGCCTTTCTGTCCTGGTAGATTTACTCTCAATCACCTTCCACCCACTTAAGGAAAAGTTAATAGAGTCAAAGAAGTTTATTTTTAATTTTTACACTTTGCTACATTTTGCTGATTAACTTTTAAACAACTGAGCCACTCCTGTGAACACCTCATGTATTTTGTATAGGCTTTTCGTAGGACAGTGCTATCTTCACTTTACAAAGATTATTCACATCAAATGGGTAGGGAGGAGGAGGGTTTCCCAAACTGCACTGGGTGCACGTGGTGGGGGGTGGGGGGGACCCAGCCCTAGAGAACCATGCAGCTCTGGGATCACTGATACAAAAGGCCACTGAGCCAATGACACGCTGCATTAAGAGGAGGGATGAAGGGATGAGGCACACTCAAACTCTGAACCCCCCCCAGACTGCAATAAACTTACAGGTTCTGCTCAGGCACATTCTCAGCTAGGATACTGTCTGTAGGCTCCACTGTCAAGCATGAGCCTGGCTGGAGAGAAGAGATGAAATCTTAAGGCTCAACACAGCAGGTGTGCCTTGACCAGACTGTATCTCAGTAATCTTTCGATCATGTTTTATTGATATGGCATGATGACAGAGGACATGGCTTGGAACCACATTTACAAAGAAGTGTTTTAATCTTATCCAACACTACACAGTTGACCAAAGCCTATGCAGATGAGGTTTTGCTTCCCAGGAAGATAGGATTAATGGTTGCCTTCTGCCCCCTGGTGGTAAAATCTGCTTTTTCCACAGTTGGCATTCTCATTTATAATGTATTGTCTGTCTTCTTTATTAATTTGACACTGGAATTGTTAATTATCCTGTTTTTTTTTAAATGCAAGTATCAAGGTATATCCAATGCATTAAATTTGGATTTTGTCGGCTATAGCCCTTTAAACTCCATCCAGTCTGAATGTTGCAATTATTATGTTTTAATCTCGGGAGGGAATTACAAACCACTGTTCAGTTACAGGCCTATATGTCATTCATATTGCGTGGATTATCCATGAAAAGGTGGGGTAAAGGTGCATAGTCATTGACATTTGGTACTTGGGATAGTCCAAAATAGAAATATGGGGTATGGGAGTCTGCAACAATGAATTATATAACAGTTATTAACATGTGTTTTATCTATACGAATTTTGTAGGATACACTGTACAATGAAATGCACAAAGTATTTAACTTGGTATGTAACGACGTGTTAGAATGTACCAAGTGACAAGGCCTAAAACCGGATTTGGACTGTGCAACTACCTTGCCTACACGGGTATAGGACTGTACATCTGAAGGAGGGTGAATGCTCAGTATCCTCAAAATGCTTACTTATTTTTCACCAGCCTGTAATCTTTTGTCATCGATAATTGCATATTAGTGTGAAGCATTTGCGTGAATATTCTAGCCTGCGTTATTTTAATGAGTAGTTCAGTAATTGGTGCAATACCATGCAAATTCGGTCAGAGAGAACAATAGCGTCACCCGGTATTTAAATTGCAGATAAGAAAGACCAAATAACCCCATCTAAAATCGAACCAGTCTTATCTAGACGGACATAGGAGGACTATGGCAACATTAACAAGCCAGGACTCAACCGCTCAAGCGCGGGTTTATTTCCAAACGCCTCCCGGTACCGAGGACACAGAAGTCGTCCAGAAGCAAGGGCGGGTAACCGTGAAATACGATAGAAAAGAGCTGAGGAAGCGACTCAATTTGGAGGAGTGGATAATTGAGCAGTTAACGGATTTATATGACTGTGAGGTAAGCAATGACACATTCTATGATTCATTGTGTACTCCATTTTTTTTTTGTACAACATTCAATGATCTCTACTTTGATTGGGGTTTATGTATGCTATAGAATTGCAGTAATATTAAAACCTAGGGCAATACTATAATTCAATAATAGAACAAATATGAGTAGGAATTACAGACAAAATGTAGGGTGTGGCCACATCATTGAAATACTGTACTGAACAATTGAAGAGATGAGGTATCTGCCCAATTAGTGATGGACAGAAGTGCTGTTCCAATAAAAGGTGTGCATCATTCATTGATTGATAAGTAGGCCTTGGCACAGAGCACTATGGCCACCGTACCTGCAAAGCTGTTACAGTACAGCCTCTACTCCATAGGATTATGGTACATGCCCACTTTAACGTTACATAATGGAAATGCCTGGTTGTCTTTAACAAATGAAATATACATGACTATGGATAGATATCCCACCCCCCTCTGCTGATCCATGGAAATGCAGGAGGCACATACTGCGTGACATGTTTGTGATGTGTTCAACATGAGCAAGTATGACTTAATCCCTTTCATTTAAAGACCCCTGTAAACAACCGTTTTGGGGGGGGGGGGGGGGGGGCAACACCCCTCAGACCACTGGAGAGATATAGGTGTTTTGACATGGTTAACGTGTGAACTATTCACATAAAAGGGTCCCAGTAGCACCTATGCATAAGATAAGTTAGTGGGAACCAAGTGGTCAACATTGTAGACTGAGTAGTAACATAGAGCACCTGCACATGACACATTATTGACCATTACCTATGTCAAATGGTCCTCAAAGAGACCATCTGGGCAGGTAAAGAGCTAATTGGACTAATCATGACCCTGGCAGGAGCAGTGGGTGGCATATGGTGGGAGATATTGTAATTTATCAGCCTTTGATTTAGGCAACAGACTCTGGGCCTCAGGCTTGTGCCAGAGTATGGGGTCTTGCAACTACTCCTTGACCTTGTGAATAAGCTCCTGTGCTGTAGATTATAGTTAGTTAAACATCAATACAATGAACTGGAAACCAGATTGTATTTCTATAGTGATGGCTTCTCCTACTGTCATGTTCAATTGAGTAGACAGCAAAGCAGTGGTCAGGAAGTCACTGCATTGTTTTCAGTACACACCACATAGGGAGGTTCAGCACATCCTGTTGTGTTAAGCAGAGGGGGGAAGCCAGGGACATTGGGGACCTGTGGAGGATGGTCAGGGGGTGAGACTGTGGTGCAGGAATATTTAGTTTGATCCTAAGCCTGTCTGATCTAATCACCACTGTTTTTTCCTCCTGTCCCCTCCCTCTCTGTTGTTTTCTCAATTTTCTCTGCTTTTCTGTCTATCACCATCACTCTCTCCCTTTGCCTCTCGCAGGAGGAGGAGATTCCAGAGTTGGAGATTGACGTGGATGAGCTGTTGGATATGCCCACTGATGGAGACCGGGCCTCCAGGGTCAAGGTGACCATTAAACCTTAATCATTGCTGACTACACATCTGTTATTGTCCTTTTCTATTGAGGGATTGAATCCGAACTTGAGGCTGATCGCAATTCTCCCGTTGATATCGTTACATGATTTACGCAGAAGTTACCCACGTGGATCTGAAGTTAGGATCTGGCCTTGAATGGGGTTCATTTCCTCTTTCACTTCCTATTGTTTTGCAGGTTTTGCTGGTTGACTGTTACAAACCTACAGATGTAAGTTCGAAATTCTATCAGATTATTCTCTGCTACTGTTCAGCTTTTGTATACGCCCGGCATTGGGTCAACTGATCCACTGAAACAATAACTGTCTGAAATCAACTTCCCATACATTGTTTTGACCAAGTTTCTAGAAACACAATGTAATACAGTAACATGCATAATAACAATTGTTCAGTGTCTCACAAAATGTCCCATTGTTCATTTACTGCAGGCCTTTGTCACGGCTCTCCTAGAGAAGGTTAGAGGTCTGCAGAAACTCAGCACTCCGCCCAAAAAGAATGAAAAATCTCCCCCTTAGCCTCAGAACGACCGCAACCTATTACAACTCAGTTCTACACAGGGACACCCAGCTAGAATCCCTCAGCACCTAGAATCCCTCGGAGTCGGCAGGATTGATAGAGGGAAGAGGATCGACCAATCACTTACTGTCTCTTTCTTTGTTTAAACAACTTCTTGTCGATATATAATCATGTTATACATTAACAGTAGTAAGTGATGAGTGTTATAACATAGTAATAAAGTATAGCATTGATAAACAGATTTGTTGACACGGAGGAAGAACATGCTAACGTTTAACTTGAGCTATACAAGTCACAAGCAGAGCATGACAAGTACACAAACCTAATGATATCTTGTAGTGACATTATACAGTCAAACAAATCTAACTTGTTGATTAATCAACTTACATTACTGTATGTATAATGACAGCTTGAAATAGTGAACTGTCACTGGTTGGTATTAGTTCGAACCATGTCATTTTTACAATGCCATTTTAACGACGAGATTTATAGATCAAGCAAAGTGTTACCGAGAATGGTTTATGTGGGATACGGTAGTTAAGTCTGTGTAATGATTTCAAGCCGAGCACTCTCAACTGTCAAATCGTTTTACACTGGACTAATTGGAGTGTGATCATTATACTTTGTGTTATACGTTTGACATGAGCAAGTGTGGACAGTATTCAAATACAAACACCAGCATGTCACACATGGGTTCCTGTAATGACATCAGTAGCCTACGGGTTTTCATGGCGCAAATACTGTTATTTCATTTAAAGAGTAGTGCATGACTGACTCTATAAAACACAGGAAAACATGGCCAAATAATGGTTAGGCCCCATTGAAATTCATTACATGAACGACCACAACAGTAAATGCTTCTGATCCCTACCATAACATATGGTTCAACTGTTTCCCCCTCCATATCCTCCAGCCTGGTGCCTAAGACTGGGGGGGGGGTCTGTTTCTCTCAGACCTGATCTGAGAGTGTAGGCAGGCCTTTGCTTTGTATAGCTTTTTATTTGTTTCTCAAACCAAATATACCTATATCATTAACCACTGCAAAAAGGGATTGGAAAGGCCTTAGAATACAACAGCGATGATTGTATTGACTTTTGTGGCTGAAGCGATGTCTTTTGAGATGTATGACAGTTGGCCCTGGAGTGTAGCCATGTACAATATTCTGGTTTCCATTGTATACCAGAAGGTTCCTTGATAGGTCAATCAACCTTGAATACCATGACTATCATAACCATCTGTATACCTTACAAACTTTGCTCCTTATTCTTTTGGACCCCATTGTGATGTTATCTTGGGCAGACTTTTAACTACCATATTCAGTGTACCACCTTGAAGACTGAATCAAACCACAAACTGAGTATCTGCTGGAGGTCGGGACTGTATTATCTGTGGTGTGTGTGTTCAAAATGATTGCAAGACTGTAGTCATGTAATGTAGCAATACTTACCGGTGCTGTTGGCCAATTTGTTACATTTGTATTAAAATTCAATGTTTTACCTACTCAGACTTTTGTGTGCACTTCAGATGTTACTGTAAGGGGGGGGGGGGGGGGGGGGGGCAGGTAGCCGAGCGGTTGAGAGCGTTGGGCCAGTAACCGAAAGGCCGTTGTTTTGAATCCATGAGCCGACTAAGTGAAAACTGTCGACGTAAAAGGCACTTAACCCTAATTGCTCCTGTAAGTTGTTCTGGATAAGAGAGTCTGCTAAATGTAAAGGTACTGTAGCTAGATATCTGCCGGGGGAAAAAAGTCACACTTTCAAAATCCAAATCTTTAATCTTTTACTGAAACAAGACCATTGGTCAAGTCTTGTATACCAATGTAGTGAAATTGGAAATCTGTTACAAATAAATCCTTTCAATAGAGCCCAAAAACCTACTGAATAGTGCACCATCGCTTATCTTGTGCTACCATATAGCATGTGTGTTATATGCCCTGTTCTCTCAGCATGATATACGTACCCTGTAAGTTTCACTTATCAGGCTGGTAAATTACTCCAGAATGAGAATGATGATACATTTAAGTCAAAGAGCAAGAGCTGGTCATGGCATAACGTTCAGGAAAACATAACACAGGAATGAGGTAAGGGGCAACTGAATGCTGAACTAAAAATGGTGACATTTTTAAGGCATTGGATTCACCAGAGAGTACCAGTTACATATGATGTTAGTTATAGTTGAATAGTATGTATATTATGCAGGTTCTTCAATGGCTTATAAGTGGTAGAGCACACTGACTTAAAACCAGCACTAACAGGCAGCTGATGTTGCTTGAAGTTAACGTTCATTATAAATCAGACCTCCTCTCGATGCTGAGCAGTTCAACCTCAAAAATGAGAGTGGCACCACCTGTTATAGAGACGTGGTAGTTACGAACAAAGAGAGAAGAAAGCGCTTCACAATAAAGACATGATTACCTCAGAGGCTGACTTGTAGAGAAAGCCCGTGGGAGATGTAGAGAAATATCTGAAATACCTGGGATCTTAGGAGGCGCTCCTCTGTCTCCATATCCTACAAAAATAATAATATAAATGGAGAAGTCAGAACAGTGGCTGGCAATATGGACCTCAAGGCTTAGGGCTTTTTATCTTTCATGATAATTGATTGGGTTTATATAATCTACGTGGATAATGCATGCTAGATTTAGTCATCAGTATAGGAAATATATAGGTGACCATTGGAACAGTGTGAAGTATCAGTGTGCAACCTCACCAAGCTCCGAGGGGATGACCAGTTTCCTCTTCTCTCCCTCACACATTCTAATGAGAGTAAGTGGGATTGGTGAATTAAGAACTTCACATGCAAGAGTCAAAGGTCAAATTGTTGTTACAATTTATATCCAAAAGCACATAATTCTATAGTTTTTACACTGTCTGCAAATGTAATACCTTCACAAGTCATCCAGTCACATGCATGAGCACACAAGTCCATAGGGGCAAAGAAAAAATTTCAATAAAAACAGGCACCAACCCGAGCAGGCCCTGGTCCCAGCCTTTGATGACTTGTCCGGTTCCCAGAGTAAAGGTGAAGGGCTGGTTCCTTGGAATGCTGCTGTCAAACTCTGTTCCATCCTCCAGCTTTCCCTGCAAACAAACACAGTTATTGACTAAACACACTGTCATTTGTTCAAATGTGTCAATTTCTGGATCTCCATTATATTGGGATGACATTCATTGAATTAGCATTAGATGGAAATAGATATATTGCTTTTCATTCAATGTCCAAAAGCAGACGCATCCTCCTTATTACTCACAGTGTAGTGCATGTTCAGCACATCCCCTTTACGGGACTTGATGGGGCAGTTGTCAACTCTTTTCTTGATGCCAATTTGGAGCTTCTTTTTGTCGCCACCGCGAACTGCCGGGGCCAAGGACAACAGAGTGACCACAAACAGCAGACACAGCCTCATATCTGGGGAACACGTGAAAGACTTAATGAACGACAAAAGTAAGCACAAATCTCATAGGTCGCGTTCCCCTAGCCTTGTTCGGAACATCCTGATCTCGTGAGCTTCCATTGTTTCGCTGTATCCGTGTAGCGAAACAAAATGTAAGCTTGCGATATCAGGATGGTTCATACGAGGCTAGCATTACCCTGCTCAGACCTTCCCTGCATCAACCAATGGTTGCGTGCCACGTCAAACTGTGCCGTCGGGCATCAGACTGCTATAATGGTGTTTTCAAGACTGGGAACTTGGAGAAAAAATAAAACTAGGTCAAATCATGAGCCAGTGATATTCTGGTCAGAAAGTCAGAGCTCTATAAAGATGCCAGAGTTTCCGTCATGGAATTCCGAGTTCAAAACCGTTTTTTCTAGTTATAATTTCCTAGTTATTTTGAGCGAGGCGTAACATGTGGGTCACGTATGGAACGCAGTTTGGGTCTTTGCTTGTCAAAAAGGATGCACGTCAAATATCACAGTTCTATTATATAATGTGTGTTCTGAATTTGCACGTGTAAGCCAGGCGCCACCACTGCTATCAGTAGCCCTGTCAAAGCGGAACAAAAAAGTCTGCAAACAAGCAAACACCAGCCACGAACAATGTGTTTACAATACGGCGTTGGTGATAAAGCTTTATTTGTTCGACCGCAACTTCTGGGGTACCTAGCTAGCACCAATACAACCAACCTGAAAACAATGATCAGTAAAACCTGCAGTAATTTTCATTATTCTTAGCAATGATTTAGGAATCATTGTAAGTAAGTATTAGCTAGGTAGCCACTTGTTGGTCGCCTATTGAAATTGAACTTCAGTTCATGAAAATAAATAGCCAGCCCGCTACTTAACCCTGTTGCCCAAAGGTAACGTTATTAGCAGCCAGCTAGCTTCATCTGGCTGGTGTGAAGCTAGCCACAATAAGGATTAGGCACAATGGTGGAATTTGCGGTTTGCCTTCAAAATAAAAGTACCTATTTGAAAGTGATGCAGAAGGTTACACTTGGTGGAATCATGCCATATTTAGACTAGATAATGTTAAGCAAGGTTGGAATGTGAAGCAATGAAATGGGGTATCAGTCTACTTGGTGACACCCACAGAACACAACTGTGAAGAGTTTATGCAAATCTTAGTGGTGTAGCGCTTATCAAATCAAATTTTATTTGTCACATACACATGGTTAGCAGATGTTAATGCGAGTGTAGCGAAATGCTTGTGCTTCTAGTTCCGACAATGCAGTAATAACAAGTAATCTAACTAACAATTCCAAAACTACTGTCTTGTACACAGTGTAAGGGGATAAAGAATATGTACATAAGGATATATGAATGAGTGATGGTACAGAGCAGCATAGGCAAGATACAGTAGATGGTATCGAGTACAGTATGTACAAATGAGATGAGTATGTAAACAGTGGCATAGTTTAAAGTGGCTAGTGATACATGTATTACATAAGGATACAGTCGATGATATAGAGTACAGTATATACGTATGCATATGAGATGAATAATGTAGGGTAAGTAACATTATATAAGGTAGCATTGTTTAAAGTGGCTAGTGATATATTTACATCATTTCCCATCAATTCCCATTATTAAAGTGGCTGGAGTTGAGTCAGTGTCAGTGTGTTGGCAGCAGCCACTCAGTGTTAGTGGTGGCTGTTTAACAGTCTGATGGCCTTGAGATAGAAGCTGTTTCAGTCTTTTTCAGTCTGATGTCCTTGATGATCTTTATGGCCTTCCTGTGACATCGGGTGGTGTAGGTGTCCTGGAGGGCAGGTAGTTTGCCCCCGGTGATGCGTTGTGCAGACCTCACTACCCTCTGGAGAGCCTTACGGTTGAGGGCGGTGCAGTTGCCATACCAGGCGGTGATACAGCCCGCCAGGATGCTCTCGATTGTGCATCTGTAGAAGTTTGTGAGTGCTTTTGGTGACAAGCCGAATTTCTTCAGCCTCCTGAAGTTGAAGAGGCGCTGCTGCGCCTTCTTCACGATGCTGTCTGTGTGAGTGGACCAATTCAGTTTGTCTGTGATGTGTATGCCGAGGAACTTAAAACTTGCTACCCTCTCCACTACTGTTCCATCGATGTGGATAGGGGGGTGTTCCCTCTGCTGTTGTCTGAAGTCCACAATCATCTCCTTAGTTTTGTTGACGTTGAGTGTGAGGTTATTTTCCTGACACCACACTCAGAGGGCCCTCACCTCCTCCCTGTAGGCCGTCTCGTCGTTGTTGGTAATCAAGCCTACCACTGTTGTGTCGTCCGCAAACTTGATGATTGAGTTGGAGGCGTGCGTGGCCACGCAGTTGTGGGTGAACAGGGAGTACAGGAGAGGGCTCAGAACGCACCCTTGTGGGGCCCCAGTGTTGAGGATCAGCGGGGAGGAGATGTTGTTGCCTACCCTCACCACCTGGGGGCGGCCCGTCAGGAAGTCCAGTACCCAGTTGCACAGGGCGGGGTCGAGACCCAGGGTCTCGAGCTTGATGACGAGCTTGGAGGGTACTATGGTGTTGAATGCCGAGCTGTAGTCGATGAACAGCATTCTCACATAGGTATTCCTCTTGTCCAGATGGGTTAGGGCAGTGTGCAGTGTGGTTGAGATTGCATCGTCTGTGGACCTATTTGGGCGGTAAGCAAATTGGAGTGGGTCTAGGGTGTCAGGTAGGGTGGAGGTGATATGGTCCTTGACTAGTCTCTCAAAGCACTTCATGATGACGGATGTGAGTGCTACGGGGCGGTAGTCGTTTAGCTCAGTTACCTTAGCTTTCTTGGGAACAGGAACAATGGTGGCCCTCTTGAAGCATGTGGGAACAGCAGACTGGTATAGGGATTGATTGAATATTACCGTAAACACACCGGCCAGCTGGTCTGCACATGCTCTGAGGGCGCGGCTGGGGATGCCGTCTGGGCCTGCAGCCTTGCGAGGGTTAACACGTTTAAATGTCTTACTCACCTCGGCTGCAGTGAAGGAGAGACCGCATGTTTTTGTTGCAGGCCGTGTCAGTGGCAATGTATTGTCCTCAAAGCGGGCAAAAAAGTTATTTAGTCTGCCTGGGAGCAAGACATCCTGGTCCGTGACTGGGCTGGATTTCTTCCTGTAGTCCGTGATTGACTGTAGACCCTGCCACATGCCTCTTGTGTCTGAGCCGTTGAATTGAGATTCTACTTTGTCTCTGTACTGGCGCTTAGCTTGTTTGATAGCCTTGCGGAGGGAATAGCTGCACTGTTTGTATTCGGTCATGTTACCAGACACCTTGCCCTGATTAAAAGCAGTGGTTCGCGCTTTCAGTTTCACACGAATGCTGCCATCAATCCACGGTTTCTGGTTAGGGAATGTTTTAATCGTTGCTATGGGAACGACATCTTCAACGCACGTTCTAATGAACTCGCACACCGAATCAGCGTATTCGTCAATGTTGTTATCTGACGCAATACGAAACATCTCCCAGTCCACGTGATGGAAGCAGTCTTGGAGTGTGGAGTCAGCTTGGTCGGACCAGCGTTGGACAGACCTCAGCGTGGGAGCCTCTTGTTTTAGTTTCTGTCTGTAGGCAGGGATCAACAAAATGGAGTCGTGGTCAGCTTTTCCGAAAGGGGGGCGGGGCAGGGCCTTATATGCGTCGCGGAAGTTAGAGTAACAATGATCCAAGGTCTTTCCACCCATGGTTGCGCAATCGATATGCTGATAAAATTTAGGGAGTCTTGTTTTCAGATTAGCCTTGTTAAAATCCCCAGCTACAATGAATGCAGCCTCCGGATAAATCGTTTCCAGTTTGCAGAGAGTTAAATAAAGTTTGTTCAGAGCCATCGATGTGTCTGCTTGGGGGGGGGAATATATACGGCTGTGATTATAATCGAAAATAATTCTCTTGGTAGATAATGCGGTCTACATTTGATTGTGAGGAATTCTAAAATCAGGTGAACAGAAGGATTTGAGTTCCTGTATGTTTCTTTCATCACACCATGTCACGTTGGCCATGAGGCATACGCCCCCGCCCCACTTCTTACCAGAAAGATGTTTGTTTCTGTCAGCGCGATGCGTGGAGAAACGCGTTGGCTGCACCGCTTCGGATAGTCTCTCCAGTGAGCCATGTTTCAGTGAAGCAAAGGACGTTACAGTCTCTGATGTCCCTCTGGAATGCTACCCTTGCTCGGATTTCATCAACCTTGTTGTCAAGAGACTGGACATTGACAAGAAGAATGCTAGGGAGTGGTGCACAGTGTGCCCGTCTCCGGAGTCTGACCAGAAGACCGCCTCGTTTCCCTCTCTTTCGGAGTCGTTTTTTTGGGTCACTGCATAGGATCCACTCCGTTGTCCTGTTTGTAAGGCAGAACACAGGATCCGCGTCGCGAAAAACATATTCTTGGTCGTACTGATGGTGAGTTGACGCTGATCTTATATTCAGTAGTTCTTCTCGACTGTATGTAATGAAACCTAAGATGACCTGGGGTACTAATGTAAGAAATAACACGTAAAAAAACAAAAAACTGCATAGTTTCCTAGGAACGCGAAGCGAGGCGGCCATCTCTGTCGGCGCCGGAAGTCAGACATGACTGTGTGAAATCACCTCCCCAGTCAGCCTATTGTGTGTATTGACATTCATATTGCACTGTACAGATTTACCTAAGTATTGGGGATCAATAAAATGAGGTATCAGTCTACTCAATGCCCAATATATTTTTTTTTCCCAACGTCCTCCTCAGAGTTATCAGACTCCAAAACATCCACACAGTATTGTTTTTCCTCTGGAATAGTGTTCAATACACATAGGTTGACAATAAATGTGGCTCAATTCACAGTTGTTTCAGAGTCCCACAATGTTCTATGGGTATCACTGAGTAGACTGATACCCCATGTCATTGATCCACAACCCATAGGTAAGGCTGTACAGTGAAATAAGTACACCTCCAATGCAATTCTAAAGTATAATATATCCAGTGTGATTTCAACATATTTTTGTCAAATTAACAAATTGTCTTTTGTTGATTTTAAATAACATTCCAACCTTAGATGGGTCCGACCACCATTAAACAAATAAGAACTGTCCTATAAATTAGGGTTATTTTAGATCATGTTAGCTAGCCATCTATAGCTACGGAAACAGATTGTCGTTTTGCACAGTTTTTGGGGAAGAACATTTTTGCATCTGTGAGCTAGCCAGCTTTTTTTATGAACAGTACTGTAGGTGCGCGAGACAACTTTGCCAGCATCATAGCATACGTATCGATGAATCGTTGTGACAAATGAAATACTAGTGATAGTGTAATCACAGTGTAATAACTACGTAAAAAAATGTATGAATAGGTTCAATTATTATGTGACATGCAGTCATATTCTGGTCCTAACACGTCACATAGTGTGATTTGACACGTCACATAGTGTGATAATTTTTGACACGCAATGACCCAAACGGCGTTCCATAGTCACGTCCCCTGCTCAGACGTTGTATGCTTAGACCAATGGGTGCCTAACACCCAATCGACAGTGTCATCGACTGACAGATTTCTAAAATATGTGGTTCGTTGATACATACATATCCATGTAAGATCTGGCAGGTATTTCTAGACCTCCAACTTTACGAGAAGATCAAGTCATGATTTGACGTTTTTTTTTCTCGATACCTCTGTTGTCTTGAAAGTACCATAGGATTGTTACACTTCATCATCAATGGGCACATGCTTATAGCAATAATACAATGGAAGCTTTTTGATAGGCCTATAGCTCCAACAAGTTGGGCAAGTTGTATTACTTGTCATTATCAAAACACAAAAATGTTTAATACATCTAACTATGGCCCACAATTGTGCCGAGTTAACAGATAAGTTAGCAAGATAACTAGCTAACGTTATCGGTTGTGGCAATTGCTTTAGCTACCCTAATACATGTATTTAGCCATGCGTTTCGCTCATAAATATTCCTAACCAATTTCAGATCAAAAAGCTAGTTACGTATCAGTAATGTCTCCAAAAAGCTTACCAGCGTTTTAAAGGAATTACACACAGAAGATAGTCGGTGTGCTTCAAAAATTTCGGAAGAGGAAATGGAACGATTGAATGGAATGTCGCGATATGTCTACGCATTGATTTTCTCTCCTGCTATTGGTTCGTTCTCATAGAGCCTGCTGGCAGAGAAAATAGAGATTCTGAACGTTCCCCCAGGTGGTGCCAAAGGGCTGTTAAAGTTGGAATGGAAAGCAGACTGACACATATATTGTATCTACAGTGTATTAATAAAGACAGGAACCCAAATGAATGATCATTTCACACACACTTCTCGCACACGCAAACACCAACACAGGCAATGTAGCTATGCAGGAATGTTTATGATCTAAAGCAACATATTGATTGAAAGTCCTCTTGCACACTTTTCCCCTTAGAGATGAGCCCTCAGTTACACTGTAATTACTGCATTCGTTTCCAATAAGGTTTTCCATTAGGGTTCATATGACTCAGACGTGTGTGAGAGAAAGAGAGAGAGAGAAGAGAGCAAGAGATGAAAGGAACAGAGGTGAAGAAACCATTATAAAAGGTTGTTGTTGCCATGCATACCAAAGATATACAGCCTGCCTCATTCTCTCTTTCTACATTCTGACTCCATTCCTCCTCTTGTTACCAATGTACTGTCTTTGCGTTAGTCTCCTCCTCTCACTTCTCAATGATTTCTTATGTCTATGATTACTTATTAGCAAATAAAGACATTAGGCTTCCTATATGAGCACTGAAGAAGAACTGACTGATTAAACATATTTGATATATTGTATATGCATGTCCACACTGCCATTCTTAATGTGCAGCAGATTGCTTTCATTAAGAAAAGACAGTTTGTGGATAGCCTCACCGATACTTTAAATCAAATTAGCCCTCTCCACCACCAAAACAAATACAGTCCTCCCTAAGATATAATCAGAAAATCCATGTTTTGACTGTTGGGCTATTAGCATTATTAATATTGTTGTGTATGTGGCCTCCTTTTTTTGCATGAGAGCAGAGAACTGACATGAGAGATGAGCATTTAATAGACTTGGCTTCAGGCTTCCCCCAGGGGAATCCATTAAGTAACGTCTTAATTTCTAAATCAGAGGGATGAAAGGGGTAATATCCAGGAAACAGACATACCTCTGTTGTAAACACAGACTTATTGAACTGTGTTTAATGCTGTCACAGAGTATTGTACGGCACAGTGGCAAGACAAATCCCATCAAAACAGGTCAAGCAATATGACAGCTGCAAGTATCCCACAGACCACGGATTACAGTGCTCTTGTAAAGTATTCAGACCCCTTGACTTAGCATCCCGGAGTAGCCTCTTCACTGTTGACGTTGAGACTGGTGTTTTGCGGGGACAATTTAATGAAGCTACCAGTTGAGGACTTGTGAGGCGTCTGTTTCTCAAACTAGACACTCCAATGTACTTATCCTCTTGCTCAGTTGTGCACCGGGGCCTCCCATTCCTATTTCTATTCTGGTTAGCGCCAGTTTGCGCTGTTCTGTAAAGGGAGTAGTACACAAGATCTTCAGTTCCTTGGCAATTTCTCACATGGAATAGCCTTAATTTCTCAGAACAAGAATAGATTGACAAGTTTCAGAAGAAGGTACTTTGTTTCTGGCCATTATGAGCCTGTAATCAAACCTACAAATGCTGATGCTCCAGATACTCAACTAGTCTAAAGAAGGCCAGTTTTATTGCTTCTTTAATCATACAACAGTTTTCAGCTGTGCTAACATAATTGCAAAAGGGTTTTCTAATGATCAATTAGCTTTTTAAAATGATAAACTTGGATTAGCTAACACAACGTACCATTGGAACACAGGAGTGATGGTTGCTGATAATGGGCCTCTGTATGCCTATGGATATATTCCATTAAAAAAATCTGCCGTTTCCAGCTACAATAGTCATTTACAACGTTAACAATGTCAACACTGTATTTCTGATCAATTTGATGCTATTTTAATGGAAAAAATGGCTTTTCTTTCAAAAACAAGGACATTTATAAGTAACCCCAAACTTTTGAACGATAGTATTATACAGTGGGGCAAAAAAGTATTTAGTCAGCCACCAATTGTGCAAGTTCTCCCACTTAAAAAGATGAGAGGCCTGTAATTTTCATCATAGGCACACTTCAACTATGACAGACAAAATTAGAAAACAAATCCAGAAAATCACATTGTACGATTTGTAATGAATTTATTTGCAAATTATGGTGGAAAATAAGTATTTGGTCACCTACAAACAAGCAACATTTCTGGCTCTCACAGACCTGTAACTTCTTCTTTCAGAGGCTCCTCTGTCCTCCACTCGTTACCTGTATTAATGACACCTGTTTGAACTTGTTATCAGTATAAAAGACACCTGTCCACAACCTCAAACAGTCACACTCCAAACTCCACTATGGCCAAGACCAAAGAGCTGTCAAAGGACACCAGAAACAAAATTGTAGACCTGCACCAGGCTGGGAAGACTGAATCTGCAATAGGTAAGCAGCTTGGTTTGAAGAAATCAACTGTGGGAGCAATTATTAGGAAATGGAAGACATACAAGACCACTGATAATCTTCCTCGATCTGGGGCTCCACGCAAGATCTCACCCTGTGGGGTCAAAATGATCACAAGAACGGTGAGCAAAAATCCCAGAACCACACGGGGGGACCTAGTGAATGACCTGCAGAGAGCTGGGACCAAAGTAACAAAGCCTACCATCAGCAAGGGCATTGAAGATGAAACGTGGCTGGGTCTTTCAGCATGACAATGATCCCAAACACACCGCCCGGGCAACGAAGGAGTGGCTTCGTAAGAAGCATTTCAAGGTCCTGGAGTGGCCTAGCCAGTCTCCAGATCTCAACCCCATAGAAAATCTTTGGAGGGAGTTGAAAGTCCGTGTTGCCCAGCAACAGCCACAAAACATCACTGCTCTAGAGGAGATCTGCATGGAGGAATGGGCCAAAATACCAGCAACAGTGTGTGAAAACCTTGTGAAGACTTACAGAAAACGTTTGACCTCTGTCATTGCCAACAAAGGGTATATAACAAAGTATTGAGATACACTTTTGTTATTGACCAAATACTTATTTTTCACCATAATTTGCAAATAAATGAATTTAAAAATCCTACAATGTGGTTTTCTGGATTTTTTTTCTCATTTTGTCTGTAATAGTTGAAGTGTACCTTTTTAGTACTTGACCTCATTCTGTGGGAAGACAACCCTTCACTGTGTCCTTCCCCGCCAGTGTCCTGTCACACTGGTAGTGTACACTAGCCCACGGTTAGCCCCATTGTCACAGCAAGCTCACACGCTACTAATTAGCACAAACTAAGGGGATAACGACCAAACAAAACAGAAAAGAGAGGACCACCTATATCATAGTAGCTTTGTTACTTGGACAGAGACCCTGAGCCGCACCTGTATAAATGAATTCTGTCGCTGAGATGTTCTGCAAAAGTGGCTGCTGCACCGTTTACTTGTGGGAGGATGGCAGAGTGAGCCAAGCTAACAGAGAGGAGCCAGGGGGAGAAGGAGCAGACTGAAAGATGAGATGTCAGATACATTAGGACTGAATGGGAGGAAGGTGGTGGGGGCACTGGATCAAACATCTATGACAGACTGCAACAAAGGCATATTTCTAATATCGAAGAAGCACCAACTCTCATGATGAGGTATAATTATCTGGGGTTAACTCCCTCCTCAAAAATATAACATTTGAAACACAGCCATTTAGCATGCACTTTGCAACCCATCTACATCTAAGCGAGCAATAAGGACTCCGTGTCTCTTCTGTCTAGTCATTCGGCCTCCTACATCGCCTCAGTCCCTCAGTCCCTCCACATCAAACCATCACATGGTCATGTTCAGCACCCACAGGTACCCTGGTGCAGACGGAGCCATCAATCAACGCCTGCAAACGACACCACCACTTCTCCAAAGGAGCATATGGCAGCTCTCAGGCCCATCATCCATCACTGCAGTAATATCATATAATAATAGTACGCTACTCAGTTTTGAAACTGAGGCTGTGTAAACGCGTGGATTTGAGGCTTCAGAAAAGATGAAGTGAAACCGGGTGTAACTATTGACTCAATGTCAACATCATGAACATTGTGGCATGCTAAGGAACGGACAAACACACGAGTTTGTCCTCCTTTCCATCAATTTGGATCCATTAAGAGATTACTCTATTAGCAATCAATCGATGTGCTCCATCTGAGGTGGCAGGTAGCCTAGTGGTTAGAGCATTTGGCCAATAACCGAAAAGTTGCTAGATCAAATCCCTGAGCTGACAAGGTAAAAATCTGTCGTTCTTCCCCTGAACAAGGCAGTTAACCCACTGTTCCTAAGCAGTCATTGTAAATAAGAATTTGTTCTTAACTGACTTGCCTAGTTAAAATAAAACATTTGGGCTGTTCCTGCACGTTTCCATTAGTGGGGGCATTATCAACTATCAATCACCTGTTCTTTTCCCCCCTATCATTGAATCTGCAAATTAATTATACCTGTCGACTCACAAATGGTCACAATTATTGAATCGTTTTCATAGGTGATTATTTGTCTGCCATGTTGATTATTTCACGCTACTCTTACTTGAACTGAGCCTCACACTGTAGGTTTCAGATGCACCATTACACACAAGCTCGATTATCAAAACATTCAAATGACAAAGAGCGAGGCAAACTGTGTTATGTATGACCTTTTAATTTCTTTCAAAGTTGTCACATTGAAAAGAACATGGTTACACTGAATTAGTATTTGCATATCTTAAAACGGATGTTATCAAAACAGACAAAAATGCCATGGAAGGATGAGATAACAAATGCCACATAAATCCACATCCCCAGAAAGAGACTAGAATACAAATGACTTTTGCTATTCCATATAAAACGGTAGCAACGGTAACGCTTACAAACACAGGTAACTGCCAAATAAGGAAAACTCTTGAGTAAAATGAGGGATACAAAGTAGACACCGAGGTGTGGTTCTTGAGTTAATTAAGCAATTAACATTCCATCATGCTTAGGGTCATGTATATAAATGCTGGGCAGGTCATTATTTTGGCTACCATGGCTATGACACATAGGGTGAATCCACTGGTGACTGAACGGTTTGAGGAGCATGAAAACAACGTAAACCATGTGCCATGGCCGTCTCAGTCACCAGATCTCAACCCAATTGAACACTTCTGGGAGATACCGCAGCAGTGCCTGAGACAGCGTTTTCCACCACCATCAACAAAACACCAAATGATGGCATTTTCACCATGGAAGACTGGTGTCGCATTCTTCCAAAAGAGTTCCAGAAACGTGTAGAATGTATACCAAGGCACAGCTGTTCTGGCTCATGGTGGCCCAACACCCTATTAAGACACTATGTTAGTGTCCCCGTATTTGGTCAGTTACCTGTACATCTGCGTATAAAGCTCACTAATATTTGTTTTTCATATATATATATATATATATATACACACACACATATATATATATATATATATATATATACACATATATATACATACATACATACATACATACATATATATACATATATATATACATATACATATATATATACACATACATATATATATACACATATATATATACACATACACACACATATATATATATATACATACATATATATACACATACATATATACACATATATATATATATATATATATATATATATATATATATATATATATATATATATATATATATATATATATGAAAAACAAATATTAGTGAGCTTACATATACATATATATACACATATATATATATATATTTCCCTTAGAAAATATTTGATGCATGTCGCTAGTAAGTTTCCAGGATAAATTGTTGTATTAGTAGGCTTAAGGTCTTATGTTTCACATACAGGCGTTATAAGAGTCTAAGAAACATTCGATTAATGGTTTGATACAACAACGGTTTTATGAAACAAGTCTAAGAGACAAGAAAATGAGTACTTTTTTTTATTTTACTCATGCCTTAGCAGATTTTTTACGCGTCCCAAAAAAATCTTAAATCAATAACATTTCACAATTCCCTTTGCACTGCAAATACTGCATTACATAACCAATGTTCATGGTCATCAACACACTCACCACAGATGTGAACGGTCACACTAAGTGATTACCATGACAGTTGTGACAGAATGAGAATCTGTAAACATTTAACATCCGTCAAGAGCACTCAGGAATTGCCCAGCATGTACTGTAAGGTCATGCCATACACAGCAGTAACATTAAAATATAGCCTACCATTTACTCTCCACACAAAACAAAACAAACAAAAAAAATTGGCCCCAATTATTTTGTCATAGGTTATTCAGGTTTACAATTGGGGGAGGGAGAGAGCGGACAGATGGGCGAAAAAACAACAAACCCCTTAGTAATCTACTATCACAGATAGAGCACATGAAAACTATCCCCTACAACCTGTAAATCTAACCAGAGTCCAGTCTGTCCCAATGAGTACCAGAACTAAATATGTCCAATTCAGTATGATTCATTTCTATGTTTAGAATTCACAGCGAGTTGACAAAATATCATTATCAATAATATTTGCATTCATGTACATAGCAAAGCAATTGGTCAAAATAATGGTCTTTTAGGTTCCATATCGAAAAGAACAGTTTTGGTCAACTGAGTCACTTATGCTTCAATAAGGAATTTTACAGTAAAAGCTTGTTTAATTTTAAAACGGGTTGGGAAAAATGTGTGAAAGTAACGCAATGAATGAACACATGTATTGAGAGTAGATGCTTAAAACATCTTTACTCAGTCAACATAGTGAGATGGAGGCTGGAAATAACACTTGTTATGGTTGAACATCTATATTATTACATTTACATTAACTTTCATTTTTATATTTAAACATATCAAATGATCAAAATCAGGGTGGGTGATGCTCGTACAGGGATGGCCCAAAATGTTCTGTGGAATTTAAAACATGATAAGCCAAGATTTTACATTGCATTAAATACCTGAATTGTCAACTGCTTATCAATTGCTTTCTACTTATTAATGAAATCATTTTTTCCATACGCATAGCCTCAGCAATTTCACTCTTCGTGAACGCGTTCGAGAATGACGTTCATTGATGTTAATACGAAATCTTACAGATTAGTCAAGATTAATGGTTAATGATTGTACTTTTCGGTTTCTAAAGTGAGTGGATTACCACATATATCACACAAGTGCAAACATCATAGGAAGCTCTCCAACAAGAAAACAAACAAACTAAATGTTAATTGATTACAATCATACTATATATATATTTTACAGAATTTCAAAAATATATCTGTCTTTTCTACAGTTGGACTTGTACTTTAGCATGTGTGACTTGAAGCACTAAGGTTGTGCTAAGGTTAATGGTTCCTGCTGGTGGCCTTTCCTGTCCTACTCGGTGATCTCCAGGATGAGGTCGTCTCCCTCCAGGCTGCTGTCGGCATTGACGTAAATCTTGACCACGGTGCCGGAGAGTGGAGAGTTGACCACTGTCTCCATCTTCATGGCGCTGAGCACACACAGAGGCTGGCCCTTCTCTACCATCTGGCCCTGCTTCACCTTCACCTCCACCACCTTCCCAGGCATGGGCGCCCCCACCTGGCCACGCACGTCTTTCAGCGCCTTGGGGTGGAAGTGCATCTCCTGGATGGGTGGGAGAGTACACTTGGTGAGTTTGCAGGAGCACCACGTGTCTATTGAGATATTGGTGTGGATATGATATGCAACTATTTTGCGGGAATAGATTGAACTTGTTACGCGTTTTAAGAATTGAATGGAACATTGTGTTGAAAGCTAATGTGAATGTATGTACCGCACCTTCATGGCCACTGTATCCTTGACCAGGACAGACCTGAGCGCTCCATTCAGCTCAAAGAACACCTCCCTCTGGCCAGCCTTGTTGAGGTCTCCCAGGGCCAGGGCTTTAATGTGGAGGGTCTTCCCTCGCTCCAACTCCACCTGACAGACACAGGGACAAACAGAAAGTGCGATCAGAGGAAAACAGAACAGTGGCAAATATATTGCAATCAGTAAGTTAATTTCAAATTAAATCACACTTCACATCCACTTGAAGAATATGAATGAAAACAAATGGTGAGAGTGACCTCGAACTCCTCAGCAATCTTGGGTCCATCGAGGAACAGGCGTGTGTTGAGGCAGTCCACAGGGCCAAACTGATGGGTGAACTCCTTGAACTCCTGGAACACCTTGGGGTACATGGCTGCTGACATCACATCCTCGGGAGTAATGTCATCTCCGTGCGTCTCTCGCAGCTGTTTCTCTAGGGCCTGGAAGTCCATGGCGGGCAGAGAGGCACCAGGGCGGCCCTCCACTCGTGGCATATTCTTCAGCACCTGGGGGCCGAGGTTAGAAGTCAGCCACTAACAGGCCAAAGGGAGCTAGAATGACAGGGAGTCAGAGTTATTATAATTATAAGAAACAGTTTAGACCGGTTTAGCTTTTTCAGATCAAAGCAAGCCCTTGAAAATATAACGCAGTGTTTGAACATTATAAGCAAACATGAGTGGATAGAATGGCACCGGACGGGAGGACTGACGTTTCACGGGCTCCTAACCAACTGTGTTATTTTGTTTGTTTTTTCGCATTGTTTGTAACTCATTTTGTACATAATGTTGCTGCTACCGTCTCTTATGACCGAAAATAGCTTCTGGACATCAGAACAGCGATTACTCACCTCAAACTGGATGAAGATTTTTTCTTTAATGAGTCCGAGGCGAAGCATATACAATACTGCTTTGTCAAGACAAGGCCCACATCCCAGTCATCAGCGTGAAGAAAAGATGGAGGAAAAGGGGGAGGAGGGCGAGGTTCCTTGTAAGAATTCGCTGACGAGTAGGTAAACCACCACTTCCCTCCTTATTAGGCAACGTGCAATCATTGAAAAACAAACTGGACAATCTACGATTAAGACTATCCTACCAATGGGACATTAAAAAGTAATACCTTATGTTTCAGAGACGTGGCTGAACTGACGACATGGATAACAGAGCTGGCTGGCTTCTCTGTGCATCGGCAGATGCAGCTACGTCTGGTAAAACGAGGGGGAGGTGTGTGTCTATTTGTCAATAACTCCTGGTGTGCCATGTCTAATATTAAAGAAGTCTCAATGTATTGCTCGCCTGAGGTAGAATACCTCATGATAAGCTGTATACCACACTATCTACCAAGAGAGTTCTATATTATTCGTAGCCGACTATTTACGACCACAAACCGATGCTGGCACTAAGACGGCACTCAACGAGCTCAATAAGGCCGTAAGCAAACAAGAAAATGCTCATCCAGAAGCAGCGCTCCTAGTGGCCGGGGACTTTAATGCAGGGAAACTTAAATCTGTTTTACCTCATTTCTACCAGCATGTCACATGTGCAACCAGAGGAAAATAAACCAGAGACAACCTTTACTCCACATACAGAGGCGTAGAAAGCTCTCCCTCATCCTCTATTTGGCAAATCTGACCATAATTCTATCCTCCTGAATCCCGCGTACAAGCAAAAACTAAAGCAGGAAGTACCAGTGACTCGCTCAACACGGAAGTGGTCAGATGACGCGGATGCTACAGGACTGTTTTGCTAGCACATATGGAATATGATCCCGGAATTCATCCAATGGCATTGAGGAGAATACCACCAGCAGTCACCGGCTTACTCAAAAAGTGCACCGACGATGTCGTACCCAGTGACCATACGTACATTTCCCAACCAGAAGCCATGGATTACAGGCAACCGCTATAGGCTAGAGCTGCCGCTTTCAAGGAGCGGAAGACTAAATCAGGACGCTTAGAGTAATTTCTTATATGTCCTCAGATGAACCAACAAACAGGTATAGTATTAAAAACAGGACGAAGATGGAATCCTACTACACCAGCTCTGACGCACGCCCGATGTGGCAGAGCTTGAAAAATATTACAGACGACAAAGGGAAACCCAGATGCCAGCTACCCAGTTACGCGAGTCTACCAGATGAGCTAAATGACTTTTACGCTTGCTGCGAGGCAAGCAACACTGAAGCATGCATGAGAGCACCAGCTGTTCCAGACGACTGTGTGGTCACGCTCTCCGTAGCCAATGTGAGCAAGATCTTTAAACATTCACAAAGCCGTGGGCCCAGACGGATTACCAGGATGTGTACTCAAAGCATTCGCGGACCAACTGTTGTGACTTCACTGACATTTTCAACCTCTCCCTGAGTCTGTAATACCTACATGTTTCAAACAGACCACCATAGTCCCTGTGCCCAGGAAAGCAAAGGTAACCTGCATAAATGATTACCACTCCATAGCACTCACGTCTGTAGCCATGAAGTGCTGTGAAAGGCTGGTCATGGCTCAAATCAAAACCGTAGACCCACTCCAACTTGCATTCCGTCCCAACAGATCCACAGATGATGGAATCTCTATTGCACTCCACACTGCCCTTTCCCACTTGGAAAAAAGGAACACCTATCTGAGAATGCTGTTCATTGACTACAGCTCAGAGTAGTAGGTCCCCTTGCTCGCACATGCTTTTTCAGTTCTGCCCACAAATGTTCTATAGGATTGCGGTCAGGGCTGTGTTGTCCTTAAGCCATTTTGCCACAACTTTGGAAGTATGCTTGGGGTCATTGTCCATTTGGAAGACCCATTTGCGACCAAGCTTTAACTTCCTGACTGATGTCTTGAGAGGTTGCTTCAATATATCCACTATTCTCCTACCTCATGATGCCATCTATTTTGTGAAGAGCACCAGTCCCTCCTGCAGCAAAGCACCCCCACAACATGATGCTGCCACTCCCGTGTTTCATGTTTGGGATGGTGTTCTTTGGCTTGCAAGCCTCCCCCTTCTTCCTCCAAACATAACGATGGCCATTATGGCCAAACAGTTCTAATTTTGTTTCATCAGACCAGAGGACATTTCTCCAAAAAGTATGATCTTTGTCCCCATGTACAGCTGCAAACTGTAGTCTGGCTTTTTTCTGGCGGTTATGGAGCAGTGGCTTCCTCCTTGCTGAGTGTCGATATAGGACTCGTTTTACTGTGGATATAGATACTTTGTACCGTTTCCTCCAGCATCTCCACAAGGTCTTTTGCTGTTGTTCTGGGATTGATTTTCGCACCAAAGTACGTTCATCTCTAGGTGACAGAACGTGTCTCCTTCCTGAGCAGTATGATGGCTGCGTGGTCCCATGGTGTTTATACTTGGGTACTATTGTTTGTACAGATGAACGTGGTACATTCAGGCGTTTGAAAATTGGTCCCAAGGGTGAACCAGACAACAATTTATTTTCTGAGGTCTTAGCTGATTTCTTTTGATTTCCCCAAGATGTCAAGCAAAGAGGCACTGAGTTTGAAGGTAGGCCTTGAAATACATCCACAGGTACACCTCCAATTGACTCAAATGATGTTAATTATCCAGAAGCTTCTAAAGCCATGACATCATTTTCTGGAATTTTCCATGCTGTTTAAAGGCACAGTCAACTTAGTATGTAAACTTCTGACCCACTGGAATTGTGATACAGTGAATTATAAGTTAAATAATCTGTCTGTAAACAATTGTTGGAAAATTGACTTGTGTCTTGCACAAAGTAGATGTCCTAACAGACTTGCCAAAACTATAGTTTGTTAGCAAGAAATTTGTGGAGTAGTTGAAAAACTAGTTTTAATGACTCCTACCTACCTACCTATGTAAACTTCTGACTTAAACTGTATATACTAGGTGGTGTCAGAGGAAGGCCCCAAACTATTGTCAAAGACTCCAGTCACCCAAGTCATAGAATGTTCTCTCTTCTACCACACGACAAGCGGTACCGGAGCATCTAGGACCAAAAGGCTCCTTAACAGCTTCTACCCCCTAGCCCTAAGACTGCTGAACAATTAATCAAATGGCCACCCTTTGTATTTACACTGCGGTTACTCTCTGTTTAATATCTATGCATAGTCACTTTACCCCTACCTACATGTACAAATGACCTCGACTAACCTTTACCCCCACACATTGACTTGGTACCCCCTGTATAGAGCCATGTTATTGTTACGTAATTTTCTTGTGCTCATTTTTATTTAATTTTTTCACTTTAGTTCATTTAGTAAATATTTTCTGAACTCTACTTCTTGAACTGCATTATTGTTAAGGGCTCGTAAGTAAGCATTTCACGGTAATACCTGTTGTATTCGGAACAATTCACATAATACTTTGATTTGTAATAATTAACATAGATAATGCTAGGCATCTGTCGGAAATGAGAAATAGCTGCAACATAATGGCTGCTCCATTCCTTTGTTATACATGATGTTATACATAAGCAGGTGGCCTTTTTAAGTTTGAACTGATCTGCAAAATAAATTACACAAGAGCAACCGATGGGGGGGGGAACAAACAAGAGGGGCAACTGCATTGTACCCTGGTGATATGAGGGACACATTTGATCGTAGAAAACAACTGAGCTTCAGGGGAAATGTTTCTGGGTAATTGTGGAGATTCTTAGAGATGGGAAATAAATCATATTTATTCAAATTTCAAAAACAGATGAAATGGTGCGAGATCTCCAAGGACAGTAGAGGGACAAAAACAGGCAAACTTTTCAAACAAAGTATTTATCTGACTTAATGGGATCCTGTCATAGTGGGTTATAAAACCAACATTTTCTGAGCTCTATAAAAATACCTACTGTAATGTAAGTGGAACATGATAAATGTACTCTTAATGTTAAATCCATAGAGTACCAAACCTAATAATCTTTAATACTGTCTGTGGGAGTACAAATCCTGCGATTATGGTTGGCTGTGAAAAGGCAGATAAGGTGGGGCAAAAAAAGTATTTAGTCAGCCACCAATTGTGCAAGTTCTCCCACTTAAAAAGATGAGGCCTGTAATGTTCAACATAGGTACACTTCAACTATGACAGACAAAATTAGAAAAAAAAATCCAGAAAATCACATTGTAGGATTTTTAATGAATTTATTTGCAAATTATGGTGGAAAATAAGTATTTGGTCAATAACAAAAGTTTCTCAATACTTTGTTATATACCCTTTGTTGGCAATGACAGAGGTCAAACGTTTTCTGTAAGTCTTCACAAGGTTCTCACACACTGTTGCTGGTATTTTGGCCCATTCCTCCATGCAGATCTCCTCTAGAGCAGTGATGTTTTGGGGCTGTTGCTGGGCAACACGGACTTTCAACTCCCTCCAAAGATTTTCTATGGGGTTGAGATCTGGAGACTGGCTAGGCCACTCCAGGACCTTGAAATGCTTCTTACAAAGCCACTCATTCGTTGCCCGGGCGGTGTGTTTGGGATCATTGTCATGCTGAAAGACCCAGCCACGTTTCATCTTCAATGCCCTTGCTGATGGAAGGAGGTTTTCACTCAAAGTCTCACGATAAATGGCCCCATTCATTCTTTCCTTTACACGGATCAGTCGCCCTGGTCCCTTTGCAGAAAAACAGCCCAAAAGCATGATGTTTCCACCCCCATGCTTCACAGTAGGTATGGTGTTCTTTGGATGCAACTCAGCATTCTTTGTCCTCCAAACACGACGAGTTGAGTTTTTACCAAAAAGTTATATTTTGGTTTCATCTGACCATATGACATTGTCCCAATCTTCTTCTGGATCATCCAAATGCTCTCTAGCAAACGTCAGATGGGCCTGGACATGTACTGGTTTAAGCAGGGGGACACGTCTGGCACGGCAGGATTTGAGTCCCTGGCGGCGTAGTGCGTTACTGATGGTAGGCTTTGTTACTTTGGTCCCAGCTCTCTGCAGGTCATTCACTAGGTCCCCTAGGTTCTGGGATTTTTGCTCATCGTTCTTGTGATCATTTTGACCGCACGGGGTGAGATCTTGCGTGGAGCCCCAGATCGAGGGAGATTATCAGTGGTCTTGTATGTATTCCATTTCCTAAAAATTGCTCCCACAGTTGATTTCTTCAAACCAAGCTGCTTACCTATTGCAGATTCAGTCTTCCCAGCCTGGTGCAGGTCTACACTTTTGTTTCTGGTGTCCTTTGACAGCTCTTTGGTCTTGGCCATAGTGGAGTTTGGAGTGTGACTGTTTGAGGTTGTGGACAGGTGTCTTTTATACTGATAACAAGTTCAAACAGGTGCCATTAATACAGGTAACGAGTGGAGGACAGAGGAGCATCTTAAAGAAGAAGTTGCAGGTCTGTGAGAGCCAGAAATCTTGCTCGTTTGTAGGTGACCAAATACATATTTTCCACCATAATTGGCAAATAAATTCATTATTAAAAATCCTACAATGTGATTTTCTGGATTTTTTCCCCTCATTTTGTCTGTCATAGTTGAAGTGTACCTATGATGAAAATTACAGGCCTCATCTTTTTTGCCCCACTGTATACACTGAACAAAAATATAAACGCAACATGCAACAATCAACGATTTATTGAGTTACAGTTCATATAAGGAATTCAGTAAAAAAAATAATAATTAGGCCCTAATATATGAATTTCACATGACTGGAAATACAGATAGCTTCAATTTAAAAAAATGTATGGATCAGACATGGATCAGAAAACCAGTCAGTATCTGGTGTGACCACCATTTGTCTCATGCATCTCCTTCGCCTAGAGTTGATCAGGCTGTTGATTGAGCCCTGTGGAAGGTTGTCCCACTCCTCTTCAATGACTATGTGAAGATGCTGGATATTGGCGGGAAAGGAACACGCTGTCGTACACGTCAATCCAGAGCATTCCCAACCTGCTCAACAGATGACATGTCTGGTGAGAATGCAGGTCATGGAGGAATTGGAAAATGTTCAGCTTCCAGGAAGTCTGTACAGATCCTTGCAACATACAGTACCAATCAAAAGTTTGGACCTACTCATTCAAAGGTTTTTCTTTATTTTTACTATTTTCTACATTGTAGAATAATAGTGAAGACATCAAAACTATGAAATAACAAATGGATCATGTAGTAACCAAAAAAGTGTTAAACAAATTAAAATATTGTTTATATTTGAGATTCTTTAAAGTAGCCACCCTTTGTCTTGATGACAGCTTTGCACACTCTTGGCAGTCTCTCAACCAGCTTCATGGGGTAGTCACCTGGAATGCATTCCAATTAAAACAGGTGTACCTTGTTAAGTGAATTTGTGGAATTTCTTTCCATCTTAATGCGTTTGAGCCAATCAGTTGTGTTGTGACAAGGTAGGGATGGTAAAAGACCAAGTTCATATTATGGCAAGAACAGCTCAAATAAACAAAGAGAAACAACAGTCCAGCATTACTTTAAGATATGAAGGTCAGTCAATACGGAACATACCAAGAACTTTAAAAGTTTCTTCAAATACAGTTGCTAAAACCAACAAGCGCAATGATGAAACTGGCTCTCATGAGGACCGCCACAGGAAAGGAAGACCCTGAGTTACCTCTGCTGCAGAGGATAAGTTCATTAGAGTTGACAAGTTCATTAGAGTTGACAAACTCAGAAATTGCAGGCCAAATAAATGCTTCACATAGTTCAAGTAACAGACATCTCAACATCAACTGTTCAGAGGAGACTGCATGAATCAGACCTTCATGGTCAAATTTCTGCAAAGAAACCACTACTAAATGACACCAATAAGAAGAAGAGACTTGCTTGGGCCAAGAAACACAAGCAATGGACATTAAACTGGTGGAAATCCATCCTTTGGTATGAGGATTCCAAATTGGAGATTTTTGGTTCCAACCGCCATGTCTTTGTGAGACACAGAGTAGGTGAACGGTGAACGTATGTGTGGTTCCCACCGTGAAGCATGGAGGAGGTGTGATGGTGCTTAGCTGGTTGACACGGTCTGTGATTTATTTGGAATTCAAGGCACACTTAACCAGCATGGCTACCACAGCATTCTGCAGCGATACGCCATCCCATCCGGTTTGCCCTTAGTGAGACTGTCCTATTGAAAAACAAATGATAATGACCCAACACACCTCCAGACTGTGTAAGGGTTTTTGACCAAGAAGGTGAGTGAGTGAGCGCTGTATCATATGACCTGGCCTCCACAAATCACACAACCTCAACCCAATTGAGATGGTTTGGGATGAGTTGACCCCAGACTGAAGGAAAAGCAGCCAACAAGTGCTCAGCATATGTGGGAACTCCTTCAAGACTGTGGGAAAAGCATTCCAGGTGAAGCTGTTTGAGAGAATGCAAAGCTGTCCTCAAGGCAAAGGGCGGCTACTTTGAAGAATCTAAATTGTATTTTGATTTTTTTTAACACTTTTTTGGTTACCACATGATTCCATGTGTCATTTCATAGTTGAGGTCTTCACTATTTTTCTACAATGCAGAAAAAATTAAAATAAAGAAAAACCCTTGAATGAGTAGGTGTGGCCAAACTTTTGACTGGTACTGTGCATCATGTTGAAACATGAGGTGATGGCGACAGAGGAAATGGCACAAAAATGGGCTTCAGGATCTCATCACGGTATCTCTGTGCATTCAAATTGCCATCGATAAAATGCAGTTGTGTTCGTTGTCCGCAGCTTATGCCTGCCCATACCATAACCCCACCGCCACCATGGGGCACTCTGTTCAGAACACTGACGTCAGCAAACTGCTCGCCCACACAACACCATACACACTGTCCTCAATCTGCCATATGACCGGTACAGTTGAAACCATCATTCATCCGTGAAGAGCACACTTCTCCAACATGCCAGTGGTCATCGTAGGTGAGCATTTGCCCACTGAAGTCAGTTACGACACAGAACTGCAGTCAGGTCAAGACACTGGTGAGGACGACGAGCACGCAGATGAGCTTCCCTGAGACGGTTTCTGACAGTTTGTTAAGAAATTCTTCAGTTGTGCAAAGGCATAGTTTCATCAGCTGTTCAGGTGGCTGGTCTCAGATGATCCCGCAGGTGAAGAAGCCCGGATGAGCAGGTCCCGGGCTGGTGTGGTTACAACTGGCCTTACAACCGCAGACCACTTGGACGTACTGCCAAATTCTCTAAAATGGGGGTGGCTTATGGTATAGAAATGAACATTACATTCTCTGGCAACAACTCCAGTGGACATTTCTGCAGTCAGCATGGCAATTGCACGCTCCTTCAAAACTTGAGACATCTGTGGCATTGTGTTGAGACACTGCACATTTTACAGTGGCCTTTTATTGTCCACAGCACAAGGTGCACCTGTGTAATGATCATGGGGTTTAATCAGCTTTTTGATATGCCACACCTCTCAGGTGGATGGATTATCTTTCCAAAGGAGAAAAGCTCAGTAACAGGGATGTAAACAAATTTGTGATCAAAATTTGAGAGAAATATGATTTCTAAGCGTTTGAAACATTTCTGGAATCTTTTATTTCAGCTCATGAAACATAGGACCAACACTTTACATGTTTCATTTATGTTTAAGTTCAGTGTAAAATACATGTTCTCCATTCAATCATCATGTTCTCCATACAGAATCATCCCAGCAGCGTGTTAAAAATAATGTTGTTGCGAGCTGAAAAGAACTTGGGCCTAAGGGAAGTTAGACTTATTGGGAATTTGTGAAGTGTGTTTTACCTTGGACCTGAAGGGTTCAGGGAAGCCTCCATGTGGGATGCCAATGTGGCCCTGCAGGAACTCCACCACAGAGAGGGGGAAGGAGAGCTCATCAGCCCTCTCCTCCACCTCTGCCCTCGTCAGAGAGTTCTGCACCATGAACTGAGCCAGGTCACCCACGATCTTCGAGGAGGGGGTCACCTGCAGGCAGGCAGACACAGAGTGGGCAGAGGAGAGAGGTGGAGCGAGATGAAAGATTTTATCCACAACATTACTGGTGCTACAGCCCATCGGTCATAGACTATTGTGTATTACCATTGGAACCTCAAGCTGGCGTGCAAATTGGAAGTGAACAGAAGTGTGGTAGAGTCAAGAAGGGAGACCGAGATTAAAATTGCTTGAGAAAAACATTTTTTTGCAGCCAATTGTAAGAACAGTGAAAAGACAAGAGAACGAAAGGGGTTAGAATGAGGAGAGAAAAAAACATGCATAATGAAAGTGAAGTAAGCGTGTCCACTATCGAACAGACACCGACTCACTGTGCCTGTGATATGGACAATATGACATCGAAGGAAACGAAGAAGGAGAAGAACAGAAAGTCAACTATCTCTGATCATTTAATTAAGCCCTAGGAAATGAAAACCAGCAAGGCAAGACCAAATGCTAGAAGATGCCATTGATTGGAGAGATCAGACAGAAGCATGGAGAACAGAACAGATAAGCTTTGCTCAAAGCTCCTTGGTTGATCTGACTTCAGGCTGCAGCGAGATTAATGGCTCCACTTTCTGCAAACTTATTCCCATTTCGTTTTTTATTTTGTCTTTGAGACAGTAGAGACTCCCTCCCACGCACACATAGTTAAGAGAGAGTGAAAGGAGGAATGTGAGGGAACAAATTGAGTGGGCAATTCATTCTGAAGTTCTCTTCAAAATCAGAAGAACTCTTTTGTAAATCCGCCTTAATAGCAATAATTATGAATCTGAAAAGACAATTTGTGAATGAGGAATGTGAGTTTTAGCACTGAACATGAGGCCAGTGTTAAGGACACCAGGAGTCTGGTTGTCTCACCTTGATGAGGTCACCCAGCAGCTTGTTGGCCTCTGTGTAGGACTTCTTCACCTCCTTGAACTTGTGTCCCAGGCCCATGCTGTGAGCCTGGAAGTGCAGGTTGGTGTACTGGCCTCCAGGGATCTCGTTCTCATACACGTCAGCATTGCCAGACTTCATAGTGGCTGTACAGTCAAATGGTGCGTAGAGCCCACGAGCAACCTCCCAGTACTCACTGTAGTCATAGACATTCTCCAGAGATATGCCTGTCAAAGAGAGGGCAGGACAGAGAGAATAATAGGCATCTATAGATGCTGTCAGCACAAATACAATGAAACATTATCTACAGTTGAATTCAGAAGTTTACATACACCTTAGCCAAATACATTTAAACTCAGTTTTTCACAATTCCTGACATTTAATCATAGTAAAAATTCCCTGTCTTAGGTCAGTTAGGATCACCACCTTATTTTAAGAATGTGAAATGTCAGAATAATAGTAGAGAGAATGATTTATTTCAGCTTTTATTTCTTTCATCACATTGACTACAGCTCAGAGTTTAACACCATAGTGCCCACAATGCTCATCACTAAGCTAATGACCCTGAGACTAAACACCTCCCTCTGCAACTGGATCCTGAACTTACAGACGGGCCGTCCCCAGGTGGTAAGGGTAGGCAACAACACATCTGCCACGCTGATCCTCAACACTGGGGCCCCTCAGGGGTGTGTACTTAGTTCCTTCCAGTACTCCGTTCACCCACGACTGTGTAGTCAAACAACTACAACACCATCATTAAGTATGCTGACGACACAACAGTGGAAGGCCTGATCAACGACAACGAGACAGCCTATATAGAGGTCAGAGACCTGGCAGTGTGGTGCCAGGACAACCTCTCAGTGTGAGCAAGACAAAGGAGCTGATCGTGGACTATAGGTAAAGGAGGGCTGAACAGGCCCCGAATTAACATCGACAGGGCTGAAGTGGAGCGGGTCGAGAGTTAAGTTCCTTGGTGTCCACATCACCAACAAACTATCATGGTCCAAACACACCATCATGGTCCAAACACACCAAGGCAGTTGGGAACAACACCTTTTCCCCCTCAGAATTTGGCATGGGTCCCCAGAAAGTTCTACAGCTGCCGCAGAGAGCATCCTGACCGGTTGCATCACCACCTGGTATGGAAACCGCTCGGCATCTGACCGTAAGGCGCTACAGAGGGTAGCGGCCCAGTGCATCACTGGGGCCAAGCTTCCTGACATCCAGAACCTAGAGTTGAAGTCGGAAGTTTACATACACGTTAGCCAAATACATTTAAACTCAGTTTCACAATTCCTGACATTTAATCCTAGTAAAAATCCCATGTTTTAGGTCAGTTAGGATCACCACTTTATTTTAAGAATGTGAAATGTCAGAATAATAGTAGAGAGAATTATTTATTTCAGCTTTTATTTCTTTCATCACATTCCCAGTGGGTCAGAAGTTTACATGCACTCAAATAGTATTTGGTAGCTTTGCCTTTAAATTGTTTAACTTGGGTCAAACGTTTCAGGTAGTTGGGTGAATTTTGGCCCATTCCTCCTGACAGAGCTGGTGTAACTGAGTCGGGTTTGTAGGCCTCCTCGCTCGTACACACTCTTTAAGTTCTGCCCACAAATATTTTATGGGATTGAAGTCAGGGCTTTGTGATGGCCACTCCAATACCTCGACTTTGTTGTCCTTAAGCCATTTTTCCACAACTTTGGAAGTATGCTTGGGGTCATTATCCATTTGGAAGACCCATTTGCAACCAAGCTTTTACTTCCTGGCTGATGTCTTGAGATGTTGCTTCAATATATCCACATCATTTTCCTTATTCATGATGCCATCTATTTTGTGAAGTGCACCAGTCCCTCTTGCAGCAAAGGACCCCCAGAACATGATGCTACCACTCCGTGCTTCACGTTTGGGATGGTTTTCTTCGGCTTACAAGCCTCTTTCTTCCTAACATAACAATGGTCACTATGGCCAAACAGTTCCATTTTTGTTTCATCAGACCAGAGGACATTTCTCCAAAAAGTACGATCTTTGTCCCCATGTGCAGTTGCAAACTGGCTTTTTCTATGGCGGTTTTGGAGCAGTGGCTTCTTCCTTGCTGAGTGGCCTTTCAGGTTATGTCGATATAGGACTCGTTTTACTGTGGATATTGATACTTTTGTACCTGTTTCCTCCAGCATCTTCACAAGGTTCTTTGCTGTTGTTCTGGGATTGATTTGCACTTTTCGCACCAAAGTACGTTTATCTCTAGGAAACAGAACGCATCTCCATCCTGAGCTGTATAACGGCTGCGTGGTCCCATGGTGTTTATACTTGCATACTATTGTTTGTACATATGAACGTTTGGAAATTGCTCCCAAGGATGAACCAGACTTGTGGAGATCTACAATTATTTTTGGGCTGATTTCTTTTGATTTTCCCATGATCAAGCAAAGAGGCACGGAGTTTGAAGGTAGGCCTTGAAATACATCCACAGGTACACCTCCAATTGACTCAAATGATATCAATTAGCCAGAAACTTCTAAAGCCATGACATAATTTTCTGGAATTTTCCAAGCTGTTTAAAGGCACAGTCAACTTAGTGTATGTATACTTCTGACCCACTGGAATTGTGATACAGTGAATTATATGTGAAATAATCTGTCTGTAAACAATTGTTGTAAAAATTACTTGTGTCATGCACAAAGTAGATGTCCTAACCGACTTGCCAAAACTATAGTTTGTTAACAAGAAATTTGTGAAGTGGTTGAAAAACGAGTTTTAATGACTCCAACCTAAGTGTATGTAAACTTCCGACTTCCACTGTATGTTAAATGTGATGTGTTCATCTACTGTATGTGGGAGGCATGCCACAGAACCCTAAAGCTTATCAGTGTGATGCTCACCACTTAGGCATTCACGGGCTTCCAAAGCAGGAACACTCAGTCAGTCAATGCACCCTCTGCTGCCAATACCCTCATTTAAACCCGATGACCATTCCTAATGCCTGTTGCTATAATTACAATTAGCCCCATGCTTCACCTGGCAACAAACACAACTCCAAGACACACACACACACACACACACTCAGGCCAGCGTATACACACACACACACACACACACACACACACACACACACACACACACACACACACACAGGCCACAAATTCTCCAACCAATCTCAGAGCCTAGTAAATTTTAAGCTTTGATATCAATCTGAAGCTTCCCACTCCCTAAACCATAAACATCTGTTGGCACATATCCATCAGCATGGGAGGAGGAAATTGAAAAGAGAAAGCGAGCGAGAGTGTGACATTGACCACATTTCCTGTCCCTCAGGACTAGAGCTGACTTAAAGATGATCTATACACATCAAGGGAGAGAACAAGGGACCTTCGCCAGAGGGGAGCTCCCAGTGCAGATGAAAGATGGATGGGTAGAAAGATTAAAGAAGTGAAGTGCTCAGAAGTAATTTAAGAGGAAGAGAATGTGGATGAAAAGGGATCACGGAAAAGAGGAAAGGTGAAAAAGACTAATTGAGGCACTCGAGGGTTTTCTGTAAACAATTACCATTTGTTAGGATTAAGAAACAAGTCAACACAATAAATATGAACAAATGGGACCGAGGCAGTAACATTTCTTTGGGGTTAAATGCCTTGCTCAAGGGCACCGACAGATGTTTCACCTCGTCGGCTCGTGTATTCGAACCAGCGACCTTTCGTAGCAGACCAAAAGAGCGCTTAGACAAGTAAGAAGAAATACAAATGAAAACAGTCTTATCATCCTGTCTCATGCATGAATACCCAAAGTCATATTTGGAATTCATTTGGAATTCATTTGACAATAAATGGACAAAAACTGTACTGCACTAAAGCGCAACATTTCAAAAGGGAGAAGGGAATAAGACGGAATTTGCTTGACATTTCAATTACCTAGGCAGCCTTCTACTCAGTGAGAAGGAGCAGGAGAGAGAGAGAGCGAGAGATAGATTGGTAGACTTCACGGGAATAAACAAAATCAACAAAGAATACAGCATGTCTTTTTCTCAGAATGTGAGCATTCTGATCGGTTTAAAACTGCTTGTCGAGAGCACAATCGCACACACACTCCAACACAAAATCTAGTTGTGCTTTGTGTCCTTGAACAGTAATTATCGGAATGAGAGAATCTGGAGACCAGAGGCACATGTTTTGAAATGGAAAATTGGAACAAGTTAAAGAAAGATGCTAAATTGCACCTCTAGGCCGTCTACGCTTTCATCAACTCGCATCCAACAAAACTATTTCTGGGTTATAATCATTTTGAAAACTACTCAATTTCACAGCGTGGATTGGGCTTTAGAATAATCTCGCAGAGTCCTGCCACATTTCATTTTCTAAAGAGGACATTTTCCCTTTAATAAAAACTAGATAACTGGATTAGAACGAGAAAGAACGAACTAACTGTTAAGTGCTCACTTGTGCTCAGGTAGCGTAGAATTCCCAACGGTACACCAGTACATGGTCAAGTCATTTCAGAGCAGCTGCTACCTCCATTCTCCTCATGACTAATTCATTATGGATGGAGTTTTATATTCTCAAGTGTTGTTCAATTCTAAACAAACAGCAACTCCATTATTTCATTTGCCTCCACTTTGTTTCAGGTGGCCTACGATAAGGCTCTAATTAAGGGTTTTTACAAGCAGCTAATCAAATCTGGATTCATTGTGTACAAAATAAAGAGTTACTAAGCCATTTCATGGATGTTGTAGGAAGGATTAGATGCTCATCAATTGTGAGAATATTATCTTCTAGTCTTTGTTCATCTAAACCATTAGGAATGAAAAAGAACAGCCCTTCAAACCTGGTCTTCCATCTTTCATGAATCAAAGCACACTGTAACCGTCAGACTCATAGGTGTATGCATGGTGATAGCACTAGCCTGCTGCTGAATGGTTCCCTTCTAAATAACAATGCCACACAGGGGCAATGATCTCGCCTCACGGCCGTTCCCCTAGCAACAAAGATGGCTGCAGCCATGAGAACTTGGTTTTGACCACGTTCCTGTTCCCACGCAGAGACAGAGCTTTACGGAGCCTTGCAGGCCAGGTCATTACAGCGGGTTAAGACTCACCTGCTGCAGTAATGTCTCAATTAACTGAAGGTCGCGGGGTCGTGTGTGAGCTATGTGCGGCCTATCTTCCTTCTGCCTTTTCCTCTAGTTCCCGCTCCCCGTTGCTCTCTCCCTCTCCACAACGAACATACTTCATTTTCCTCTGCTTTACATTAGTCTGCACATGTACTGCATCATCTCCCACGTGTTCATATTCTCTAAGTCATAAGGTTGTCTTTGTTTTATACTCAACTGCTGAGGTGAAGGGGATAAGCAGAGTGACGACACACTAAGCATCAGCACAATTCAGTTGTCACTATTTCCAAATTGCTGGCAGCTCACTCTATTTCCAAATGGCTGGCAGCTCACTCTATTTCCAAATGGCTGGCAGCTCACTCTATTTCCAAATGGCTGGCAGCTCACTCTATTTCCAAATGGCTGGCAGCTCACTCTATTTCCAAATGGCTGGCAGCTCACTCTATTTCCAAATGGCTGGCAGCTCACTCTATTTCCAAATGGCTGGCAGCTCACTCTATTTCCAAATGGCTGGCAGCTCACTCTATTTCCAAATGGCTGGCAGCTCACTCTATTTCCAAATGGCTGGCAGCTCACTCTATTTCCAAATGGCTGGCAGCTCACTCTATTTCCAAATGGCTGGCAGCTCACTCTATTTCCAAATGGCTGGCAGCTCACTCTATTTCCAAATGGCTGGCAGCTCACTCTATTTCCAAATGGCTGGCAGCTCACTCTATTTCCAAATGGCTGGCAGCTCACTCTATTTCCAAATGGCTGGCAGCTCACTCTATTTCCAAATGGCTGGCAGCTCACTCTATTTCTAAATGGCTGGCAGCTCACTCTATTTCTAAATGGCTGGCAGCTCACTCTATTTCTAAATGGCTGGCAGCTCACTCTATTTCTAAATGGCTGGCAGCTCACTCTATTTCTAAATGGCTGGCAGCTCACTCTATTTCTAAATGGCTGGCAGCTCACTCTATTTCTAAATGGCTGGCAGCTCACTCTATTTCTAAATGGCTGGCAGCTCGCTCACTATATTTCCATTGGCTGGCAGCTCGCTCACTATATTTCCATTGGCTGGCAGCTCGCTCACTATATTTCCATTGGCTGGCAGCTCGCTCACTATATTTCCATTGGCTGGCAGCTCGCTCACTATATTTCCATTGGCTGGCAGCTCGCTCACTATATTTCCATTGGCTGGCAGCTCGCTCACTATATTTCCATTGGCTGGCAGCTCGCTCACTATATTTCCATTGGCTGGCAGCTCACTATATTTCCAATTGGCTGGCAGCTCACTATATTTCCAATTGGCTGGCAGCTCACTATATTTCCAATTGGCTGGCAGCTCACTATATTTCCAATTGGCTGGCAGCTCACTATATTTCCAATTGGCTGGCAGCTCACTATATTTCCAATTGGCTGGCAGCTCACTATATTTCCAATTGGCTGGCAGCTCACTATATTTCCAATTGGCTGGCAGCTCACTATATTTTCCATTGGCTGGCAGCTCACCTGTGTTGAATTTGGTTCCCTTGGTGCAGGCGACAATGGCTCCCATGCTGGGCTGCGATGTCATCCCAGCCATGGAGTCCACAGCGACGTCTACGATGTCGGCCCCGGCCTCGGCACACGCCAGCATGGCGGCCACGCCGGCGCCTGCCGTGTCATGGGTGTGGACGTGAATGGGCATGTCAGGGAAACGGTCCCTCAGAGCACCAATCAGCATCCGGCTAGACTCAGGCTTCAGCAGCCCTGCCATGTCCTAAAGAAAGAGCAAGGAGTCAACAACATGACACACAGACTATTTATGCCCGAGTTGCTGATTCCAAGTATTAGTAAATAGCGGAATATAAATAAAATGTGTAATTGATTGGGATAAACCGCATTACTGGGTTTGATGACAGAGCAGGTTCAGTGCCAGTCTACCTTGACATTCAGTATGTGTGTTCCAGCTCTGACCAGCTCATCAGCCAACTTCAGGTAGTAGTCCAGAGAGTACTTCTGCCTCATGGGGTCAGACACATCTCCTGTGTAGGAGATGGAGGCCTCCACCACCCCCCCGGCAGCCCCAGCAGCCTCCATACCCAGCATCAGGTTGGGCAGGTAGTTCAAAGAGTCGAAAACACGGAAGATGTCCATGCCGTTCTCCTTGGCCACCTCACAGAACCTGGTCAGAACCATTGAAAGGTGGATAAGTACATGCTTCAAATGAAGAACCCTTGGGTTTAAGGGTGATACTTTCAAGAAATACTATGCAGACGATGACCGTCAAACTGTGAAGGCTGGGGTTGAGACGATGTGTGTTCTAGTTGGAGTAGGGGTGTTTGATCCAGGGCAGAGGTACTGACTTGAACACTGCGTTGTCGGGGTAGTTGGTGTAGCCCACAGCGTTGGCTCCTCTCAGCAGCATCTGGAAAGGCACATTGGGCAGCAGAGCTCTCAGCTCCTGCAGTCGTTTCCATGGACACTCGCATAGGAAACGCATTGCCACATCAAAAGTGGCACCTACTCAGAAGAGGAAAGATCAATATCTGCCATAGCAACAGACTCCATTGACGAGAAAGTCCATAAAACAAACAGTAAAATGGACAGATTCCCCTGAATAGACAAACTTTCCTAGTCCTCCAGAGACTGATGGACTTCCTCCCTAGTCTGATGTCCAGCTCCCTCAACATCAAAAAATGTTTTTTGGACACTGTCACAATAGATTTGCTTCAAAGGGGGCCAAGATGATTTTCTGCGGCCTTAGTTTGTAAAAAGTGCTATCCAAATAAAACATGGATTTCATAAGTCACTTTGCTACAGATGAAGAGAGACGGAGACTTTTCTTCAGTCTTTACTTAGAAACGTACCGCCAGTCTGCCTGTATCAACTTCAAAACAGACTTGAGGAGAGCCCACTCCTGAGTAACCCAGACGCAGTAGTCGACTCACTTGCTCTGCTCAACGATGTGAACCTGGCCCTGGGGCAGTGTCATATTTTTTCCTTCACCCTAGCAGTTGATGCTATTTGACCTTTAAATTGAAACTGTGACTTTTGAAAACATAACGTCTATAAATGATGCCACTGAAACAGAGGCAGGTGGCAGATTCGGGCCAGAGCAAAGCAGAAAGCGCAGATTGAGATGGAGAAAAGTGTGATAGTAGAAAGAAAGAGAGAGAATAAAGGAGTAGAGGCTACAAGTGTTGCTCACCTCCCCAGTTCTCCACGCTAAAGAGATTGCTGAAGTTATGGGCCACGAAGGGGGCGACCTGTTTGAGGTCGTGGGTGCGGACACGTGTGGCTAGGAGAGACTGGTGGGCATCTCTGAAGGTGGTGTCCATGAGCAGCAGACCCTTGTGGGCACGCACCGCCTTGGCAAAGCCCTCTGGACCCTCCCTTAAGAGGACTTCACGGAACCCAACTGGAGGCTCACCTAATCCACATCAATACATACAGCTTTCACTATGTTGTACTGACTAAATCAAGACAAAAATTGACTGCTACAAGAAAGAAAAAACATGCTTTACAGGAAGCTGGTAGGAGGTTATGTAGGGTTGGAGTCTTACCCAGAGGAATGGGTGGGATCACAGGATCGATAGAGGAGGGCTTGGCCTTCACTGGGATGGGAGTGGTGGGGCCATTTACCATCACATGACCTGAAACCAGACAGCAGGAGGGGGATCAGAAAACCCTGAGTTGGTCATCGTTGTATGCATTTCAAACCAACCAATATCATTATATGGGAGACAAACATACTACACCCCAGACAGCATATCTTCAAGGAAAAGAATGACTCATAGTAAAGGTGTCATTTGTGTGAACGGATGATGTCACAGTTCAATAGTCAACATGATGTACAATACAACACACTTCATGGGCAGGCGATGCTTGAAGAAACAGCTGTGCCGTCAATAGTCTTTAGTGCCAGCCAGGCATGAATTCATCTAACTAACTCACCTCTTGATCTAGGGGAGGGGAGTTTTAATTGTTAAATGAATCAGGACTATCATTAGCTGCACTTCAGATGACTGAGTAAGTGTTGACATGTCTAAATGTCAAATAGAAAATCTACACACACAAAGAAACGTAGAATTCTGAAATAAACAATTGTTTGAAATGGAGTTCAAGAAGAGTTTAAAAAAAAGACATGTAACTGCAGTGAGTTGAAGACAATTTTACCCAGGTAGTGCAGCAGCTTCTGGGCTCGGTTCTGGACCGGCTTGAGGTTGAAGAGCTCCTGGTTCTCATCTATGAACTGGGTGTCAACGGTGCCGTACAGGAACTGATCGTTACTCAGAACGTTCTGGAGGAAGGGGATGTTGGTCTGTGCAGGGGAAAAAAGGAGAGCGAGAGAAAAAGGGGGAAAGAGGGAGGGCGAGAGAAGTTAAAATGACAAAACGGTTGACAAGACAGTCTGCATGATACAGAACACCAGGGACCGAGAGAGAGAGAGCAGTGCCTGAAAATGCAAAAACACTGCTGAAGTGCAAATGGTCTTGGAGGGGTGTGAGGTCATTCTGCGGTCAGTCCCAAATCAAATGACTTGCAACACTCAATACCGTCACACTGAGTCCCATCCTCTGTGTGCACTATCAGGCCAAAACACACAGCGCAGAATACACAATGTGATCAGTGAGCAAAACAATCCCAGAATCCCAGCTAATCCTCAACATATGCACTGCATGTTCCCCTGTGCCCTGCTGCACATCTGTCTCAGGTGCCCTGGGGTACACAGAGCGAGAAGCCACAGCCAGAGAGAGCGAGACGCAGAGAGAGCGAAGAAACGAGAGAATATAAATGAGGATAGTATAGGCTACTGCTCAAGTCTCAAGATCTTAGACCATCTCAAATCAAATCAAATCTCTACTACACACTTCAAAACAGCATATAGTCTAGTAAGCCTACACAGAGCCAGCGCTCGTACTGTACAGCAGACCTAATTACAGGGCCTGTAGCCACAAAGCATCTCAAAATAGAAGATTGGTTGTACAGTAAGAGCTGAGCATTTAGATATTTTACTCCTACTGTTATGGGTAAAAAATAAAAATAAAATAAAAAACAGCCTCTTTGGTCATAATTAGGGTTGCAAAGGGAGGGTACATTACTGGGAACTTTCTAAGTTTACCAGTAACCTACCTGCATTTTGGTAACTTAAGGATTTTAAGTAACTTAACTTTTGGGTACGTCAAAATTATCTCAAGTGTCTTTAATTATCTCTGGCCCTCTGTGTGGCTTTATCACATGTAAAATAATCAAATAAGAATGAACAAAAGCTGTAAAACTATCCTAAATTACACTGAGTGTACAAAACATTATGAACACCTTCCTAATATCGAGTTGTATCCCCCTTTTCCCTCAGAACAGCCTCAATTCATCAGGGCATGGACTCCACAGGGATGCTGGCCCACGTTGACTCCAATGTTTCCCACAGTTGTGTCAAGTTGGCTGGATGTCCTTTGGGTGGTGGACCATTCTTGATACACATGGGGTAAAACAGTTGAGGGTGAAAAGCCCTGCAGTGTAGCAGTTCTTGACACTCAAACCCGTTCTGAACGGCACACACACACAATCCAAGTTTAAATTGTCTCACTTAAAAAAAATGTAAAAAAAAAAAAAAACTTGTCTCCTCCCCTTCATCTACACTGCTTGAAGTGGATTTAACAAGTGACATCATTAAGTGATCATAGCCATCGCCTTGATTCACCTGGTCAGTCTATGTCATGGAAGAAGCAAGTATTCCTCATTGTTGTATACTCAGTGTTTAAACCATCAACTTAGTGAATACCATCGGTATTTAATGAGGGTTTCAGAATTAATTATCCTTTATATGTCTCGGTTGTAAATGTTTTGGTGACAAACAGGTGTCAGTTGTGAAAGGTCGATAATTGCAGAGTTAATTGAAATTATTCCCATTGTTGATTATAATCTTTTTTTCCATGAAATTAAGCTATATTCTCTTGAACCATATGGTCCATGGACTAGAAAGTCATGGACAATAATATATAAAAAAGAATATCAAATAATATGGACACGCCCCTTGACTATTTCCACATTTTGTTGTGTGTTACAGCATGAATTTAAAATGGATTAAATTAAGATTTGTCACTTGCCTACACACATAGGTGGAATTATGTTTTCACATTTTTTCTTCAAATTAATACATTTCAAAATGGTATGCAACATTAAGCCTACTGTGCCAAAGCAATTTAGAGTTGTTAAACGGGAGTGACAAGTGTGTTGATAACGGTAATATCAAAATTCCTATATTAATAACTAACAGAATTGGTTAAAAAAAGGCTATGCAGGCCTCCCGGGTGGCGCAGTGGTTAAGGGCGCTGTACTGCAGCGCCAGCTGTGCCATCAGAGTCCTGGGTTCGCGCCCAGGCGGGTTGGATGTGCGCTGTAAAGAAGCAGCGGCGTAATGACTTTCAACCTTCGTCTCTCCCGAGCCCGTACGGGAGTTGTAGCGATGAGACAAGATAGTAGCTACTACAACCTACGAAATTGGGGTAAAATTCAAAAAAAAAAAAAAAAAAAAAAAAGGCTATGGCCGCGCCCTCACATCGCTTGCTCCCCCGTAGCTCACCAGCTGATGGAGCCGCCTTCAAACAGCATGACCATTACATAGGTGCACCTTCTGCTGGGGACAATAAAAGGCCACTAAAATGTCACAACACAATGCCACAGATGTCGCAAGTTGAGGGAGCGTGCAAATGGCATGCTGTCTGCAGGAATGTCCACCAGAGTGGTTTTCCAGATAATTTTAATGTTCATAAGCCGCCTTTCGTTTAGGAGAATTTGGCTGTATGTCTAATCGGGTTCACAACCGCAGACCACACCAGCCCGGGACCTCAACATTTGGCTTCTTCACCTGCGAGATGATCTGAAACCTTCCACCTGAAAAGCTGATGAAATGGAGTTTGCACAACCGTAGAATTTCTGCACAAACTGTCTCAGAGAAGCTCATCTGCGTATTCGTCGTCCTCACCTGGGTCATGACCTGACGTCGTAACCGACTTCAGTGGGCAAATGCTCACCCCTCAGAGCCTGGTTCCTCTCTAGGTTTCTTCCTAGGTTCCGGCCTTGAGGGAGTTTTTGCTAGCCACACATCGCTTCTACATCGGCATTGTTTGCCATTTGGTGTTTAAGGCTGGGTTTCTGTACAGCACTTTGTGACATCAGCTGATGTAAAAAGGGCTTTATAAATAACATTGATTGATTGACCTTCGATGGCCACTGGCAAGCAGGAGAAGTGTGCTCTTCATGTATGAATCCTGGTTTCAACTGCACTGGGCAGATGGCAAATAGCGTGTGGGTGAGTGGTTTGCTTACATCAATGTTGTGAACAGAGTGGCCCATGGTGGCGGTGGGGTTATGGTATGGGCAGGCATTAACTACGGGCAACGAACACGATGGCAATTTGAATGCACAGAGATACCGTGACGAGATCCTGGAGGCCCATTGTCGTGCCATTCACCGCCATCACCTCAGCCTAATCAACTCTATGTGAAGATGTGTTGCGCTGCATGAGGCAAAATGGTGGTCACACCAGATACTGACTTGTTTTCCGATCCACGTCCCTCCCTTTTTCTTTTAAAAGGTATCTGTGACCAACAGATGTATTTCTGTATTCCCAGTCATGTGAAATCCATAGATAAGGGGCTAATTAATTTATTTCAACTGAAAGACTTTCTTATATGAACTGTAACTCAGTAAAATATTTGAAATTGTTGCACGTTGAGTTATTTTTGTTCTGCGTATACAGTACATTCCGAAAGTATTCAGACCCCTTGACTTTCTCCACATTATGTTACAGCCTTACTCTAAAATTGATTAAATTGTTTCTCTCTTCAATCTACACACAATGCCCCATAATGACAAAGAAAAAACATGATTTTAGAAATGTTCGCAAATGTATAAAAAAAAATATTTAAAAATGAAATATGACATTTACATAAGTATTCAGATTCTTTATTCAGTACTTTGTTGAAGAACCTTTGACAGCAATTACAGCCTCAAGTCTTCTTGGGTATGACGCTACAAGCTTGGCACACCTGTATTTGGGGAGTTTCTCCCAATTTTTCTCTGCATATCCTCTCAAGCTCTGTCAAGTTGGATGGGGAGCGTCGCTGCATAGCTATTTTTAGGTCTTCCCAGAAATGTTTGATCGGGTTCAAGTCCGGGCTCTGGCTGAGCCACTCTGAGACTTGTCCCGAAGCCACTCCTGTGTTGTCTTGGCTGTGTGCTTAGGGTTGTTGTCCTGTTGGAAGGTGAACTGTCGAACCCAGTCTAAGGTCCTGAACGCTCTAGAGCAGGTTTTCATCAAGGATCTTTGTACTTTGCTCTGTTCATCTTTGCCTCGATCCTGAATAGTCTCCCAGTCCCTGCCAATGAAAAACATCCCCACAGCATGATGCTGCCACCACCATGCTTCACCGTAGGGATGGTGCCAGGTTTCTTCCAGCCGTGACGGATGGCATTCTAGCCAAAGAGTTCAATCTAGGTTTCATCAGACCAGGAATCTTGTTTCTCATGGTCAGAGTTCTTATGGTGCCTGAGGAGTGGTTTCCGTCTGGCTACTCTACCATTAAGGCCTGATTGGTGGAGTGCTGCAGAGATGGTTGTACTTCTGGAAGGTTATCCCATCTCCACACAGGAACTCCGGAGCTCTGTCAGAGTATCCATCAGGTTCTTTGTCACCTCCCTGACCAAGGCACTTCTCCCCTGATTGCTCAGTTTGGCCAGGTAGCCAGCTGTAAGAAGAGTCTAGGTGGTTCCAAACTTCTTCAATTTAAGAATGATGGAGGCCACTGTGTTCTTGGGGACATTCAATGCTGTGGAATTTATTTTGTACCCTTCCCCAGATCTGTGCCTCGACATTCCTGTCTCGGAGCTCTATGGACAATTCCCTCGACCTCATGGCTTGGTGTTTGCTCTGACATGCACTGTCAACTGTGGTACCTTATAAAGAGAGGTGTGTGCCTTTCCAAACCATGTCCAATTAATTGAATTTACCACATGGTGGATTCCAATCAAGTTGGAGAAACATCAAGGATGATCAATGGAAACAGGATGCACCTGAGCTCAATTGAGTCTGATAGCAAAGGGTCTGAATACTTATATAAATAAGGTATGTTTATTTTTAATACATTAGCAAAAATGTCTAAAAACCTGTTGTATTCACTTTGTCATTATGGGGTATTGTGTGTAGATTGATGAGGCATTTTTACCTAATCCATTTTAGATTAAGTCTGTTACATAACAAATCATGGATAAAGGGGTCTGAACACTGAATGCACTGTATGAGCAGGTCTGCTTTGAAAACTTTGGTTCAAAAACCAAAGTAAGTTTGTAAACTTTGAGATGGGCAAAATGAGTCCATCATGGTTGCATCAGGATGATGGTTATGATTACAGTATGCTGCAGTTCATTAAATTTGGTATTCAATGGTGATGTAAATAAAACATACAAATTGGATCGTTCTTGTTCTCTAGTTATGTAAGAATATGAGATGTAGCTTGTGCCCTGACACTCCCTGCTCTCTACTAACTGTTTTGTGAGTCTTGCTGTTAATAACTTGGGAAACCATCAAGAACAAACCTAGTTTAATATATATTACGTTTTCAGAATGACTGCTTCAAGTGGGCGGGAAGGGGAAAAAAACAGCCCTTTGAGGACAATGCATCTGGGAAACGCTTCAAGGCCTCTTCTTTGGACTCAGTGATCAATTACGCATCCATGAAACCGCTTCCAAATTAGCCATTCATGATTAAGAGAAAGGCACACACAAAACAAAACAAAAAATCAGGTCAGTTTGCCTCAAAAATATTCACCAATTTGTCAACTGGCAAAAGTTCTGACAGTGTTGTGAAAATTGCCAGCCTCAGTGGGTTTTTTCTACACTCTCTGACAGTACTGTTCTGTAAGGTTCAGAGTGCCAGGCACTGCTGTCCATGGTCTAGAATAGATCCTCTGCCATGGGACGTGCATCCACCATTGTCCAGGCTGAATAACTATGGATTGAAGCAAAATCAATTTCCCTCTGCAGCTTCACCAGGTAAATCATTCCACAAATTTCCTGCAGCTAGATTAGATTCACACATTTTTCATCTAAATTATACACAATAGTCAAAATGAGAGTTAGGTCTGTGGTGAAAGACCCATGTCACGTCTTCATATACACCAGAGTAAATAAGTAGACTAAATAACCATTATGTTTGTGTCAGGAGGCCAGCATGACCAAGCTCTCATTGGTTTGATGCATACAACAGTTTCACTGTAGGGTGGGTGTTAGACTGTACCAAGTCCTCTATATATATCCCCAGTGTATGTCTGGCTGAGGTGGAGTCACTCCCCTCACCTAAAAACCCCAAACTAGCCCAGAGTAGAATAAAAACAAGGATGAGAGGAACCATTGGGAGGAGGAGGAAGATGGGGCTAAGTCTTCCCTCCTCTCCTTTGTCTCATTCCCTCAAATTCAGGGTAAAAAGCCATGCTGTCAGATTCAGCTATAGCGCTGGTGTTAACCTGTATTAACCTTAATCCCTTCTGTTTGGGTTGAGAATCCTACTGTAGTCCTCTGTGTTCGTCTTTATCATCCGCAATCGATTCTTTCGAATGCCATACCGTACAGCCCCAGACCACTGCATGGAAAACAAGCAAGTATTACAATCTTCTTTATTCGCTCAAAAAACTGCTGAACAATCAGATATCCCTCGACCACAAGTTAACATTCAAGGCGCATTGGGGAACTTTGCGATCAACTTGTTAAAAAATGTATAATGACTTTTAATATAAAATTTATCAAAATGTTGAATATTTCATAAGAGGAGAATGGCTTACCAAGAAAAGCTTCAGAAAGTACTCATTTAAGGCAGAAAGAAGTTTGAGCAATCAAAAAAAAAGGCAGAGATGTATTTTAGCTCATCCATTGTTCAAGATGAGTACAGCTGACTGATGCTTCGTCGTCAAGCTGACATCTTCCTCAGATTGACCTGACCATTGCACTTAGTGCCTATTTACAGCCTAGTGGCCTATTGAAAACACCAATGTAAGCAAATAAAATAATACAATTAATAATAATAAATAGCGGTGAGCAGCAATGAACGGGGTTCACAGGATAACAGTGACAAAGGTACAGTGCTGCCACATTTGAATGCAGTAACAATTCTTTCTCAAAACCATCTATCCTGTTAGTCACTTTACACCTACCGGTCAAAAGTTTTAGAACCCCTACTCATTCAAGGGTTTTTCTTTATTCTTACCATTTTCTAAATTGTAGAACAATAGTGAAGACATCAAAACTATGAAGAATGTTAAATAAATATGAGATTCTTAAAAGTAGTCACCCTTTGCCTTGACAGCTTTGCACACTCTTGGCATTCTCTTAACCAGCTTCATGGGGTAGTCACCTGGAATGATCTCAATTAAAAGGTGTGCCTTGTTGAAAGTTAATTTGTGTCATTTCTTTCCTTCTTAATGCGTTTGAGCCAATCAGTTGTGTTGTGTCAAGGTAAGGGTGGTATACAGAAGACGTCCCTATTTGGTAAAAGAACAACTGCATATTATGTCAAGAACAGCTCAAATAAGCAAAGAGAATTGACAGTCCATCATTACTTTAAAGACATAAAGGTCAGTCAATTCGGAAAATGTCAAGAACTTTGAAAGTTTCTTCAAGTGCAGTCGCAAAAACCATCAAGCGCTATGACGAATCTGGCGCTCATGAGGACCGCCACAGGAAAGGAAGACCCAGAGTTACCTCTGCTGCAGAGGATAAGTTCATTCGTTTCCAGCCTCAGAAATTGCAGCCCAAATAAATGCTTCACATAGTTCAAGTAACAGACATCTCAACATCAACTGTTCAGAGGGAGACGGCTTGGATCAGGCCTTCATGGTCGAATTGCTGCAAAGAAACCACTACTAAATGACGCCAATAAGAAGAAGAGACTTGCTTGGGCCAAGAAACACGAGCAATGCACATTAGACCGGTGGAAATCTGTCCTTCGGTATGATGAGTCCAAATTGGAGATTTTCGGTTCCAACCTCAGTCTGTCTCTCTCTCTCTGAGGATCTGAGCCCTAGAACCATGCCTCTGGACTACCTGACCTGATGACTCCTTGCTGTCCCCAGTCCACCTGGCCATGCTGCTGCTGCTCCAGTTTAAACTGTTCTGCCTGCCGCTATGGAACCCTGACCTGTTCACTGGATGTGCTACCTTGTCGCGGACTTGCTGTTTTGGACTCTCTCTACCGCACCTGCTGTCTCTAAATCTGAATGATTGGCTATGAAAAGCCAACTGACATTTACTCCTGAGGTGCTACCTGTTGCACCCTCTACATCCACTGAATATTAATTATTTGTTTAACACTTACGGTAATTACATGATTCCATTTGTGTTATTTTATAGTTTTGATGTCTTCCCTATTATTCTATAATGTATAAAATTGTAAAAAATAAAATAAAAACCCTTGGATGAGTAGGTGTGTCCAAACTTTTGACTGGTACTGTATGTTAACTTTGATTGTGTCCTATGAAACGGATCTTTCAAAGTTTTATGCAACATTAACCTCTCTAGACCTGGCCAACATCCAGTGAGATTGCAGAGCGCCAAAATCAAATACAGAAATGGTCATTATAAAAATTCAGAAAACAAAACGTATTTTACATAGGTTTAAAGATTAACTTCTTGTTAACCTCAAAGCTAGGGGGCAGAATTTTCACTTTTGGATAAATAGCATGCCCAATTTCAACTTCCTGCTACTCATGCCAAGAATATAAGACATGCATATTATTCATAGATTTGGAAAGAAAACACTCTAAAACAGTTTCTAAAACTATTTGAATCATGTCTGTGAGTATAACAGAACTTATGTAGCAGGCAAAACCCCGAACTAACTGTTCAGAATGTTTAATTTTTTCCCCATCTCTCTTCCCTATATTGTCTTTGCCATTGGATATTTAATAGCAATCTATTTCCAGTTCCTACCGCTTCCACACAATGTCGCCAGTCTTTGGAATATGGCTGAGATTATTCCTTTGTTTTATCAGGAAGTAGGCAAACTCGGAACGGGGGGTACTTTTCTGAGGTGCACAAGAAGTGAAGAGCAGAGCTTTTTTCTTTTCGTTCATGTATTGAATACAGATTGCCCCGTCTACAATTTGATCGATTATTAACGTTTACAAATACCTAACGTTGTATTACAAAAGTAGTTTGAAATATTTTGGCAAAGTTTATAGGCAACTTTTGAAATAAGCTGTTTTTTTTATGGATCAAACGGGCTCGTACAAAAGGACCAATTGTGATGGTTATGGGACATATTGGAGTGCCAACAAAAGAAGCTAGTCAAAGGTAATGCATATTTATATTTTATTTCAGCGTTTTGTGTAGCGCCTGCTATGCTAGCTCTTTTGTTTACTTCTGGAGCAGATGGGTGCATGCTATCAGATAATAGCTTCTTATGCTTTCGCCAAAAAGCATTTTTAAAATCTGACATGTTGGCTGGATTCACAACGAGTGTAGCTTTAATTGAGTATCTTACGTGTGATTTAATAAAAGTTTGAAATGTATAGCATTTTATTTGAATCTGGCGCTCTGCATTTCCCCTGGCAATTGGCCAGTTGAGACGCTAGCGTCTCCCTATCCTCAAGAGGTTATTAATCCAACCACGGTGTCAGATTTATAAAATGCTTTTCGGCGAAAGCATTCCTAGCCCAGAACATAGCCCAGTTGACAAATTATTACACAGTAACCAGCCAAGCAGAAGCGTTACAAAACTCAGAAATAGAGATAAAATTAATCCCTTACCTTTGATGATCTTCATATGGTGGCACTCAGAAGACATTCATTTACTCAATAAATGTTCCTTTTGTTCGATAAAGTCTCTTTATATCCAAAAATTCTGTTTTGTTCGTGCGTTTTCTTCAGTAATCCACAGGCTCAAACGCAGTCAAAACAGGCAGACAAAAAAATCCAAATTGTATCCGTAAAGTTCATAGAAACATGTCAAACGATGTTTATATCCAACCTCAGGTTGTTTTTAGCCTAAATGATCTATAATATTTCAACCGGACAATAACGTAGTCAATATAAAAGGTAAACAAGAAATGCACTCTCTCGGGATTGTGCATGAAAAAGCTCTGCGACACGGTAGGGTCCACTCATTCAGACTGGTCTTACTCCCTCATAAGAATACAAGCCTGAAACCATTTCTAAAGACTGTTGACATCTAGTGTAAGGCATAGGAACTGCAAATTGAGTCCTAAGTCAATGGATACTGTAATGGCATCGAATAGAAAACTACAAAACAAAAAAAACTTCCTGAATGGATTTCTCAGGTTTTCACCTGCCAAATCAGTTCTGTTCTACTCAGACACTATTCTAACGGTTTTGGAAACTTTAGAGTGTTTTCTATCAAAATATACCAGTTATATGCATATCATATCTTCTGGGCCAGAGTAGCAGGTAGTTTAATTTGGGCATGCTTTTCATCCAAAATTCCAAATGCTGTCCCCTACCCTAGTGAGGTTAAGTCTACTGTGCCAAAGCAATTTAGAGTTGTTGAAACGGGAGTGACAAGTGTGTTGATAACGGTAATATCAAAATTCCTATTTTAATAACTAACAGAATTGGTAAAAAAAGGCTATGCATGCCAACATATTAGCCAAGAATGAAGATGTTTATAAATCAGAGCAGGAGCTGAGCCTGTCTGCCCACAATCATCACTGGCTCCCTTAAAACATGAAACAAATCATCGCTGAGTCCCTAAAACATGAAACAACACAAATGACAAATTCATACTCATGTCATAACACTAGCTAGCTAGCTGGCTAATGTTAGCTAGTCAGCTAACTTGCTAAATAGCAATGTTAGTAAATTAACTTCATGACAAAAAAACATGCAATCATTTGTCTGTACATTAACATATTCCTCTCAATTGTACATTTTTTGCTTGACTCGTTATAACTACTTACATTTGCTTCCCCCGTAATGTTTTGTCAGCCATCTTTGTCACCAGGGATGGGTGGCTCGCATCAAATTTGTCATTGGAACCAGTTGATAGGATTGGTCATATAAAAACCTTGGGACCCAAATGCATAATGAAAGCTCTAACTCCCCCTTGTGGTGGTCTGGAGCAATGAAGCCATGACACTGGGTACCTCCCAAGTCCCATAGTGTAAGCTCGCAACTTTTAAAGGAGGAACCACTGTAGGTGCGTCCAAACTTTTGACTGTTAATGTATATTTTCAGAATATCGACCAAAACCCATCTCGTTCCATCTTCTCCCACTGCCGGCTACTGGGCTTCCTCTCACAACCGCATTTGGTAGTGAGTGGATATGTCAAGCAGATGACTCACTGCCAAACTTAACATGATTCATCATCATGGTAATGTCTTGATGACCCTAAACACATTTCAACTTGATAGGCCATTGTGGAGTAGATTTACAAAGGATTTAAAATGGACATGTAAAATCTGATTTCCTGATATGTCAATAATAAGAGCCATCTCTTATCCAATCCATTAGCTTTTCTCAAACGAAGAGGTGTACTATGGGCCCACATACATTTTGACTAATGGTTCATGAGAAGTTCCAAAGATTTACCCTAAATTCCAAGATGGAGGAAAATCTATCCTGATGGTCCTTGGGGCAAATTTGTTCAGCATGAGGAAAGATGCCTACTTAGAAAGTTTCAAGTCTCTAGGTCAAACGGGGCAGCGGCTATGAGGGTTTATATGAGACTGCCTATAACAGTGCCGCCTAAAGGCCAATCAGTGCCATTATATTTGGACCAATTTATTCATGACCTCTAGTTCCTGTGTGCCAAATTAGAGTGATTTGGCCATGTCAAGAAAATAACAAATCTAAGAATAACTGGTTTCATCATAACATAATTCAAGGTAAACAACAAATTATAGCGCAAACATTTATGTAATGACAAACGTAGAATTGTTGGTTTAACAAACAGGCCTCTTGATAGTAACGAACGAGTACCATCACTGCAATATCCCATTTCAGAAACCTTAGCATAAAGCCTGGTTAGGCTACTGTACAGCATCTCCATAATGTTTCTTACTTGAACAGTGTTCTACAGGCAATGCAGATAGGAAACCACCAAATGCTAACAAGCTGACCAGTCTGCATCTTCTAAGGGCTTGTGTAAATAGATCGCGGACTGCTTTCATCCAAGCAGTAATGAAGCCGTCTCTTACTGTGGCCCCGACTGTTTGGCTAATAAATGGTAAGGGGGAGGTGAAACTGCTGGCTTTACCTCCTCCTACACCCTCTTCATTTTGATTCATTTCTCCTACGCTCCTTTTCTGCATTTTCTCCTAGCCATTCCAATTCCATCTTTCCCCCCCCTTCTATCGAAAGCCAGGACTGCTTCAGGCTCCCTCTCCCCCTCCCCCTCCCACTCCCCTCCCGCTGTCCTCTCTCAGTAGCACACACATTGCAGTCTCGCTCTCGATCACACACACAGGCTCGCTGCAGCGAAATCCACAAATCACAGACTAGTGCAGCACAGGACGGCAGGGGAAAAGAACGTCAAAACAAGCCATTGATTGAGTTGTGGAAAAGCGCGTCGACCACAGAGGTGAACCATGCAATCGTTATAGGTCGTTGACATCTATGGTTGAGAGCCTTCTACTTCTACAGCGCCGCTCCTTTCCCTGGGCATGTCTGAAGGACTAACACAAAACAGGCAGCCTGACGGAAGGAACCAGGGAGTGAGAAGGCATCATTAACCTTCCCACACAGTGGGGAAACTGAACTGCCCATTTAGGAGGAGAAAGGGGGTTAGAGAGGAGGGGGGGTTTGGACGTTTGAGAGGGCGAAAGGCTGTTCAACACGGAGATAACACAGGCTTGGGGATGTTCTAGAGCCTCGCTGCTTCTGCAAAGGACAGCGAGAGGAAGAGGGGTCTGAATACCAATAACTACAGAGTAAACTGAAGAGACTGGATACCGTCCTGGGAGAAGACTGAAGACTGCAATTAGTGAATAGATAAGAGACAGAGGAGGATAAATGCTGTGAAGCAGAATGAAATGTTTCACACATTTCAAATCTGTTGTTGATCTAGAAAACATAAGCTTGTTGTCTCTGAAAACCTCCGGGCTCATGCTTGAAAAACTCAATCGGATTATTTCGATTCACGCTCCAGTTATCAGAACGAATCAATGGATGTGGCATCCTGAACAGCATAAGCAGCAAAACTTCTGTAAGTTAAGATTAATTTGTTTTCACAGTAAAACAGACCCCTGTGTTTATCATAAGGAGATAGCATCTAACTCGCAATCTGTTCAGACTGTAATGCACATTGTGCGGGAAATTCATTATCGGTGCCCATGTCCCTCTGCTAATCCTTGCACAACATTCAGAGGAGGTATATCATGGACTGACCTAGCAACAGCTCTGCATTGGGCCTTAGAACAGCCCATAGTCAGGAGTTATTCACACAATAATCCCCGGGTTCTCATGCCTTACTGCGTAAACAGAGAAACTGACAGGCATCAAATTTCTCATAGGTATGTTGATTTGGGAGCTGAGCTCAAGTCAAAGTGAATATGGATAGGTGGACAGAGGGACAGTGACGTGACACAGAAAAGGTGTAATAGGTCCATTTAGTCATCAATCATGGAGTCAGGAGAGGAAAACATAGCAAAACCAACAGTATAACAAGGCTTTAAAGCAAATTGAAAAGACTGTCAAGTTATAGCCAGCAGGTGGTTTTTCTTTAAAACAACGCTATGTAAAATGGGGCCCTAGGGATTCTGCTTGGGAGAACAGGGTATTCACACTCACCTCTACAAGCCACCTACTGTAGGGGACAAACCAATCCCGTGCACGCCTCAGTCACTGACTATGAACTAAGGGGGGGGGGGGGGGGGTGCGCAATCCATTCAAACCCTCAGACAAAAAGGTGTGGGACATAACGTCATGCTCATTAGACTAATTCGATGGTGAATTAACCCCGTTACCATGCATCCCTCTCCCCCCTCAGACATACAGGTTTAAGGGGAAGCCCCATAAACAGATTTCTGGTAATCCAGTCAAGGGCTTTTTATCAAAGCATAAAATATTACTGCACACACCTCAACCCCACCTTACACCATTTGTCGGTAAGGCGTCTATGTAGATCATTACGCCATGCATGGCACGCGTAGAGACAAACAGTCTACCACGAATAGGTATTTATAGGTTGCATCCATTATTTCCCTTGTGGGTCCTTCATCTCACCCTCTTACTCTTCCTCAAACACATGCACTAACTGTGAGCGTGACAGCGGAAGACGCCTGCCTTGCATAAGGCTCAAACGAGCACAAATTGAATCATTCTCAACCTGGCGAAATGCAGCCGCCGAGGAAAAGCACAACACTGTCACATTAATCACAATCATCAGCCTTGTGATGTAACTCAGACAATTCAAGCGACTAGGCTTCCATTCAAAGTCCATTTGCACATAATGACCTGGAGTCAGTCGCACCACAAACCACTATTCAACTTCACTTAGGGCCTGCCTTTCCTGGTCAGGTTTTCAACCCTATTATTCCATCTCATTAGATGGGTGTTAATGTTCACACTTAAGACACACACACACACACACACACACACACACACACGACGTCACACAACGACATCACATACAGTAATGCATCAGGTTAATGGGGCAATCCCTCGTGACAACACAGTAGGCAGTGTGGGGGTGAGAACAAACAAAAAGGACACTTGGCCCCAGGAACATTGTGATTCAGTAGACATGGCCACATCCCAGAACCACTGAACAGTGTCTTGTAAGGGGAAAACATCCCAGGCTTGGAAGGTTCATATTCAATCTGGCCTCATATCTCACTGAAATTACACTTGCAAAACACACACATAGGCCTACACAAAACATAGCAGCTGAACCATACCAACACAGATTATAAAAGGTGGTGTTGACCGACATGTTTGTGGATTGTCAATATCTAAAACTCTGAATACCATCTGCACAATCCAATACCTCTAATGCACTGTTAGATCTAAACGCCACTGGATCAATAAAAACAACAATGAACCAGAGGGATCTAACAATGTCCCATTTCTACTTCCACAGGTGAATAACCAGCACAACAATGCCTAAATCCAACTCACAAATACTACACCCATACCTGGCGCCACACCACTCAAAATACTATTGGAAGCCTTCAAAGCAAAGCTCCTCTCTAAAAGGGGTCCACCCAGACAGAACAGTACCCCCTCCTAAACTCAAGGCAAAGGTGACCAAACCTTCCCTGAGACCCCCTGCCTGCCCTCTGACCCCACAGACGGTAGTCTGGCTGGCTGTGGTGACTGGTTCTTGTGTCTTCCCTGCGCTACTTGGCCCAGGCGTGTCTGCTGGAGAGACCTGGGGCATGGTCTCCATCTGTCCCTTCCACTGTGTGTGTCGAAACCTCTCAGAGTCTCTGAGCACGCTCTGCGTCAACAAGGGCCTGCTGTTCGTCCCTCCTGACATTGACCGGCGCACCGTGGAGCTCCGTCTGGCAGATAACTTCATCCTGGAGGTGGGCAGGGTGGACTTTGCCAACATGTCAGGCCTGGTAGAACTGACTCTGTCCAGGAACACCATCCACACCCTGCGGCCCCTGTCCTTTGCTGACCTGGAGAGCCTGCGCTCACTGCACCTGGACACCAACCGGCTGACCATAGTGGGGCCAAGAGACCTGTCCGGCCTGACCAACCTACAGCACCTCATCATCAACAACAACCAGCTGACCGACGTCTCCGCCGAGGCCTTCGATGACTTCCTGCAGACGCTGGAGGATCTGGACCTGTCCTACAACAACCTGAGGAAGGTCCCCTGGGAGGCCATCCAGAACATGGCCAGCCTGCACACCCTCAACCTGGACCACAACCTCATAGACCAGATCGCTGAGGGCTCCTTCGGCGAACTCTACAAGCTGGCCCGCCTGGATATGACATCCAACCGGCTGCAGACGCTGCCCCCCGACCCCTTGTTCTCCCGCTCCCAGACGGGCGTGGTCAGCCCCACGCCCTACAGCGCTGTCATCAGCCTGAGCTTCGGGGGGAACCCCCTGCACTGTAACTGTGAGCTGCTGTGGCTGAGGCGGCTGATCCGCGGCGACGACATGGAGACGTGTGCCACCCCCGTCCACCTGGCTGGGCGCTACTTTTGGTCCATCCCAGAGGAGGAGTTCACCTGTGAGCCTCCGCTCATCACACGCCACTCCAACAAGCTGTGGGTGCTGGAGGGCCAGAGGGCCACGCTGAGGTGCCGTGCCATTGGTGACCCGGAGCCCATCATTCACTGGATCTCCCCTGACGACCGCATCGTGGCCAACTCCAGCCGTGTGTACTCCTACTACAATGGCACCCTGGACGTGCTTGTGACACGGGCGCGTGACGACGGGGCTTACACCTGCATCGCCATCAACGCTGCCGGGGAGGCTACAGCCCTGATAGACCTCAAGATCATCCCCCTCCCTCACCGCGGCAACAACACTGTCCCCCTCACCAACCCTCGTGGAGACCCAGGCTCCTCAGACATTTCCAGTGGGAGAACAGGAGAGTCTGGAAGGAACGGGAAGGGTGGTGGTGGTTCGGTAAAGAACGCCACAGGAGAGGGGGAGAGCGGAGAGAGGCGGGATGGAGAAGCCAGTACCAGTGAGCGTTTGGTGGGGGTCCTTGGGGTGACCGCCACCTCTGCCCAGGTGCGCTGGGTCCTGGGCCGGGCCACTGGGCCGTACCTGGTGTGGATGTACCAGATCCAGTACAACTGCACTGCAGATGACGCCCTGGTGTACAGGTAAGCTCCTCTCAGTAACAAAGCAAATTGTGCACAACCTGAGAGCCAGTTCCCAATTGGCCAAGCACGAATAGATCATCAATGAGGCTAGATGCAAAAAAACAAACAAAAAACACTAAAAAAACAAAAACACCCCTTTGTTCTCCTCTATTGTAACACTGTCATGTTCTAAAACGCCCCTGTGGTTCTACATTTACCAGAGTTCTCGGTGTTCTTGAGTCACAGGGACCAGGGGTGATGAACATGACACACCATCCCTGACACATGAAACAAAAGAGAGCAGTCATAGTGGACTGTAAAAGAAGTATGAAAGAGGGCAAGGTATTTATAGAGGGAACGGAAGGGAGATGGGGCAGTGGAAGGAGAGAGCCTGAAGACTCGGGGGAAAAGGAGGATGAACTCCTTATAAGAGCGCAAGCTGCAGATCTGAGGACAGTGTCACATCCCATTCCGCTGACTGAAATGGAGATAAATAGGGAGATGGGGGGGGTTTGGGTCGAGGGAACACTGAACCCACTCACTTCAGTTTGTGGAAGTAGGGAGAGGTAGCTAAATAGAGATGCAGTGTTTTATATAAAATACTGAAAGATTCTCAAGGACTTGTCGGGACATCGTGTCGACAAACACACTGACACGCGCACACACACTGACGCACACACACACACACACACTCGGAATGCTGTCAGAAGGAAAATGAAAAACAGGAAGAAAGCCTCCCAATCCGTCATTTCCAGCTCTCGCACTCTCCGTTTGCCGCTTTTTTCTAGGGAACTGCATCTCCAGCCTGTCATGTTCATGGAATAAGTCATCAAGAAACAGGTCGTTTTGTTCAATCTAACACACTCCTTGCACGAGAATCTGTGTATGACCACGGACAATGGAGGGGAGAGAAAGAAAAATGAAAATAAGAGCAGATAAATTGGAGCCTTATAACGAGGTGCTGCGCAGACAGACTGAAGCGACGGTTAAGGCCAGTCTCATACCCCTTTAGCAAGTAGCCAGGATGATTTAACTCTTCATCCTTCTCCCCTGATGGATATCGGACATGTTCTCAAAGAGGACAAATGGGAATTGCCGCTATAATCGTTTGGCGGCTCATAACTCCCCTGACGTCTCAAAAAGGACAGGTGAACTGCTTGTTAAGCCTACCTGAGATCAAAGTTAAAGTATGCAAATACACCGTTTCGGTGCCGAGAACACGCCAAGGCATATGTCGTCTTCATTGCTAAATAAAAGAGGGATGACAGCAAACATTAAGTTTTACCTTCCGCCGGGACTGCGTCCCTAATTGGTTTGAACAGCACATCCCTGTGAGAGGTTTTCAATAGAGCTTACAATTGAAAAGTTATTCACAGAATATAAACCCATGGGGATAATAGCTTGCGCATTTGGAGTTAATGTTTCGAGTAAAGCCCATCTTTCCAATTTCCATTACAATGTCTGAATGTACACAAGTAAACGCATTAAAGTGATTTGTAACCCAAAGCTAGAGATAATTTGAGGATAGTGTGGAGGAACGGAGGTAGAGCCAGGGCTCAAGGAATGTTATCTGCCAGCCAGGTGAGATTGAAAGTAGGGAGACGGGCGCGGTGGTAATTGGGGTGTGAGTATGTGTCATCACCTTGGTCTTGACTAGCTTGACATTGCTTGGCATGACACGTTTCTGAGGAGGGGGGGGGAAATAGACTCCGGTAAAGTCGGCCTCCTGTTACCCTGAATATCCTTCATAGTCTCCATTACCCTTCTCCCTCTACAGCAGAGTATTATTGATTAAGGCCATTTACACAACAAAGGAGCAGATCAGACACCTCCCTCCCTCTAGCTGGCTGCACATTATCATCATTAGCGCTTAGGCGTTGTACTGTAGATTATTGCATTTCATTCGATTTATCTCCCTCTCCTAGCCGCTTTCAGATATCCTCTTTCTCTGCTCAGCAAATGGCTCAATGTCCTTTTCTCTTGTACGCCCCCACCCTTCCCTGTCTGCTAGAATTCTACCGCCTACAAGCAGCTCTTTCCTGCTGAAGAACCTGGTGTCTGGAGCAGACTACAGCCTGTGTGTCCTGGCCATCTTTGACGATGGGGTGTCCACCCTGGCCACCACCAAGGTCCTAGGCTGCACCCAGTTCAGCACCAAGGAGGACTTCCCAGAGTGCCGATCCCTGCAGGCCCACTTCCTGGGCGGCACGCTGACGGTCATGGTGGGGGGGGTCATCGTGGTAACACTGCTGGTGTTCACCGTGGCGATGATGGTAAGGCACCGTGTCTGTGGAGACTGTCGAGACGAGGGCCACTACCCTGCCCATCACCATGACGACTTCCTTCCCTCCAAGGAAGGAGTGGATGTTTACGCTCAGACCAACGGAAATGGGAGCGTGATGATGGTGGCTCTGCCCAACAACATTCTTGGCCAACAGGCTAAGCCGCTGCCGTTGAAAACCAAACCCCAAGCCAAGAACAAGCCTGGGAAACTGCCCAAGCCAAAGCTTGACTCAGATCAGCTCAGTGGGGAGGGAAAGGGTGAGAAGCCAGGCCTGGAGGTGGTCGTGAGGGGGAAAGGATTCCCCCCTTTCACCCTTGAGAGTGAGAGAGTGACACTGTACTACTCCCCTGCCAACACCTCCCAGACCTTACCCCATCCCCGAGCTCACAAGGCCCCGAAACACTCAGGCAAGCTCAAGCTGCGCCGCTCTGAGGAGAAGGAGAGAGACTTGGACAAAATGGTGGGCTCCATATGCAGCCTAGACTCTGAGGCCCAGGGGGAGGAGTTGGAGCGCGTGAAGGACTCGAGGAGGGGAGATCGCCCGTCACTAGGGCCGACACGCAGCTGCTCCTTTGACGTGGGCGAGATCACCACGACAACCTGCTACGGATATGCAAAGCGACTGAGTGTGATATGGACCAGGAGGAGCCAGTCGGTGCAGGGCATGCTGGTCCAGTGTGCCTCAACAGCCAGTTCAGCGAGCAGCACAGGGAGCGACCACCCCCCGCCTGCCCTCACACATGGCTACCTGCACACCAACAACACCTCTAAGTCCAGTGAGGCTGACAACATCGGAGACCTGGAAGAGAGTGTTTTATAGGGTGAAGAGGACAGAGGTACAAACAGGAACAAAACAAAAAAGACCAAATGGATAAATTGACAGTGGACAGGTGGATGTTAAAGCCATTTGGCTTAAAAAGGACGAGAAACTATCAAAGCACACAGTGCATTGCACAGGGGAACATAGCACATGGTGAAGGAGGTAATGCCACGTATGGTGTGGACAGATGGGAGTGACAACTATTGTGAGAAAAAAAAAAAAGGTATAATGATGTCTGCTTGTCTAAAGCTGTGAGATAGACGACCCAAACGCATGGGGATTACAACCGGAGACTTGTTTCAACAAGATAAATTAAACCATTAATGAATTACTACAGTAAATAAATCAACCACCACTCAACAGCAGCGTCTCGACTTTGAATGCCAAACCGCTGAGTAAATCAGGCCTTAAAAACTGGTACATGAGACAACTGTGATAATCAGATGCCAGTCAATTATCATGTGTTTGTTTGCAAAGAGCAGGAAGCAGCCTATCTGCAAACACAGAGGTGTTTGTTTAGCTGAGAGAGGGAGCGAGAGAGATGGGGAGAATAAGGGGTAGAGACACTGGCTGGGGGGGGGAGCAGAAGAGATGCCTGGCGTCGGGGAGGAGCTCGGAGATAACGCCGTCGACAGGGAGTTGGTTCATGCTACGTCTATCGATGCCATCTGTCATGTACTTCTCTGTAGAACACGTTCATAGCCGCAAAAGCCCAGTCGAGCTCAATTAGCATGAGCTGTGTGATTGAGTGGCCGATACACACATTCACACATAAGTGAGACGACAAGGAGATAGTGTGAGAGAAGTGCGTGCATCCGTTTCCTATTTTCTTGCCAGTGGCAAACTGCTGACCTGTTTCAGCCAATTAAAAAAAATGCTGATTGGAGAAGTCACACAAAACACAATGTGAACTCTGCCTAGCGGTGCTGCAACTACTGACCCGCGGTTCTACAACCAACCATTGTTCACATCGGAGAGCCCAGATATGTCATGTACTGCTGACAAGTCCAGTTAATATCTGGGCCCATATACACAAAGCCTCTCAGAGTAGGAGTGTTGATCTAGGATCAGTTTGGCCTTCTAGCTCATAATAAATACGATTATATGGACAGCTGGGTAACTGATCCTAGATCAGCACTTGTAATCTGAGACACTTTGTGGACAACGGGCCCAGATTGGCAGATCTTGGTGGTTATTTTTTAGAAACTACTATAACACATCTTCCCAGTTAACAGGACCAGCTTGGGTAAAGCTAGAGTGTTCTAAGCTGTAGATACAATTGTGCAGTTAAGTTCAGGAGGAGTTCAACATCTCGGAAGTAGCTCAGACATCTCCAATACGCTGGATAAGAAAGTAAAGCAGTTATTTTAAGTAGTCATTACGATCCAAGTCATTTTCATTACGATCGAAGCCGTTTTCTGCCCCTGCATATAAAACCCTACCTGTGAGCATAGCCGCGGGAAGTAAGGGTGCTGAAAGCCCCCCCCCCAAAAAAAAATATATAATCTGAATGAAAAAATATATATAAATTTAGTGCACCGGGGACTTCACTAATCCTGTATTAGTCGACTGATATAGCCCTCTGTAGTGCGGGGAACCTTTATTTTTTTCATCCAAAGAAATCGTTCCCCCCCCCCCCCACCAGATTCAGTCAAGCTAGTTTAATTCCAACGTTTGTAAACCATGCAAATGTAAATAAAACACTATGGCTTCAACACTGTAAAAAATATTACTTTGATATAATTGATGGTCAGTCCTTGAACGCCTGGTTCTTTTTGTCATTACAACTGTACCTGCAGCACAAACAGGCTTCAGAGTGTCCATGTCTGGACACCTACGCCGCCCTACCTTGACGAACTAAACACTTTTCTCACGCTTTGAGCATTACGACTGAGCTGCCGAGGACGACGTGCTGAGCCGCGGGACGATGTTAAGGGTAGCGGCATTTTTTTCATCGACGGACAAAAAGTTATAATCTGCCCCCCCCCCCCCCCCAACGTCTTCCCGAGGCTTTGCCTGTGAGACAGCCAGACGGAAAACAATTTTAAGTGACAGCGTTGACTTTTTCCATCTCAGATGTGGAGCCAAGGTGTTTTCTATTCGCAACTGGAGACTTGAGCAGAAAAACATGGTAATTCAACAGGACAGACCAGCATTCTAACTCTCCCATTTGAATTTAAAATATATACTCCCCGTCACACTGAAGCACCTCTACCCCAGCCACACCCTATGATCAGAGGAGACGAGTGTGTGGGTGGATGTCTGTTTGCGAGAGAAAGTGGATGGGAGACTGACACTCATTCCACATAAAACCACCAATATGAATTTCAAAATCTTAAAAGAAGCACCTTCATGCACAACAGTCTGTCTCTATTTGATTTGATAAAAAAAAAAATACCATTTGGACAAGCTAGGCTTCGTCACAATATATAGACAGAACTCAAACAGTATTCTGGACGTTTTGTGGTTGGTTTCTTGAGGGAATCACAACCCTCCTAAAAGGAAATGCTGTGGAAATCAGCACCAGATGCAAATTAGGAAATTAATGTAGCCGTACAATTCTATTTGTGTGCGAGAGACAAATGTGCGAGATAGGTACACAGAGAGAGACAGGTACACACACACAGAGAGAGCGAGAGCGAGAGAGAGAGCGAGAGCGCGAGAGAGAGAGAGAGAGAGAGAGAGAGAGAGAATGAGCGTTGGAGGGCTTGAGTATTATTCATGCAAATGACTCATGTACATGCATGTTTAAGTGGTCAGTAACAGACTGCTGCATACATCATTAAAATCCTTGTTTATCTGCTAGCCTGGTCCTACAAATGTCTCATCACTAAACTGCATAGAGAGACTGTTTGGGGAGGAACAGTGAGGGGTATGATGACAATAAGTGTCACAGCTGTGAAATCCTTAGATCCTTATTGAACGCCCCTAATTCACAATCCCGCTTTGAAGCAGAGTGCGGCAACGATTTCAAATCCCATTGACTAAAAAAAAATAAAACATAATAACAAAAATCACGTATGTTCACCTGAGCGAGGTAAGAAATGAAGGGATAATTTGTCTCGAGCCTTGCCTGCACACAACATCTTCCTCTCCTCTTTAAGCAGCCTCCCACTCATCTCAATTTCACACAACTCCTCTCCCCATCTCGCCACCCCCTGCTTCAGTACGCTATATCTCCCTCTAACACCAGTCACACCTCTGGGAACCATTTAGCGCAGATTAGGGCTGCAAAGTCCCTTGTAAAACCCCTCTTCCAGCTCTACACAGTGTTTAGTGTGGACCACGAGCCACATCTTCGGGTTCTATTTGTAAAGGAACATAGTAGTTACACAAGCTGGCAATAACCTGTGCTCCCATCTCTTGTTCAAGATCCTGGTCTTCGCTCTCATCCTTGTGTGTGTGTGTGTGTGTGTGTGTGTGTGTGTGTGTGTGTGTGTGTGTGTGTGTGTGTGTGTGTGTGTGTGTGTGTGTGTGTGTGTACACACACTGTACATCCATAACTGAGGGGAGGGCGAGAAAGGGAGGGCGGGGAGGAGGTAGGAGAAAGGGGGACACAATAGATAAAACTGATGGTAGGCACAGGAATCCTCGAGTAGGACCCAAGAGAGTCATTTTCCAGAGCACGAAAGGCACGGTTTCTATCTGCAGATGAGAGAGGGGTCAAAAAACTCAATTTAAAGCCAATTTATAGTCCAGCTGCAAAGTGAGACAGAGCTACATGTAATGGACATTGGGTTGGTACTGTTGGTTAGTCTTCCCAAGGGGCATCGGCATCCCTACAGTATACCGCAAAGCTATTAGCACAACAGAACAGTGGACATGAGCACCGGAATACCTGGAGATCTTGCTGAAGCACAACTTCAGAGAGTCAGAGTCTGTTCCTACGCCCAGCAAAGACATTGTGGGATTTACTTTTTGACAGGATTTCAACATGTTTACGGATTTTTTCCCCCATTTCTTTTCTCGCACCATCAAATCATGAGGGATTTGGTAAAACATGACACCTGCGCTGCCTAGGGCTAGGGTAGTATCACAGTTTGACCGTTTTTCCTGACAATATGTTGCGCTTATAAATATGGGCAGATGTTGGCAGCAAGTCCTCTGCTTCCTAACACTTAATGGTGCTGGTGAGGAAATGACTTGGCTCTTATTTGAACAGGTAATTAAATCTCTGGTGGTGTCAGTGCTAAATAAATTAGCTATTTGAAGCTGCTTAATAAAAAAAGAGGCACTGCTGCGGCCTGATGGGATTTGAGTGGCCTTCCGCCACTGGGAGGAACAGCATGAGAGATGGCGAGATGGGAAAGGAGAGATGCATGATAGCGGGGGGGGGGGGGGGAGTTTAGCTTACGCAGCGAGGGAAGTTAATCACACACGCAAAGAAATGGAGGGAGGGAATTGGGCAACAGACATGGTTTGAACTTGTTCACCCGTCCTGAAGTGAAAGTCCCAGTTAGCACATGACAGTTGGCTTGTTAGTGCCCTTATGGAGCAGAGAGGGGATGATCTGGAGCAGCTTTAATGTCTTTTGATATTTTGGAGTGCTGCCTTTGCAAATCCTCATGCCAACAAAACACCTTCGAGGCAGAGGAGAGCATAAACTTGGGGAAAGCGAGGGGTAGGGAGAGGCTGAGAGGGGTTGAAGATAGGGGAAATAACAGAGCAATGAAATATCACAACTCCAGGGCAGAAGTCTGTCACACTGCATCAGCATAGGTCAAAAAGAGGAGGGGAGTAGGGACACAACTTCGGGATGGGGAAACTAGACAAGCTGAAACAGAACAAGGACAATCAAGAGAAGGGATTACGCCGCTGGAGGCAGAGGTTTGAAGAGGCTGGGGGAGGAAATGCAAGTGTGTGAAGAGGGGGGGGGGGGGGGGGGGGTCGGACACGGTCAGAAGACCGGAGTTCCACCACTGATCAACGTTGGAGAGTTGCCCCGCTGCATGCCCTTCAAAAGCTCAGCTGTGCCATGGTGCAGCTGCTGCCTCTAACCCTCGCTCAAATCACACACACTTTCCCCAATCAAAGGTTTCATTTAGAGCCATGGAAAGCTAAGGCTGGCAGTACACGAATCTCCTCTCACATATCCGGCAAAAATACATCCAGACAGCCATTACTGCCTTTTCATACTGTGCTTTCATGTGAACATGTTGTTATTGACACTAGTATCGAATAAACAAAGAAATCCCACTGATCTGTATCTCTGATTCTCTACTTTACAATTCCAAACCAAAGCCCTCTTCGATACATAGTTGAAAGTAGACTCCTCCTGACTGAATGTTTCTAATATGCTAGCCTTTCATCCTCTGTCACATGCTTACACATGAGCCATCCCATCCCCTGTATAATTAGCTTCTACTTCCCCTTGCTACTAAATAATTGGCCACTTAAAATGGTGCCATTTAAAAGATGCGCTTCTTGCAAGAAAACAAATCTAGGTTTTGTGGAGAAAATGTTTCATCGTTGACTTTAACTGTGGCCCGTGGATTGGATTAGATGGAACTAGGAAGAGAGAAAGAACAGAGCTCCCTTGACCTTGCAGTGCAGTAGCGTAGTGATTAAAATGCCTTTGATCAGAACCAGATTCATAAATCAAGGCATAGATGACCTGACTGGCCTTAATGGCCCGTAATGGCCTCAACACAGTTCACTTCTCCCTGCTCACTTAGCCTTCTGACATCCTTTTCACGGAGCTCCTGCTTTCCACGACTCTCCTCTCCAGAGTTGCCACTTTCAGCATTTTTCACTATGTAGCTTTTCCCTTACTAAGGATCTCCTGTCAAAAGCATCCCTGACCATAACACAGTAATGACACGTGCAGACAGTTTCAGGTGAGGGTAAAACGGGGTACTTTCAAAAGATGCACTTTCGGGTTCTCTGACAAGTTGCAAATTCTTGATGACTGGAATCATTTCGATTTGAAGCCATCCACCTCATACATCACACGGCTTTACTACTTGAGTAGAGCAGTTGGGAGAATGAAAAAAGGCTAAATGTGGACACACGACGTGCTGTGGGTAATGACCCTACCTTGACCCCGCGGACACGGAACTCTGCCAGCGCCCGGTTCATCTTGGCAGCGGCGGCAGGCAGGTCATTCCCGCTGGCGATGACTTTGACCAGGAGGGAGTCGTAGTGGGGGGAGATGACGGCCCCCTGGAACGCAGAGGCACTGTCCAGACGGATGCCCATGCCCTCTCCAGTCCGGAACACCTGAAGAACGGGGACAGGAGAATTACAGGGTATGCAGGCAGCAATGCAACAGATAGGACAGGCGACAGGAAAAGAGCAACCCTGTTGATACGCAGTACGTGCCAAGTACATGCACATTTACAAATGTGGCAATTCATATCCTTTGATAACACTCAACCTTTTTCCAAGTTTCATGCTCGTCAATTAACTCAATTAGTCAGTGGTAGTCTCAGCTGTAGCTCTGCGATATGTTTAAATTAGCTGATATCCTTTAAACAAGCTGCATTTCATGGGCCAATTAAAAGTTTAAGACTTTGGATTTTTTAATTTTTTTTTCATCAAAAATAAGCTCACAGGATGTCAGTCAAGTTAACATTCCAAATGAAAAAGGTTTGATTGAAAAGACACAAAAAAAGAGAGGACGTTCCTAAAGTCTTGGGCTAGGCTCTGTGCAATATCAGAACAGACCAAGGATAAAACGCTAGCCTTCCAAACAGCAGATATTGCCCTTAAATGGGTGACACATAGTGTTGGCACTGAACCACTGAATTATTCAAGCTTGGTAATACCGTGCTGTGCTGATATCTTTCTTTATTGGTTGAAAATGGCATACTGAAAATGCAACTGAAAATCGTGTTTAGCTCCATAAGAGTCACCCCCTCATCCTCCAAGCTCCCATCCCTCTGCCTTCGTGTGCCTCCCAGCGTAGGGATTAAAGCACTGTTAACCTCATTCTCACTGTGTGAGAGGCACTGCAGGGAGGACCCTTACACAAATCAGAACAATCGCAGCCAAACAGCCTCCCAACACAATTAAACATGTCCACCTGCGTTGCCAGCGTTGGAGCCCCAGCCCTCGTGTTGTGAGGAGGACTGGGAGAGATGATGTGTTCCGCGGTGTGCTGCTCACACCCTTGGCGCTGCTGTGTATCTTGGAGCGCTCACATTTCAATTCTCTCAATTAGATATGAATAGGATATCGCAATCTTAGCCGAATAATGTTTTATCGTACAAATTTGCACTTCGGGATAGATTGTATGCCAGTGGTTTTAATATATAGAAAAGTAACCAAATAAGCAAGTTACAACTACGATTGTGTTTGATTGTTTTCCAAACAGTAGGCTAATTGAAGAATAGAGAATTTTCTGATAAAACGTCATTACCACTGTTTATTAACTGAAATATACCCGGAGGGATGAAGCTCACAGCAACACAGCAATGGACAATGTCAGAAAAAAAAAAAACATTCAGTATTTATGGCAGAAAGAGGAGATCACCTCATGGCTCCAAGGTAACACTGGTTGATGTCCAATCACGCTGCCACAGCACAGTGACTAAAACCTTTCGGGCCAGACTCAGTGTGTATGTCCTGCATCTCTCGCTCTCTGTCTGGGAGAATAAACTGATCCGAGGTTTAATGCGCTCTGGTCATGGAGCACATGCTGCATCATGGGAGGGAGGTTTGAGGGGGTCTAAACGTGCTCGTTTCTGTCAGGATGCTTGTGCGACGCTTCAACCTCTGTCGTCAAGGCAACAGGGCAACTTAAGATGGCGGCCTGCCAATCCAGCTCCCCCCCCCTCCACCATCGTTAGACACAGCAACCCTCCGTTCAAAAGTAGGTCACAACACCTACACTAATTCACACAGCCTAAAACCTCCTTGACAAGCATGTACCCGTACCACGCTGCAGCCTCTAACACCACACCCTCTAGGACCCATCCAACCCGACCAAAAAAAACAACAACTGTCAGTCCAACAAAGGCTTCACACCGCCTGTGTTTAGCATCTCCCCTCCTTCACTGCCTCCCTCACTTAGAGATGACTTCGAAAGTGTTGTCAGTTTGACAAGTTGAACAGAAGGTTTGCCCAAGCTTACCCAGCTGTGTAGAGCACATCTACAACAGAGGCAGGGTCCTCCGGAGGAACGCGGTATACTTGTTCAGCATGTCTACTGAACACCTCCTGTCGACCTGGCCAACGTCACACACAGGAGTGGAATAAGATCAGCTGCACTACGAAGCCCAATATGACCAGGCAACTGTCTTTACGGTCAAACTAGGGGGAACAAGCTTTTTGCTGATAGACATTTCTGCTTTTTAATTATAATAAAAAATAAAATAAATAAATAAAAAAACGCATTATTTATGTAAATATATTAAAGCTCTGCCTGAGAATGTGTATGTCCAGTGCGGCTAGTTGAACTGCTGATACAATGTGGACACTTATCAAATCTCTCCCACAGGGTGTCCTTTTGGCCGGCTTTTGACAAAAATAATCATTCAAAGTTGATAAATAAAATTAACGCCGGCCAACTGTCTAGGAGAATATTGTTTTATCAAATCGCATGAATAATGTTTTTTATTAGCCCTTTCAATGATGAAAATACATTCGACTGGTCATGCTTATCGGTTTATGGGTTCATTTGCACCATTTAGTGCAAATGTAACTTGGGTGTGCATTTTCGTTAGGCCTAAATAAGACTCATAACGACTATCACACACTCACAGCATACAGACAACAGAGCCTGGTTTAAGCTGAAAATCTGTCAGCCAGAGCAAAAGCTGCTGCTACTGCTCCTGTTGCTGCTGGAGTGAAACATGCTTTCAGAAGCCAAGTCATCACGCAACAATTCTAAATGAAATCTCGTGTTTAAAAAAAAAACGATAATTTAAATGAGCTTATACTCTTATTTCTCAACTTGTAATCGAAGCGCACTTCCCATTCAAATTGCGTGCAACGGCAGGCAGGCTTCCGCGCATCACACCACTTTGCAATGAGTTGGCGGTAGTATGCATTTTGAAAACATATAGGTCTACTTAAATTGTTAGACACCTGCACATTTTACTCCATATTATGTAACATGTTAACCTTGCTCCAAAGTAGCCAAAACACAACCAAATGTGGAGGCAATTCTTTTATAAAGACCTCCATTGCTGTGCCTATAAAATGTGAAGAAATAATAGTTGATCAATATTTTAAAAGCTAGACATTCTGATCTGTTGCATCAGCCACATCTTTTCATGCATCCTCGGCCTACTGGTTGTATGAATTTGGGATCTACTGTCCAACAACTGTCCCAGAGTCTGTTTGGAATAGGCTATTTATTTCTCGCACAGAACGACAAGCTGACCAACAGAATAGATTCATGCTAGTGCTAGTGCTAGGGATTTTGCTGTTGATTACTCGTCTTGTGGGCTGAGAAAAAATAGTAATGTGGAATGTTCTAACATCTTCGAAATGCGCATCAGAATTCGGTAAGAAGGATGCCATAATCCAAACGTGGTTGCTGTCATTCAGAGCACCGTGGGGTGGACGCCCAAATCCGGTTTCGCACCCGGTGCACATGGGTCAGGTACATTTCTCAAAATGTCTGGTAAATGAAAATGCTGCCAGTCAAATGTCCGGGGCCACATTTTCCTATCGGTAACCCTATCGGAAACCCTATCGGAAACCCTGCTCTCCCACCACGCACTTTAACGGATCCAACAAATCCCAGTGACATTGCAGCAAAATGCACCACAGCTGCGGTCAGGCAATTAAGACATCAGGAAAAGGACTCTCATGCCCCGTCCTGCTCAGAGACACACAGAGACACAAAGACCTATTCACTCCAAGGACACCCCTTACGAGACTTGTAACCTACATGGCAGTTGAAAGTGACATTATTAATAATTCAAGGTTTAGGCAGGAAAGAAACCGCAGACAGCAGCTCTCTAGATACTGCAAAAACATACACAACCTGACATTCCTCAGTTGGAGACAACAAGTAGACAGAACAAATGCACACACACACACACACACACACACACACACAGGAAGACTAATGAGTCTGGGATGCGCGCCTGGGAGACTAGCGCAGTATCAAATATGAGCCATTAATTAGATTGGATCTCAGAGGAAACATGGTGGCGAAGCAGGGAGAGGAAGGCGGTTAGGAACCATTGATCCCTGGAACACGCAGCAGTACGGGGTCAGGGGTCATACAGAAACACTGCAAATATGACACACAATCACATTAGGCTGGACATTAGAGACACTCAGAGGTGGTGTAGTGCTGTGGTTTGGGGGTCAGGGTTGTGGATGGGGGCAAGGTTAGGGGGAGGCAACGCGTAGGAGAGACTCATCAAGAGCCAACAAGCACTGTTCGGAGGGGGGAATAAGGGAGGGCAGGATAGAAGACAAATTGAACAGGAGAGAGAAGGACAGAAACAGCAGAAGGGATTACACCATGAAGAGACGAGAGCGCAAAACAATTGTCTGAAAACAAACCAAGGTGGGAAGAGAGAAAGGCGGAGTGGGATGGAATTGAATTGCATGAGAAAAGAAAATGTCAAGCAGAGGGAGAAGTGTGCAGTGAGGGAAACCTAAAAATAAAAAAATAAAACAACTTGTTTAAAACTAAAAATGCATCAGAGAGGAGGAAGATGGTGAAAGAGGGAGAGAGCGAAGGAGGTGGAGGTGAAAAAAAGGAAAGAGGGAAATGAAGTGAGAGTGGACGGAGAGAAGGGAAGAACACCAAATTATTTCAGGAGACCAAAACAAAATTGAAAATTAGAAAACGCAAACCGGAGTAGACAAGGATAGGGGGAGGGATGAATAATGGAAACCACCCGAAAATGGGGAGAACGTGGGTAAACAGAGGATGAAAAGAGGATACTTTTATTGCCTATAAAATACAGTGGTGCAGAGGCACATTTTTCATGAGGAATAGAATGTCCATCATAATTACAGTGAATTGGTTTCTATTAGGCATAGGACAAGGGGCGAAGGGGGGGGCTGCGCAATGATATTCATTTCAAAATATCAGCAAATGGGACATTTTCAATTTCATTTGGGGCAGCAGGGACAGATTTAGTTTCTGAGAGGTTATTTTACAGGGTCTGCAACAGATGGGTCTCTCCATCGATGAACAACATTGGTACGAGTGCCTGTCTGAATAGGGAAGCCTATACAGGCTTAATATGTACTACAGTACCTCATAAGAAACAGAAAAGGGTACTATACAGCAGGTTCTAAATTCAAAGGAAATATGAACCAGGGTATTACATTGGACAGGTCTGTTAAACACGCTTTTAAAATCAAGCTAGTCTGGTTTGTTCATGTTAACACATCACAACGCAAAAAATGAAATACTTAGTAGTGATGAAGGACAACACAGAATAGTAAACCGACATCAAGTAGAATAATAAATAAAAATGCTAGAGTGTGAAAGAATGGAAGGTAAACATGGGAGATCTTGGTAAGCGTCAGCCCCAGCAAGAGACCGAAAAGAGGCAAGCGTGAAGAGGCATGAATTGAGTGGATTCAGGAATTTAGTGGGTTCAGGAATTCAGTGGGTGGGTGTAAGGCATTATTTCAAACCCTTACATTTCATTCCATTGGCCATGAACCGCAAGTCAATGGATGAAGAAGAAGTGAACTCAAATCAGTATAGAAGAGAGTGAACGGCTCTTTAAAATGAGCTATAAAAAAAAACTTTATAATCACAGGAGGCTGCTGATGGGAGGACGGCTCATAATAAATGTCTGGAACAGAGCAAATGGAACGGCATCAAACACATGGAAACCATGTGTTTGATGTATTTGACACCATTCCATATATTTCCGCTCCAACCGTTACCAAGAGCCCGTCCTCCCCAATTAAAGGTGCCCTCAACCTCCTGTGCTATAAATACAAATTATTAAATCCCCCCCCCCCCTCCCCTTCAGCTTTCATTAACACTGTATAAATGTAGTCGTGGACTGATTCAATTCCTCCTCCCCCTAGCTTCCAACCTACACCACAATAGTCCCTGCACGCACTGGGTTGGAAGGCCACAAATGGCAACTGAGAAAGCAGGGACAAGAAACATCCATCTCCTCGCTCAGTGACAGTATCAATATTGCAGTAGAAACAGACAAACAAACTTGAGGAGGACATGCCTTTTTCAAATCCATAAATGTTCAAATACATCCATTTCAAATCTCACCCCGATGCAGTAGTTTGAGGTCAGCTGTTCCCACAGTTCTGAGTGGGGGAACAAAAGAGGCAGTAGAACAATAGAGAGACGGACTGTACAACGGGATAGGTGAAACCCCTCTGGGAATATTGAACGTGGCTGAGATTTGCAGTCCAGAGCTGCCTTCTCGATCTAATGCCAGGTCGCCATGTCATTAAAGCCAGCATGGCTATACTTTGGTTACAGGTGAGATTGCCCAACTAACCACAGGGAAGAGAAACGCTGAGCAAGATTCAAGTGTTTCAAACGGCTTATTTTCCTGGTTTGACCAATTTTCTTTTGGGGGGGGGGGGGGGGGGGGGGGTGACTAGTTACTTGAGCACAGAAAATATACTCACTTTGTGAACCTTTAAAAGAACAATTCTGCTATTCCAAGAATTTGATGAGATAGTCATTTGAAAAGTTAAAAACCTGCCTGTGGACAAGGATTGTCTGGGAGTCATTCAGGGGTCATTTCTGAATATAAAAATATGAATATAATTTGCCTGCCTGTATAAGTTAGTCTGAGCAGGAGTCATCAGAACCGATATAGAAAGGTTCCCTGGAAACTGCCCTGCTCAGTACAGTTGCTCAAGTATTCATCCCCCTAATGGATAAAGAGAACAGGACATGTACTAATACATATTTAGCAGTGGAGGGAGCTGGGGACGTCTCACTGTGCTGAGAGTGGGGTGTGACTGGGATGGGACGCAGTCCTAAATGAACTGCATACGTAAAACATGCATCTAAATGAATACATGAAGCATATGAATCATCCTAGTCTAGTCAGTCCACAATACAATACATGAAAGTAGTAGTATTCTTTATTCCACAGTGGGTCACTTCACGTGGAAGCTAGTCTGCAGACCATGCCAGTTTCTGGCACAAAAACCTAGGAGAACAATAACCAGACTACCCAATAAGACAGATCACACCGCCAGAGAGCCTAGAAAGCTAGCCACCACAAACATCATTTGCCTGTTTATAGTATGCCTGCAAGTTCTCCTGTTCCCTGCTCGGAATTCACAAGTATGTGTTCCATTTCACGTCGTCTCGCCTTGGGAATATCCGGGCACTTTCACAAATGATAGTTTTGTTAACATGGGGGCAACACAGAGCTTAATACAGAATACTAATGTAATCTTCAGCTTTGCCTTTATTCCCTGGGCCATCTGAAAACCACATAAAAACAAAAATGGCACCACTGGTTCAAAGATTTGCCGTTAGAGCTGTGAAAGCCAACAAATAACAAAACATGGAAGTCTTCATGGACCAATTCAGCAAAACTCCTACTCAACGTGTACAACCTTGACTTTTGTTTAGCATTCTCAGATGCAAGCCCGACTGAATTCAAATGTCTTAATGATATTGGCCATGCCCTTGGGAATACCTGCACGAAGAGTTGAATATGCATGGAGTTTAGATAATGGCTAATCGGATATATAAAGGTAGTTTATTGGTGCCACCCGGCACCTCTCCAGTAGAATGGGAATCGCCCATTCCAAACAATCTGGAATGTCTCAGCTCAACATTCATCATGCTACGGTTGTTGTTCAGGACCATAATGATGAGGATGATGGCAACGACAACGCAGTGATCACAATAACGACGCTGGTCAATTTCTTGGCACACTGATACTGAACATTTCCTTGACAGACTGCTTAAAGTAGGCAGAGGTAATTCTGTTGTTTTCATGTGCAGTTCTCATTTACCACCTGCCCAGTTAGTGAACAGAATACAAAAACATATCGACTGATGTCAAAACAATTCAAAGGAACCGTTGACAAGCTAACAAAGTAAACTGATCCAATGCCAGTGATTACCTATTGAACCGATGACAAGCTAACAAAGTAAACTGATCCAATGCCAGTGATTACCTATTGAACCGATGACAAGTATTAACGCTTCTTTTCCCTACCTACTAAATTACGGTGCTCCTACTCGCCCTGCATATCTGAATCCCATCCATTAGGAGTTGCGTCCTCATTCATCATTGTGTCTTCAAATTAGCTTCTGAAGAAGAAACACAGGAGGAGAAGGTCCGGAGCTAAACATGCACCCCTCCCTCTTCCCCAGTCTTTACTAGATGTCACCTTCACACGTTGCTTACAAGTGAGGGGGGGGTTCATTATTTGTTTTGCACAAACATTCTCCTTCTCTCGTAATGTCTGGGAAAGCAGGGAAGAAGAAAAAATAAGTTGACACTTGTCATTCAGACAAACCCGGAGAAGAGAGGAGGAGGGGGAAGGAAAGAGAACCCGTCTGTAGTGTGTACCTCATCTACTATCCTGTCCCTGGACAACACCAAAACATTCCTTCTGCATTTCACCCTTCTGGCTCCACTCTACACCTATTTACTCACATCCATAATGCATGAAGTTGTCAATATTGATGCTCTACCCATCACCTGCTGCATCTCTCATGGACAATAACAACGGCCGCATTACATTGCCTTTCAATTAGAGGTAAGGAAAAAGACCGACACAGAGACAGAGACCGTTCCAAATCCCACAGGGTGCGTTGAGAAAAAGTAGAAAACTTTCATAACTTCAAAGACAATGACTTTTGATACATCCTTAACTCTCAGAACTGTGGAATGAGAACTTAGTATCAATTTCTCAGCACCTTGATGCAGAACTTGTTTACACAGACTGCCTGTACTGGGTACTTGATGTCATAGTCCTCTGTAGCTCAGTTGGTAGAGCCTTGGGCGTGCAACACCAAGAGTGGGTTCGATTCCCCGGAGCACCCATACTTAAAATGTATGCACGCATGTCTAAGTTGCTTTGGATAAAAGTGTCTGCTAAATGGCATAATATTATTATTTTTTTTTTTTTTAAATATGTATTATGGAGAATTGCCTTCTCATGGAAGGAAAAACCATCAAGCGTTCCCAATTTTCTGAGGAAAGAGCTAAGAATTTGCAAATCGTCTCAGGAATTAAGGGCACGTGGTTATCAAATACCACAAGACAGTTTTGGAGCGGTATTTCCGTATCTTCCTTTAAGCTTGGCAATTTACTGGATATATGTGCTCAGATAGATCCCTGAGGGCAGTCCGAGCAGATCTGAGGCTGAACTCTTAATGCATTAGGAAAAAACCCAGCTCCTTAATGTGAATCAGAGAGACCAGGTAGACGACCAGACTAGACAGACAATCTACAGCTGGAACAGACAGGGATTTTGGGCTGATTCAAGGCCTACATGTCAAACAACCGGGGGATATCAATATTTGTTCCATTATTTATTTCAAAACGCAACTCATCCCCAACAATCATTCAGACCAGAGGGCTCCTGTGGGAACAGGGTCGGTACGCCAACTCTACAGCATTAACTAAATAAACACTCAACTACAGAACCCTAAATGGACATGCACAAGTAGAGCTAGGAGGGTTATTTCCTGGGAAATAGTTCTGTCAGGGCTCATGGGTCAGAAAACCTTCTGGCCCTACATGGAGGGAGAGACTGCGCCTCATTATAACTGAGTGGCAGTCTGCAGGGAGGGGCTGTTGCTTACCTCAAGTCGTCCAGTGTCAGGCTGGAAGCCACGGGCAGGGTCCTCTGTGGTCACCCGGCATTGGATGGCGAAGCCATTGATCCGGATCTTATCCTGCTTCAGGCCCAGCTCTGGCAGGCTACGCCCCTCACACACGTGCAGCTGAGCATGAACCAGGTCCACACTGACAGGAAGAGGTCGGGGAGAGTAGAAAGAGAGAATTTTACTGTCTGAATTGACAAGGAAAACACAAGAAAATGCGCTCGGTTTTGCATAAAGTTCCCACTCTGGTATGTCTACAGGAGTTACCAGTTCAGAATCTTTTTTTTATCTTGATACCCATGACAAACTTCAGATACCTTGTGTGAAATTCCCCTACACGATACACAAGCAGTGTGGTGACATTCACAACTGATGTGAAGATGAAAGTTCACAAAGCAATATCTATTCCCATTTTAAAACGTGATGTTAGGTTGATGACACGCCTTCAGTGCACTTGAAAAATAGACCTGAGAGATGGGGAGGGAAAAGGGGGGGCGGGGGGGGGATTTCAGTTCAGAGGGGAACAGAGCGCATAAAAGGTATTCAGGGTAAGGAAAGATAACTGACACTTTGCTCCACTGTGACCACAGCCAACAATCCAGAAGGAGCTGGAACTGGTTTCTGTTCAGTCACGGATGGAGAGGAATTTAAATCTGATGCGTCACGATACTATGAGAGCAAAAAACTATAAACCAAAAACCCTATTGCTGTTAACTTTTACAGAAACATCTGTCCATTTAGCAATTCTAATTATGAAAAAGGTTGGTAGAAAATCTATGTAATGGTAATTCAAACTCAAAGCTCCACGCCACATGAAGGAATGTTTTTGTAATGGCTGGTAGGCAAATCTCAACAAATCCAAGTCAATGATATCACTTTTGTCTACCGCTCACTGAATGACTAAAATATACGTGTGCATGTCTGTGCCTCGAGGCTGAGGGAACACTTTTTCTTACCAATAAAAGGAAGGGACAGAGATGTTCTTGCATTAAATGTTAAACATCAATTTAAGGAACAAAGTGTCTGGGCAGGAGTTTTTTGTTGCATCAATGGATTGAAACATTTTGGCTGGTGGTGACAAGTACTTGATGAAGAGTCACACACAAAGGCAAAATGTTTTGCGATAAAACACAGAATCTCAGGCCATGGAGTAGGTTGGACGCTGCTTATGTCTGAGAGACGGAATATCGTCTAAACTGACAGAAACAATTGCAGAAACAACTGGGCAGGCTGAGAATAAGCGACTGTGTAGCTTGAAAACCGACATTCATTTCATACTTCCATCCCTTAATGTATACCATTACTTCTCCACCGTCTCCCGCTCGGCAGACGACTTTGTCAACCACTTCGGGGAAAAAAAGGTTGACGACATGCGTTCCTCATTCACTCTCAGCCTACTGAGCCCATAACAAAAACGACCTACTCCTTGACCCCTTTCGATTGTTAACGGTCGATCCAAAACAGGATTGCTCGCCACCAAACAATACATTTGATGTTGAAAATGCACTTCGAAAAATATGTTTAAAGGGCTTTTCTACAAGTAAGGTCAAACGGAAGTGTTCATTGTAAGAAAATTGCATGTAATTGTGAAATTCTATCATTTAGTGGGTGGAACATTACATATTTGATATAATAGCTGACATTCTTGTAGCCGTGTTCACGTTCTCTATAGTGCGCTTTAAACGTGTGTGTCCAGTCAAGAATTTACATTTTAAGAAGATATTTACTACTACATGAAATTAAAAGTAAGTGGCTGCATTTCAAACTTGATTAACAGAAAACAAAGATATCAAGAGGCACAGGATCATCTGGTGAAAATCACTGGGGGGGAAAACAGCTTCTGCCTCTTATTTTAATTCTTGACTTGTTTTGTCATTTGGTATTTACACGGACTTAGACAGTGTTACCAAGGTCTCAGTAAGACATAATGACAAATCGAGGCAATAATCCCTTCCAACTGAAGCAACGGGTCGTCAAATAAACAAAAAAGGGCCCTTCACACCTAGGTGCGAAACCATGTGATCTCACAGGAATAGAAAAGCGCTCCCCCTCTCTCAATTAAACACAAAGAGGCTTTATGGCCATGGGGAACATGTTTACATTGCCAAAGCAAGTGAAATAAACTAAACAAAAGTGAGAAACAAAAAAAAAAAACAAGAAATGTAGAATTTGACAGTAAATATTGCGCTCAAAAAGGTTTGAAAAAACAGACATCAAGTGTTATATTATCAGCTATATACAGTGTTTAAGCAATATGCAAATCGTTGTAGTACGACTAGTAGGAGAAGAAATAAATAAGTTGAATTTACAAATGTTTGTTTGTACTCCACTGGATGCCCTTTTCTCATGGCAACGGGCCACACATCTTGATGCTGTGATTGCACTGTTGGAGTACAGATTGAAATATACATATTCATGTTAGCAGACAGAGCTTACTGATTACTTAACATCTTCAAAGCATGTGTATGTAGATAGAAAGATAGATCAATACAGTTGAAGTATTAGTATTTAGTAGCAATGCCTTTAAATAGTTTAACTTGGGTCAAACGTTGCAGGTAGCCTTCCACAAGCTTCCCACAATAAATTGGGTGACCTTTGGCCCACTCCTCCTGCCAGAGCTGCTGTAACTGAGTCAGGTTTGTAGGCCTCCACGCTTTTTAAATTCTGCCCACAAATGTTCTATAGGATTTTGTGATGGCCACTCCAATACCTTGACTGTTGTCATCCTTAAGCCATTCTGCCACAACTTTGGAAGTATGCTTGGGGTCATTGCCCATTTGGAAGACCCATTTGCAACCAAGCTTTAACTTCCTGACTGATGTCTTGAGATGTTGTTTCAATATATCCACATAATTGTCCTTCCTCATGATGCCATCTATTTTGTGAAGTGCACCAGTCCCTCCTGCAGCAAAGCACCCCCACAACACGATGCTGTGATCCCCGTGCTTCACAGTTGGGACGGTGTTCTTAGGCTTGCAAGACTCCCCCTTTTCCCTCCAAACATAACGATGGTCATTACGGCCAAACAGTTCTATTTTTTGTTTCATCAGACCAGAGGACATTTCTCCAAAAAGTACGATCTTTGTCCCCATGTGCAGTTGAAAACAGCAGTCAGGCTTTTTTTAAATGGTGGTTTTGGAGCAGTGGCTTCTTCCTTGCTGAGCAACCTTTCAGGTTATGTCGATATAGGACTCGTTTTACTGTGGATATAGATACTTTTGTACCTGTTTCCTCCAGCATCTTCACAAGGTCCTTGGCTGTTGTTCTGGGATCGATTTACACTTTTCACACCAAAGTACGCTCATCTCTAGGAAACCGTGGTCCCATGGTGTTTATACTTGTTTATCTGTACAAACAATAGTATGCGTGGTACCTTCAGGTGTTTGGAAATTTCTCCCAAGGATGAACCAGACTTGTGGTGGTCTACAATTTGTTTTCTGATGTCTTGGCTGATTTATTTTGATTTTCCCATGATGTCAAGCAAAGAGGCACTAAGTTTGAAGGTATGCCTTAAAACACATCCACAGGTACACCTCCAATTGACTCAAATGATGTCAATTAGCCAGAAGCTACTAAAGCCATGACATTTTCTGGAATTTCCCACGCTGTTTAAAGGCACAGTCAACTTAGTGTATGTAAACTTCTGACCCACTGGAATTGTGATACAGTGAATTAATTATAAGTTAAATAATCTGTCTGTAAACAATTGTTGTAAAAATTACTTGTGTCATGCACAAAGTAGATGTCCTAACCGACTTGCCAAAACTATAGTTTGGTAACAAGACATTTGTGGAGTGGTTGAAAAACACATTTTAATGACTCCAACCTAAGTGTATGTAAACTTCCGACTTCAACTGTATGTATGTATGTAGTCAGCCACCAATTGTGCAAGTTCTCCCACTTAAAAAGATGAGGCCTGTAATTTTCATCATAGGTACACTTCAACTATGACAGACAAAATGAGAAAAAAAAATCCAGAGAAATCACATTGTAGGATTTTTAGTGAATTTATTTGCAAATTATGGTGGAAAATAAGTATTTGGTCACCTACAAACAAGCAAGATTTCTGGCTCTCACAGACCTGTAACTTCTTCTTTAAGAAGTTACAGGTCCTCCACTCGTTACCTGTATTAATAGCACCTGTTTGAACTTGTTATCAGTATAAAAGATACCTGTCCACAACCTCAAACAGTCACACTCCAAACTCCACTATGGCCAAGACCAAAGAGCTGTCAAAGGACACCAGAAACAAAAGTGTAGACCTGCACCAGGCTGGGAAGACTGAATCTGCAATAGGTAAGCAGCTTGGTTTGAAGAAATCAACTGTGGGAGCAATTATTAGGAAATGGAAGACATATAAGACCACTGATAATCTCCCTCGATCTGGGGCTCCACGCAAGATCTCACCCTGTGCGGTCAAAATGATCACAAGAACGATGAGCAAAAATCCCAGAACCTAAGGGACCTAGTGAATGACCTGCAGAGAGCTGGGACCAAAGTAACAAAGCCTACCATCAGTAACACACTACGCCGCCAGGGACTCAAATCCTGCAATGCCAGACGTGTCCCCCTGCTTAAGCCAGTACATGTCCAGGCCCGTCTGCAGTTTGCTAGAGAGCATTTAGATGATCCAGAAGAAGATTGGGACAATGTCATATGGTCAGATGAAACCAAAATATAACTTTTTGGTAAAAACTCAACTCGCCGTGTTTGGAGGACAAAGAATTCTGAGTTGCATCCAAAGAGCACCATACCTACTGTGAAGCATGGGGGTGGAAACATCATGCTTTGGGGCTGTTTTTCTGCAAAGGGACCAGGACGACTGATCCGTGTAAAGGAAAGAATGAATGGGGCCATGTATCGTGAGATTTTGAGTGAAAACCTCCTTCCATCAGCAAGGGCATTGAAGATGAAACGTGGCTGGGTCTTTCAGCATGACAATGATCCCAAACACACCGCCCGGGCAACGAAGGAGTGGCTTCGTAAGAAGCATTTCAAGGTCCTGGAGTGGCCTAGCCAGTCTCCAGATCTCAACCACATAGAAAATATTTTGAGGGAGTTGAAAGTCTGTGTTGCCCAGCAACAGCCCCAAAACATCACTGCTCTAGAGGAGATCTGCATGGAGGAATGGGCCAAAATACCAGCAACAGTGTGTGAGAACCTTGTGAAGACTTACAGAAAACGTTTGACCTCTGTCATTGCCAACAAAGGGTATATAACAAAGTATTGAGAAACTTTTGTTATTGACCAAATACTTATTTTCCACCATAATTTGCAAATAAATTCATTAAAAATCCTACAATGTGATTTTCTGGATTTCTCTCTTATTTTGTCTGTCATAGTTGAAGTGTACCTATGATGAAAATTACAGGCCTCTCATCTTTTTAAGTGGGAGACCTTGCACAATTGGTGGCTGACTAAATACTTTTTTGCTACACTGTATGCATGTATGTATGTATGTATGTATGTATGTATGTATGTATGTATGTATGTTACTGAGTGACCTGGAAAGTTATATTCTGTTCAAATATGTTATTGTGGAATATGAAATGTTCTTAAGGAGGGAGGCAAAAGGGCAAGTCTAGTGTCAGTTCTTGATGTGGCAGACCAGTTGCTGAGGAACCACAACCATGAGGGATGTGGAACTCAACTGGAGATAAGGTCAACTGTTGAAGTGAGAAGACACTGCTGGGAGCGGGGCACCCCGAAGACCAATCTGATTTACAGTCCTCTCACACACACACAAATTCCATGCCCATGCGGGTCCTGGACTTAGGCAGGGCCATGACAATGAGAGGAACATAGTGTGTTTCTGCCTAACAGAGGACAGTGCATCTTAAACACACAAGGAGATGACTCCGCCTAGTTCAAAGGTATAAAGAGAATGTGCTTGTGGGACTTGTATGTTGTCTTTCCAGCTGTATCACCCAGTGGCTGAATAAACTCTGTTTGAGCTTTTTCCTAGTCATCCGTTTGAGTTTTTACTCTGTTTTTTTCAGAACTTAACAGCACACTGCAGTCTTTTGCCTAACAGATATGGGAATTTATCAATGTTTGATTTGTTTTCAAATTCTTTGTGTTATCTGTGGGAAATATGCATCTCTAATGTAGTCATACATTTTGCACGAGTTTAGTAAGCGAAGCGCAGTTTCTCTCCCTCTCAATAATTATTCTCCTGGATCTGTCTCTGCCCTGGGCCCAGCAGCTCAGCTACTTCTCAAAAGGAGGTAAAGAACCTCCATCTTAGCACACCTAGCAAGGGCCTTGGCTTTTCATGGCAAGAACTAGTAACTGGTAAGTTAGGGAAAGAGCAGGCTCCTACTTGCAATTTAGCACATTTCTAATTGGGGCTGAAGAACCTAAGTACAAGCTGTTTAGGTGAAGACTTAAAGAGCTAACATTCAAGGAGAAGTCACTTCAGAGCACAGCCTCTGCAACTCAAGGAAGGGTCAAAAGACAAAGCAACCAGGAACACAATCCGAGGAGAGGAAAGGAGAACGCCACAAGCACAACAACTTCGGACCAAAGGACACACGGCCACTTTGAGCAGATTGAGTATGACATTTAATGTTCATAATGTCAAGGTCTTTAAATCTCATCTTTCATTCTATTTCATCATCATTATGTTTTGTACATAATTTGATTATTGACATTAAAATGTTGATGGTATAAAATAATGATGTTCTTGTTATTCTGGTAAAGTTATTAAAAAAATAATTGCTAAGTCAGGTCTTCTCTGAAGATAAAATGTTTTCCAATAAAGGACTGGCACCTAGATTTCATAATTTATAGTAATAATTATACACACACACACACACACACACACACACGTCAAACGGACAATCCATGCTTTTTTTTGATTGATCTCTTATGTAACTCCTATACCCAGAGAACACTAGACTGAAACTCTAGATTTCAGTCCCAAACTCTCTTGGGGTGGCAGGATGAAAGAAAAGGGGTGGAAAATACCCAGAAAATACAAGAGGAGGAGGACAGAGAAGAGGGAGACAGAGGAGAGGGAGACAGAGGAGAGGGAGACAGAGGAGAGGGAGACAGAGGAGAGGGAGACAGAGGAGAGGGAGAGGAGACTGCATTGCACAAAACCAAAGATGTGATATGAGCTGGAAGCAGAGGGAGTGAAGGAGGAGGGAGACATGAGGGGGGATTAATATATTCAGTGTGATTTCTTATTCCACTTTAATTGCTGATGCCAGGCAGCGTATGTAGCGCTGGTGTGGATGTGCTGGAAAATTCTGCACCTCTCCCTCCTAACAAACCAAAATCCTTCCACTGAAAGCCTCTCCACTTTAACCCATTTTTATTTGAATAAGATCCAGGTCTTTGAACCAGCCCCCAAACACACCAATCCGTTGACAAGCTTTCCTCATCCTTGTGTGCCAGTTTAGTAGTCTTCTCTACCCTCGTCTACCCGTCTCACATTCTTAATTTCTTGCAGAATAGACAAACAAATATGCAGCTGCAATCTAGCCACAACTCAGTGATTAGAAACCCATTACAGGGTCAGTGACAGAGCCTACACTGAGCTGTAAACACACACACACACACACACACACACACACACACACACACACACACACACACAATTGAATTAAGGGAGAGGAGTGGGAAGAAGAATTGGAGTGGCGCAAATGCTGAGAGAATTGAGGTCTGCCATAAGCCTGTCTTAACTGAATTTATAGAAGGGAAAGCACAACACAACAATGACCTCCACCCAAAGTATGTGGGCTCCATACCGCAGGATACTGTTCCTAAAGCCCGTTTCAAGAGGAGGCATTATATCACAGTAATGTAAGAAGATATTGTGAATGCACCAAAAATGATTTGATCTACACTGACTGAAATGCATTAGTCTTCATGTGAAAGGAGGAAAAAGGGATGTTGTGAGACTGGAGGTTGCAGTCCAAGGAGTGAACACATTACGATGACATGGGCCATTTCCAGTGATTCCCAATACCACGCAGTAGGCAGAAGGGGTCCTTAATTGGTCTTAATCACTGGGACCAATGACAAGTCATGATACAGGCAGAGGCAGACAGCCAAAAACAGAGGCGTAATAGCCTACCAACCGGAGAACTATATACAGATCAGAGAATTCAACACGTAGTCGGAGGAGAACATAGCCAGTGGCTAGGGCATGAATGCCCCTTTGGCGAGTAAGACTCAATCGCATTACAGTCATGTGCCTATCCAGAGCCAATCACTCAGAGCAGTGCGCCAGCAGAATGCCAATTGCAGTCTGACAGATTCAATTTAATACGACAAGATGGACATTTAGAACGACTGAACCTACATTCCTTCCACATGACTACAGAAGTCTCTGCCAGGTGCACAGAAGAAAAGTCATGCATATCAATCTGTGCGTGAGTCAATGTGTACGTGCACACACACAAAATAAGACTTAAAAAAAAGACGCAGCATTGCATTCATCCCTCCTGAATGATTACTTTGGCTGCATCTGATAAGTGCACGACCCATGGCTATTGTCAGTGTTTGAACTCTGAATGCATGAGATGGGTGAGATTAGGCACTTTAAATCATCTCTAGTCTCAAGTAGGAACTCCAAACGACATAGCACTGCGCGACATGATTCGTGGACTAGGATTCTGGCTCTGAAAGTAGAACTCAGACAGAATAGACTGATTCATATGGGAAGGAAAACTTGGTAAGAACATCACGTCCTAAACGATCTGCTACATCAGTCCATTTACGTCATAATTCCAGGACTTCTAGAGGGTTCCTTTTGCGTTGGCACAGCATAGGAATCCTATAGTCCTTCACTGGTCAATTAGAAACACGTATTTAAGTGTCAACTATTTTTCTTAAAACCACTCAAATGGACACAAAACAATCATAGTACAAAGAGTCATCTATAATGCATTACATCTATACACATGTACGCATAAACTAAAATAAATTAAGTTGAGTGGATAAAAGGACAATCGGGCACTTCTAAAAGAAAAGTCTCTGTGGCATGATTTGGCGCAAGCATTTACATTATTGTTACTTTAATTTTTTTTCCACAATTTATTATTTTTCTTCAGGGCTGGACTTCTGACAAAAAAATGGTTTTATCCCTAATTTCATTGTATAACCCACAGTAAAGCAAGGCATGCGGGTACATAGACGTTTATCTAGGGGAGTGTTTGTGTATCGACCAGTCTCAATAGCAAGACTGGCCAGTCCACGTCAACATTTTACAAAACACCTTCAATATTGCTTGGATAAAACAGTACGGCTAGGGTTCTGTCCCAAAAGTGCATTTACAAAAAGCCTGTAGGGTGTGCAGCTTGTTACGTTCAGGTTTGTTTATCCGTTTGGTACCACTTTAGTTTTGCTCTCCAAAAGTGCTGACTCAAAAGCACCACGGCCATTTCCAGTACACACACTGCCTGTATCAGTGAGCTGAGTCATGCCAATGTTGAAAAAAAGCTTAGACACGATATAACATTTTCCTTTGCAGTTGTAACACCACAAGTCCATTAAAAACATGTTTACATTGACATTCATTTGGCATGCTGCAAAAATCACTTCCATTTAAAAAAAGAAACATAGCCTCTGGTGATTCATAGAGTTTTCCAGACAATATTGTCTTCAATAGGGCATGCATTTACCCACACCGAGGTAAAATCTGCAGGTATGGTTAAAAACTGCATTAACCCAGGTATAATTTGTGCCCCCATACTGCTGAAGCATAAATAATACCAGGTAGCACCAACGAATCAAACAGTTTAGCATAACATTTAAAAAAGGTTAGCGTTACTCTTTGCAATGATTGCACCGAGGACATGATTTGTGTGGTTAGCTATGTATGTACCTAACAGACAAAATCCAAAAAGGGCTTGACAATCAGTCCCAGATACTTGTACTCACTGACAACATCTAATAAGGAATAATAATATTGACGACGTAGTGTTCTCCCCTGTTCCTGTTCATCCTCAAGGCTAAAGCTTTGTTCGTCAACTCTTCAATCAAGCTCCCAAGCAGAAGAAAGCCACGTCAACCATGACGATCAAGCAGACGGAGCTTCTAGAAAACGGAAATAACTACAAAAACGCCGTCTCTTGCACCGTCCCAGAATCTCCATAAGTGTTCAATTGGGTTGAGATCTGGTGACTGAGACGGCCATGGCACATGGTTTACGTTGTTTTCATGCTCATCAAACCATTCAGCGACCACTTGTGCCCTGTGGATTGGGGCACTGTCATCCACTCCCAACAGGATAGAAATGCGTCACCATAGGTTGAAGGTGATCCCTCAGAAGGGCTGTGTATTTACTGCCGTTTACCTTGCCCTCTAAGGGGTTCAGTGGACCTGAACCATGCCAGGGAAATGCACCCCACGCCATCAGTGCCGCCGGAACACTCATTTCCTCAAGAGTTTCCATTATTTTGGCAGTCCGGCTTTAAACTTACTCTTGAAAGTTGTAATCGTACAATGCACAAGGTGCAATTTCAAAATTGGGTAGTGCATCATCAGTTCCTCTTGTTAGTCATTTCATACCCTAGAGCTATTTTTAACTCAGAAATGTCCAGATCAACTAGCCCATATCAGCTACCATTTTATATATATATATATATATATATATATATATATATATATATATATATATATATATATATATATATATATATATATATATATATATATATATATTATAATATAAAAATGTAGTGACCTCACCTGGTTTAAAGGGTGTCTCTAGAGACAAAACCTCTCATCGTCACTCAATGCCTAGGCTTACCTCCACTGTATTCACATCCTACCATACCCTTGTCTGTACATAACACCTTGAATCGATTCTTCCGCGGCCAGAAACGTGCTCTTCTTACTCTCTGCTACAAACGTACTAGACAACCAGTTATTATAGCCTTTAGCCATACCCTTATCCTACTCCTCCTCTGGTGATGTAGAGGTTAATCCAGGCCCTGCAGCGCCTAGCTCCACTCCCACTCCCCAGGCGCTCTCATTTGTTGATTTCTGTAACCATAAACCCGGATGTCCCAGCCGTGTCTGAATCCTGGCTTAGGAAGGCCACCAAAAATCCTGAAATTTCCATCCCTAACTATAACATTTTCCGACAAGATAGAACTTCCAAAGGGGGCAGAGTTGCAATCTACTGCAAAGATAGACTGCAGAGTTCTGTCATACTATCCAGGTCTGTGCCCAAACAATTCGATCTTCTACTTTTTTTTTTTTTTTTTACAATCCACCTTTCCATAAATAAGTCTCTCACTGTTGCCGCTTGTTATGGACTACCTTCAGCCACCAGCTGTGCCCTGGACACCATATGTGAATTGATTGCCCCCCCATCTATCTTCAGAACCTGTACTGTTAGGTGACCTAATCTGGGACATGTGTAACACCCCGGCCATCCTAACATCTAAACTAGATGCCCTCAATCTCACACAAATGATCAATGAACATACCAGGTACAACCCCAAATCCGTAAACACGGGCACCCTCATAGATATTATCCTGACCAACCTGCCCTCCAAATACACCTCTGCTGTTTACAACCAGGATCACAGAGATCACTGCCTCATTGCCTGCGTCTGTAATGGGTATGCAGTCAAACAATCACCGTCAAACGTTCCCTATAACACTTCAGCGAGCAGGCCTTTCTAGTCAACCTGGCCCGGGTATCCTGGAAGGATATTGACCTCATTCCATCAGTAGAGGATGCCTGGTTATTCTTTAAAAGTGCTTTCCTCACCATCTTAGAGTAAGCATGCCCCATTCATTTTTAAAAAACCTGGAACAGATATAGCCCTTAATTCACTCCAGACCTAACTGCCCTTGACCAGCACAAAAACATCCTGTGGTGTACTGCATTAGCATCGAATAGTCCCCCACTTTTCAGGGAAGTTAGGAACCAATATACACCGGCAGTTAGGAAAGCAAAGGCTAGCTTTTTCAAACAGAAATTTGCATCCTGTAACACAAACTCCAAAAAGTTCTGGGACACTGTAAAGTCCATGGAGAATAAGAGCACCTCCTCCCAGCTGCCCACTGCACTGAGGCTAGGAAACACTGTCACCACCAATAAATCCACGATAATTGAGAATTTCAAGAAGCATTTTTCTACGGCTGGTCATGCTTTCCACTTGGCTACCCCTACCCCGGTTAATAGCGCTGCACCCCCCACAGAAACTTGCCCAAGCCTCCCCCATTTCTCCTTCACCCAAATCCAGATAGCTGATGTTCTGAAAGAGCTGCAAAATCTGGACTCTTTCTAAAATTATCTGCTGCAATTGTTGCAACCCCTATTACTAGCCTGTTCAACCTCTCTTCCGTATCGCCTGAGAACCCCAAAGATTGGAAAGCTGCCGCGGTCATCCCCCTTTTCAAAAGGGGGAGACACTCTAGACCCAAACTGTTAAAGACCTATATCTATCCTACCCTGCCTTTGTAATGTCTTCGAAAGCCAAGTTAACAAACAGATCACCGACCATCTCGAAACCCACCATACCTACTCCCCTATGCAATCTGGTTTCCGAGCTGGTCATTGGTGCACCTCAGCCACGCTCAAGGTCCTAAACATTATCATAACCGGCATCGATAAAAGACAATACTGTGCAGCCGTATTCATCGACCTGGCCAAGGCTTGACTCTGTCAATCACCACATTCTTATCGGCAGACTCAACAGCCTTGGTTTCTCAAAATGACTGCCTCGCCTGGTTCACCAACTACTTCTCAGACAGAGTTCAGTGTGTCTAATCGGAGGGCCTGTTGTCGGGAAATCTGGCAGTCTCTATGGGCGTGCCACAGGGTTCAATTCTCGGGCCGACTCTTTTCTCTGTATACATCAATGACGTCGCTCTCGCTGCTGGTGATTCTCTGATCCACCTCTACGCAGACGACACCATTCTGTATACTTCTGGCCCTTCTTTGGACATTGTGTTAACTAACCTCCAGAAGAGCTTCAATGCCATACAACTCTCCTTCCGTGGCCTCCAACTGCTCTTAAATGCAAGGAAAACTAAATGTGTGCTCTTCAACCCGATCGCGGCCCACACCCGCCCGCCCGTCCAGCATCACTACTCTGGACGGTTCTGACTAAGAATATGTGAACAACTACAAATACCTAGGTGTCTGTACAGATTACCTCAAATAGCCTGTACCCCTGCACACTGACTCCGTACCGGTGACCCCTGTATATAGCCTCGCTATTGTTATTCTTATTGTGTTACTTTTTATTTTAGCCTACTTGGTAAATATTTTCTTCTTCTTTAACAGCACTTTAGGTCAAGGGCTTGTAAGTAAGCATTTCACAGTTACGTCTACACTTGTCGTACTCGGCACATGTGACAAATAAAGTCTGATTTGATTTGACAGGGAACACAGTCTTATAGGTTGTCAGAGGTGACATGGTAATGCCAGATAACGGTCGTGACTCACTCCATGATCTGCCAGGTAACGGTCGTGACTCACTCCGTGATCTGCCAGGTAACGGTTGTGACTCACGCCGTGATCTGCCAGGTAACGGTTGTGACTCACGCCGTGATCTGCCAGGTAACGGCTGTAAGACTGACCCCGTGATCTGCCCGGTAACGGCTGTGACTCACTCCGTGATCTGCTCGGTAACGGTGTGCTCCACCTGCAGGCGGGAGTTGACCTCGATGAAGTAGTGCCTTCCATGTTTATCCACCAGGAACTCCACCGTGCCAGCGTTCTCATAGCCCACCTGTACACACAGACAGATCCAATTAGATACATACCTTTACTAGGCTACTTTAAACCTACAATAGGCTACTTCAAACTTACTTGAGGACATCAAGAATGTCACAGTTAATAAGGCACAGTTATACAAGGGGGGTATTCAAGTACTCCATTTTTCTTAATAGCTTTATTGCTCACATTCCATTACTTTTTTTTAATTAACCTTTATTTAACTAGGAAAGTCAGAACAAATTCTTATTTTACAATAACAGCCTACCCTGCCAAACCCTCCCCGAACACGGACGACACTAGGCCAATTATGCGCCGACCTATGGGACTCCCGATCACGGCCTGTTGTGATCCATCCCGGGATCAAACCAGGGTCTGTAGTGACGCCTCTTGCACTGAGATGGAGTGCCTTAGACCGCTGCGCCACTTGGAAACCCACTATAGTCCAATATAGTGTGTACAGTCAGATTTCCTCCATGGGCAGCCCTATACAAAGTAAGTTATTTGTAGAAGGCACATTCTCATATTCTGAATTCTATTTGAAGAGATTATAAGTTCTGGTTTCAAAAAGTTTAAATGATCTTGATAAAAAGATGCATAACGAATTAACCACTCACAAACCAAAATTGTAGATCTGAATATCTTACAGAACACAACTAAATCTTCTAAAATGGGGAAGCGACAAGACTGACAGCTAATAGCTACAAAAGGAAGATAGCGTGTGATATCCCAGGCTGTGATTATAGTTATGAACGTCCGAGCTGTCTGTAAGAATGACAGCCCTACTACAGCTCAGGCACGGAGGCCCCAGGAAATCATTTATCAGACCATTTCTCCCTCCACATCGCTGCGGGGGCTTGAGATTGCGACGGCCAAAATTCACTGAAATCTGATCCAATTTATCTTTGTAATTCATCCCGCGCTCCAAAAAAACTCATCTCTGCCAACCAGGGCAGGCACCCCTTTCATCCATTCAGACAGTACCCCATGTTAAGGTGCAGGCTCACAACTAGACAGCTTATATCACACACTGCATAGACCACACAAACAGACAAAAAGGGACAAGCACTGTATGCATTACAACAATGTCTGGAAATAAGTGTTAAGAGTGCCACAGGAAATAGTCATAGTAATTTCAGTCCAATTAAACACCCTGCTAGCGGGAGACCTGCTGGCGACCATATTCCACTGTAAAACAATATCCTGTGAATTTCAGAAATTTGCATAGAACAGGCTGTATTTCATAATGGGCTTTGTATACTTAAACGGTCCCATATCTACTGCCTACTGTTACAGCAAACATAAGGAAAAGGTATGGAGAAGCAGGTGTTGCTGAAAACCACAGGGTATTGGGAGTTAAACAGTACAGCATCACTACAGAGACTGGCATGTGGATAGAGAGGTTTGATTAGAACGGGAGGGAAACAGATGGCATTCCACAGAGGTGTAGAGGCGGCAAGATGGAGGGAGTCGGAGAGGGGGTGAGCGAAACACTGCTGCCGTCACCAAGGATAGGTACTGTACCCGCAACCACTATAATCCAGAAACTTAAGCAATCTGCTGTGTGTAACATACAGTTGAGAAGAAAAATACAGGCCTGTCGTTTGTATAGAGTGTGTGTATGGGGGGGGGAGCTGAAGCAAAATGTCAAATTCAAGGAGCATGTTGGCAAGAAGAGCAAAGAAGTAGGGAAGCTGTGAACCCCCCTAGCTGACCTGTAAGAGGTTTTGGGGTAAAACATCTGTCACCATGGAAACCACAGACATAAAATAGTTTCCGCACCAACGGTTTATTTCTCTAGCAGCTATTCTCGTTCTACTTTGTGACCTTTTCAAAACTCCCTGTGCTAGCTTCCCTTGACCAGAGATTTCCATCACTGATTTAATTTATTGAACCTTTATTTAACTAGGCAAGGCAGTTAAGAACAAATTCTTATCTACAATGAAAAAGGAAAAGACACAAGGCGTCCTGCTGGGACGGGGGGCTGGGATTCAAAAATATAGGACTAAACAAACATCACAACAAGAGAGACACCCATTTCTGGGGTTGGAGTAAAAGTACTTTTGTCCACCAATTTATCAAAATATGCTGAGATTCATCTTATGATTGCAGCAAAGGCAAAACCAAAAAGGAATAAAGTAGAACATAAAACCTGCTGATGTCGGCGTCCATTAAGTAGAACATAAAACCTGCTGATGTCGTCGTCCATTAAGTAGAACATAAAACCTGCTGATGTTGTCGTCCATTAAGTAGAACATAAAACCTGCTGATGTCGTCGTCCATTAAGTAGAACATAAAACCTGCTGATGTCGTCGTCCATTAAGTAGAACATAAAACCTGCCGATGTCGTCGTCCATTAAGTAGAACATAAAACCTGCTGATGTCGTCCATTAAAGGGGTGCGGCTGTAACAGGCCTACATCTGTATAACCACTATGAAGTGATACGTGTCTGTATTTAATGTACAAGAGAGAACTAGAACCACACCTCGACACATGTGGGTATCAATATTGTAATATAAAGTAATCATTTTTTATTTTAGTATTCTAGTGATAATTCTCTCCCAACTCAAATCCTTACTAAGTCTACTTAAAGCATGCTTCACTCAGATATTTTGGTACACAGCTTACTCCGGAGATAAAAGGCTGGCCCACCCTCTTTTAATCAAGTAGTTCTTTGCAGTTTCCTAAAATAACTGCAGATGATTAAAATTGGGTAATGCTTTAAATGTTAATGGATAAAAATTGGCCAATTTCTCTCTCGGAACTGATTTCCTCTCATGAAAGACTTGGGAGTCTGGGGAAGTTGATAATTAGTAAGGTGATATTTAGTGAAAGTATAAAAGGCATGCTTCCCAGAAGAAACAGTTCGGAAGAGTCTGTTCGGGCACACTGAAGTTCGGACGAAGTCTACGCCCCTTTTGTCGGTTACGGTCAACAGTAAGGATTCTTAAATAAGGTCCGTTGTCATTCGACGAGAGACGACTAATCTTCATTCACATTTTTTTCCATTCAAAAACAAACACTGCACCAAACATCTTAGTTCAATGAAAATAAATTAAGGAAACGATACTGGCAACAGCATCTCAAAATTGACAGTACTATTGTCACTTTTTTCTTGATTTTAAAGTTAAAAAGGTCTAAAGGGAGTCTGCGAGCACTCGTTCGGGTTAGGCGCTAGCCGAACTGAAGCATGCAGACACCTTTAGGGTGAACATTATCCTCCTCAAATACAGCAGGAGAGGTCATCGACTTGACAGATGTGGGATCCATAGATAAACATAGGAGGAGAAACATTGGACTTTAAAATGTACTGTTCTCATCTTTTAGAGAGAAGAGAATATATCCTCCAGCACACTAATCTGTATAAAAATAAAACGTTAAAACTTCAAATCCCTTTGACACGAAAACCCAGTGAAAACCCATACGAAAAGGACAAAACGCATCTGATATCCAATCAAATCAAAATGTTATTGGTTGCATACACATATTTAGCAGATGTTATCGCAGGTGCGGCAAAAACGCTTGTGCTCGTCTGGGAGCAGACTGACAGTGAACCACCACTGGCAGGGTTGTTTTTGTTAGGAGAGCAGCTTTCTAAAAGTAGAAACCAAAATGTTCTCATCATCTCAGCCCTTCATTCCTCACTGCCATATGATTGAACAGATGGAGATGAATTCTGTCCCTCACTCACACCCAATTTCTTTCTCTCGTGCTCTAACTCCTTCCCCTCACACAGAGACTAACGCGCTCAACATTGCAGGCAACAAAGCACATTAAAAAGATCTCTCCCTCAAAACACTACCAAAATTACCCCCCTCCCCTTCTCCATTCCCAAAACAGACAGCAAACAAAGCAGTACACAAGGCAGATTAGCACTAGCAGGACAGCTAGCTCAAGGGTACACATGACAGGCACACCAGCTACTGTGTACACAACGCCTAATAAGCTTATCACACACAGGATGGGGAATCAGCGGGATACAACAGTCACTAGTAATTGTTCTCATGTCAAAGTAATTGCTTCCACCTCACAATAACAAACAAAAAAAAGCCAGCTTGATTGCAATCAGGAAATTATGCAACTGCATATTCTTTGAGTGTGGGAGTCCCACAAGCTTGCTCATGGCGTCCCTTCGAGGCTATGTTGATAAATGCTGCCATCTAGTGTACCTATTGGTAACCTGCAGGTGAAATTCCCACTGCTTTAATCACCTTTCTTTATCTAAACGGCTCCCTCTCTCCAAATCCTGTTCTTACACAGCAATATGTTCCTCAAGGTTTTTCATCCTTCTCCCACACTTCTCTGCTGGCCCTCTGAGCACAACAACAACACTGAATGAGGACACCTATTTGGTAAGGCTCAGAGTTTCTTATAAGTGACTTCAAAACGCATTGTGCTTTGAAGGCCCTGGCTTTATTTAATTTCTTCTAAAAAACAAAAGAACAAACATTTTTTTCAAACCTAATCGGCCCAACAGCCGGTGGGATAAAGACGAGGATGAGGTAGAGAGAATGTTTCCCTATGAGCAGATACAGTGGGGAGAACAAGTATTTGATACACTGACGACTTTGCAGGTTGTCCTACTTACAAAGCATGTAGAGGTCTGTAATTTTTATCACAGGTACACTTCAACTGTGAGAGAAGGAATCTAAAACAAAAATCCAGAAAATCACATTGTATGATTTTTAAGTAATACATTTGCATTTTATTGCGTGACATGAGTATTTGATACATCAGAAAAGCAAAACTTAATATTTGGTACAGAAACCTTTGTTTGAAATTACAGAGATCATACGTTTCCTGTAGTTCTTGACCAGGTTTGCACACACTGCAGCAGGGATTTTGGCCCACTCCTCCATACAGACCTTCTCCAGATCCTTTAGGTTTCGGGGCTGTCGCTGTGCAATATGGACTTTAAGCTCCCTCAAAAGATTTTCTATTGGGTTCAGGTCTGAAGACTGGCTAGGCCACTTCAGGACCTTGAGATGCTTCTTACGGAGCCACTCCTTAGTTTCCCTGGCTGTGTGTTTCGGATCATTGTCATGCTGGAAGACCCAGCCACGACCCAACTTCAATGTTCTTACTGAGGGAAGGAGGTTGTTGGCCAAGATCTCACGATACATGGCCCCATTCATCCTCCCCTCAATACGATGCAGTCGTCCTGTCCCCTTTGCAGAAAAGCATCCCCAAAGAATGTTTCCAACTCCATGCTTCACGGTTGGGATGGTGTTGTTGGGGTTGTACTCATCCTTCTTCTTCCTCCAAACACGGCAAGTAGAGTTTAGACCGAAAAGCTCTATTTTTGTCTCATCGGACCACATGACCTTCTCATATTCCTCCTCTGGATCATCCAGATGGTCATTGGCAAACTTCAGACGGGCCTGGACATAGGCTGGCTTGCAGGATTTTAATCCATGACGGCGTAGTGTGTTACTAATGGTTTTCTTTGAGACTGTGATCCCAGCTCTCTTCAGGTCATTGACCAGGTCCTGCTGTGTAGTTCTGGGCTGATCCCTCACCTTCCTCATGATCATTGATGCCCCACGAGGTGAGATCTTGCGTGGAGCCCCAGACCGAGGGTGATTGACCGTCATCTTGAACTTCTTCCATTTTCTAATAATTGAGCCAACAGTTGTTGCCTTCTCACCAAGCTGCTTGCCTATTGTCCTGTAGCCCATCCCAGCCTTGTGCAGGTCTACAATTTTATCCCTGATGTCCTTACACAGCCCTCTGGTCTTGGCCATTGTGGAGAGGTTGGAGTCTGTTTGATTGAGTGTGTGGACAGGTGTCTTTTATACAGGTAATGAGTGGAGAACAGGAGGGCTTCTTAAAGAAAAACTAACAGGTCTGTGAGAGCTGGAATTCTTACTGGTTGGTAGGTGATCAAATACTTATGTCATGCAATAAAATGCAAATTAATTACTTAAAAATCATACATGATTTTCTAGATTTTTGTTTTAGATTATGTCTCTCACAGTTGAAGTGTACCTATGATAAACATTACAGACCTCTACATGCTTTGTAAGTAGGAAAACCTGCAAAATCGGCAGTGTATCAAATACTTGTTCTACCCACTGTATGTTTGAATAAAAATAACACACAAGTTCAGAGTTTCTCAACTGTAATTAGTCATGCCTATGGTATTAGACGTGTTGTTGCAAACTAAAACCACACTCCTTTCAGATAACAATGGTCTTATATGCCATTCAAAACTGCAAATACACACAGCTCTGCCATTTCAAAAAGGCAGTAGTAACAAAATTCGAAACATTCAATTATTTTTTTCTTTAAGTACTGAAAAGAAGCCTGCCTAATGGAATAGAAGAAGTTTCAGCTAGATACTACCTATTAAAAGAATGCATCAAAGTGTGTGGGCGTGTTGCATCTTGTACCTGTCTGGCCAGGTTGACAGAGTCAGCTGTGAGTCTGTCCCGGAGGTGTGGGTCCAGTTGTACAGCCGGGGCCATCTCTACCACCTTCTGGTGCCTCCTCTGGATGGAGCAGTCCCTCTCATACAGGTGGATAATATTACCATACTTGTCACCTGGGAATGACAGTAGGTCTACAAGTTATTTAGGCCAGTAAGATCGAAGTAAATTTACTGGTATGTGTGTGCGCGTGTGTACACACACACACAGAGCATTCGGAAAGTATACAGACCCATTCCCTTTTCCCACTTTGTTGTTACAGCCTTATTCTAAAATGGATAAAATCATACCCCCCCCCCCCCCCCATCAATCTACACACAACACCCCATTATGACAAAGTAAAAACATGTTCAGAAATGTTGACAAATGTATTTATAAAAAAACAGAAATACCTTATTTACATAAGTATTCAGACACTTTGCTATGAGACTCAAAATTGAGCTCAGGTGCATCCTGTTTCCATTGATCATCCTTGAGATGTTTCTACAACTTGATTGGAATCCATCTGTGGTAAATTGAATTGATTGGACATGATTTTGAAAAGGCACACACCTGTCTATATAAAAAGGTCCCACAGCTGACAGTGCATGTCAGAGCAAAAACCAAGCCATGAGGTCAAAGGAATAGTCTGTAGAGCTCCGGGACAGGATTGTGTCGAGGCACAGATCCGAGGAAGGGTAGCAAAACATTTCTGCAGCATTGAAGGTACCCAAGAACACAGTGGCCTCCATAATTTTTGAATGGAAGAAGTTTGGAATCACCAAGACTCGGCCAAACTGATCAATCAGGGGAGAAGGTCCTTGGTCAGGGAGGTGACCAAGAACCTGAAGGTCACTCTGACAGAGCTCCAGAGTTCCTCTGTGGAGATGGGAGAACCTTCCAAAAGGATAACCATCTCTGCAGCACTCCACCTTTATGGTAGAGTGGCCAGACGGAAACCACTCCGCTTGGAGTTTGCCAAAATGCACCTAAAAGGACTCACAGACCATGAGAAACAAGATTCTCTGATCTGATGAAACCAAGATTGAACTCATTGGTCTGAATGCCAAGTGTCATGTCTGGAGAAACCTGGCACCATCCCTATGGTAAAGCATAGTGGTGACAGCATCATGCTGTGGGGATGTTTTTCAGCAGCAGGGACTGGGAGACTAGTCAGAAAACCTGCTCTAGAGCGCTCAGGACCTCAGACTTGAGCGAAGGTTCACCTTCCAACAGAACAACGACCCTAAGCACAAAGCCAAGACAACACAGGAGTGGCTTCAGGGACAGGTCTCTGAATGTCCTTGAGTGGCCTAGCCAGAGCCCGGACCTAAACATCTCTGGAGAAACTTAAATAGCTGTGCAGAGACGCTCCCCGTCCAACCTGACAGAACTTGAGAGGATCTGCAGAGAAGGGGAGAAACTCCCCAAATACAGGTGTGCCAAGCTTGTAGCGCCATACCCAAGAAGACTCGAGGATGTAATCGCTGCCAAAGGTTCTTCAACAAAATACCTAGTAAAGGGTCTGAATATTAATGTAAATGTAATATTTCATACATTTGCAAACATTTTTAAAAACCTGTTTTTGCGTTGTCATTATGGGGTATTTAATCAATTTTAGAATAAGACAAAATGTGGAAAAAGTCAAGGGGTCTGAATACTTTCTGAATGCCCTGTATATTGTTGGATGCTGCTGGGGAATGAAAATGGAAATGTAAAACAAGTTGCTGAGGTGGAAACCATTAAGTTGAACCTTTAGCAGGAGGAAACTCCACACGATTCAAATTTGCTGCATTCATGTAATGGAACCTAGCGGGAGTGAAACTTTGGCACAACTCCATATGATTCAAGAGATTACATGTTACCCCAAGAAACCAATTGACGGCGGTAACTGTAGATGACAACGCAGCTTTATTCACTTCAGGGGGATTTGGCTGAGCGCGGTGCAACTCCATCCGGGTCAGGGTTGCTGCATTCACATTAGGGGAACATAACTGGGCTGAAACTCTGTTGCAGCTCCATACAATGAGGCTCTGTCCACATCAGGGAAACTGAGCAGGAGTTAACAGGGGGTGAAACTCAACATGATTATTGCATTTCCATTTCCGTGTGTTCCACTTGCATTCAGTAGCATTCATGAATCACATGATTATGCATAGCATTGACGTCAAAAAGGAAGAATCAAGGACTCGGATGGTTCCTGATGTGAGATTCTCTCTGGTGTTTGCAGAACAACTGGTGCTGTGAGATTAGGATGGCAGGACCTGCTCAGGACAAAGCAATTGTGACAGGAGTAAAGGATCGCAATATGGGAAAATGAATGGCTGCAGCACAGCCGTTATAATGAATGCTTGACGCATGGAAAACTAAGGCATACATGTATTCAAGCGCGTATTCTTATTCTAAATGTATGCAGTTCTGTCCTTGCGTTGTTCTTGTCCATGAATGTTCTGTATTATGTCATGTTTTGTGTGGGCCTTAGGAAGAGCAGCTGCTGCTTTAGTAGTAGCTAGTGGGAATCCTAATAAAATACAGAATCATAATGTCCCCCAAAAACAGTTGAGCGAACAAACTCACCCAGGATCTGCACTTCAATGTGTCTGGGTCTCTCAACGAACTTCTCCACGAACAGAGCACCGTTCCCAAACGCAGCCAGGGCCTCAGAGTACGCACGCTGATAGTTCTCCTCCAACTCCTACACACGGTGACCGACGGGGGATCAACAAGTCAAACAGCACAAAGACAAAAACACTCAGATTGGAGCCCCTACTTACTCGCAGATATCTCTACTCACCTCGTACTCTTTGACCACCCTCATCCCCCTGCCCCCACCGCCGTAGGCAGCCTTGAAGATGATGGGAAAGCCATAGGTGTTGGAGAACTCCTGGGCCTCCGACAGGCAAGTGACGGGGCCGTCTGTCCCTGGTACCACTGGGACCCCTGGAAGAAAAAAAAAAAGAAAAAAAATCAAACATGAGGTTAGCTGAGTGTAAATACACTTTTACTTAACTGTACGCAATGTCAGCAAGACTGTGTTTGAGGATGCTACTGATTTAAAACCTAAAAAAACTCAGATGAAACAAACTTCCATCAGACCGTCCTGAGAATGGCAGTGTGTCCAGCCTACCTGCACGGATAGCGATGGCTCGAGCCTCCACTTTGTCTCCCATCTTGCGCACCACTTCAGGGGAAGGGCCAATGAAGCGTACCCCAGCATCGGCACACGCCTGGGCAAAGTCTGATCGCTCAGACAGGAAGCCGTACCCAGGGTGGATGGCATCCACATCATTCTCCTGAGAATAAAATATATGATACGACAAAGTTGTGGCAAGACAGCGTAAAGGTGTGATCTCAAAACGTAGTGAGAATTGGTTCAGAAAAGTTTGAAAAGACGCATATTAAAATCTCAGACCTTGGCCACTTTGATGATGTCAGGGATGTCCAGGTAGGCAGCCACGGGCGGCAGGCCCTTCCCTATGAGGTAAGCCTCATCTGCCTTCTGCCTGTGCATCTGGCCTGTGTCCTGTTCAGAGTAGACAGCCACCGTCCGGATCCCCAGCTCAGTGCAGGCCCGAAACACACGGATAGCAATCTCACCTACAAGCGGTTGAATTAGTCAACTGGGGATTGAATTATGTGGTGAGAGGAAACTATCTCTAAGACTTTGGCTGAGATTTCAGTGTCTACAGAATGGCCAGGGTGGGAGAATGGTTACTGTACCTCTGTTGGCCACCATAACCTTTTTGATGGGCTTGTACTCCAGAGTACGAGGGGAGGTGTGGTTGGAGCGGGACAGGCAGCATGCCCTCCTGACAGCCAGCAGCCCCAGGGCCGAACGCATGCCTCCAACCTGCAGCAGCATCTACACAGGTCGAGGACGGGGGGGGGGGGGGGGGGGGGGGGCAGAACAGGAAGGAACGAGTAAACAACTGACAGCCCATGCATGATGCAGCACAGGTCCTGACCTATATACACAGTAGTATGTAGTCTAACTTAAGGCACTAAAAATGTCAACCTTGTCAAGGAGATCGCCTATGGCTGTAAAGCAAACAAATGTTGCATTAAAAGACGCAGACAGGACTATCTAAATCGTGAGCGATTTATAGCTAACGCTTCCTTTACCTTGGAAAGAATTTGGGAAGAGTAGATGGCCATTTCTACAGTTTAGTCAGCTGTTTACATTCCACTGGCATCGGGAAAGTACAGTGATTAAAAATATCGGCACAAGACACCAAAAGACAGAATTGCCTTGGAAGGAGTGCAAGTAACAGTAAGGAGAGTAGTGGGGAGTGGACAGAGACAGCCTCAATTTATAACACTCTGACCACAGACCTCTGGAGAGAAGTAGAAACGTTCAACATTCCCATTATTCACAGGAAGACTGCAATAGCCAGAGAAAATGTGCCTAAGAAATTGGTTAGCGTGTAGTTAGAAGCTCAATGTGGCAATAGCTGATTCCTTAAGAAAAAGGCCAAGGGGAAATGAACAGGTTTGAACTTGAACTTAAAAAGTTAAATATAAAATTGTTGAATGGTCCAACTGTGCTAACGCACGACCCTAGCTCACAAATCAATCAAAACCCTTCGGAGTATCCAAAAACTGTTGGCCTGTTGTTGTAACCACTGGTCCTCTGGCACAGAAGCCGCATTTAACTCCAGTAGCAGTAACAGTTCAGACTACATGGTCCGACCAGCAGTTCTACAGATCCAATTCAAGGATATACCAAATCTGCGTAAGTATTCCCATGAACATGCCAACTGATCAACACTAAGAGGTTGATCAGGGTCGATTCAACAGGGCCCGGGTTCCCGAAACGCATCTTAAGGCTTAAGTTAAAACGTTAGAACCTTCGTAAGAGCATCGTTAAATCTCTGGGCTGTTTCCCAAACTCATCCATATTAAACTGCTCAGAACAGCTAAGTGCGTCAGATCCTTTTTTGCCCACCACGCGTCACTTTATACACTGAAGATTTTCTGCTAAACAGATAATCACATGGTTTATCCATCTCTGTGACCGACGATAACTTCTGAACAAAAGTTGAAGACAAACACAAAAGTTGCCAATGTCTTTGCAATTGATACAAACAAGCAACGTATAAAATATGCTTCAAATGAACACCGAGATGGCGGGATTCAAATATAAACCGTAGGCTATAGGCCAATTTCAAACAGATTTTAAGTTACATTTCATGTTCAAACAATTGAGTTCTGTTTTGCTACGTGCAGGCTACCGTCGTCTAATTTGACTCAATATACTGTATTTAATGTGTAGCCTAAAACGTGCGCAATGATGTGCCAAAATCTGTGATTTTATGAATTTTTATTGGGTCAGCATTGTAGACTGAACAAAAATAAAACAATATAAAAAGTTGCAGTTCATATTAGGCAATTTAAATAAATTAGGCCCTAGTCTATGGAGTTCACATGACTGGGAATACAGATATACATTGGCTGGTCACAGGCACCTTTTACATTTTTTTTATTATAAAATAAATTAAAAAGTAGGGGACGTGGATCAGAAAACCAGTCAGTATCCGGTGAACACCTTTGTTGATTGTGGCATGTTGAATGTTGTCCCACTCCTCTTCAATGGCTGTGTGAAGTTGCTGGATACTGGCAGGAAATGGAAGACGCTGTCATACACGTTGATCCAGAGCATTCAAAACAAACATGCTCAAATAGGTGACATATCTGGTGACTACGGAGGACATGGAAGCTGAAAATGTCCCAGTTCCAGGAAGTGTGTACAGATCCTTGCGACATGGGGGGGGGGGTCATGCATTATGATGCTGAAACGTGAGGTGATGGCGGCAGATAAATGACACGACAATGGGCCTCAGGATCTCATCACGGTATCTCTGTGCATTCAAATTGCCATCAATAAAATGCAATTGTGTTCGTTGTCTGTAGTTTATGCCTGCCCATAGCTGAGTGTAATAACTCCAACTCTACCACGGGGCACTGTGTTGACAACGTTGACATCAGCAAACCATCTGCCATATGACTGGTACAGCTGAAACTGGGATTCATCCGTGAAGAACACACTTCTCCAGCGCGCCAGTGGTCATCGTAGGTGAGCATTTGCCCACTGAAGTCAGTTACGACACAGAACTGCAGTCAGGTCAAGACACTGGTGAGGACGACGAGCACGCAGATGAGCTTCCCTGAGACGGTTTCTGACAGTTTGTATAAGAAATTCTATGGTTATGCAAACCCACAGTTTCATCAGCTGTTCAGGTGGCTGGTCTCAGATGATCCCGCAGGTGAATAGTCTTGGCATGCTCACTAAGAGGGATGTAAACAAATGTGTGCAGAAAATTAGAGAAAAGCATTTTGTGCACATGGAAAATGTCTGGGATCTTTCGTTTCAGCTCATGAAACATGAGACCAACACTTTACACGTTGCATTTCTATTTTTGCTCAGTATAATAAGCTGCCTCAATATTTGCAGCCATAAGGTGGTAATCTCCCTTTAGAAGCGGATCCATCGTCAGTATTGTGAAATAATTAATGTTAAACGGTAAGATTTGAACGGAGAAAGCTGATCTGAGAGTAGCACCTCCTTTCTTTCGATCCTATCAGTATCGACATGCTCCGACGATACACTTAGTGACCGTTCTCTCTGCGTGGTGTTTTGGGAAGAAAAATGTTACATCTTCGGCCGTTGCCTTTGGAAACGAATGTTACATCTTCAGCCGTTGCCTTTGGAAACGAATGTTACATCTTCAGCCGTTGCGAGAACATTGCATCGTTAAAACCCTCGTTAAGCCTAAATTCCATCACTATCTGAAAGCCGGGTCCTGGATCATAACAGTCCATACAAACACCAAACACCAGGTCTAAACAGCAAATGCTTTAACAGGAGCTAAAGATTGTCATTGATCAGTCATAACAAGCTCAGCACTTGTGATCCTAAATAAAGTCTGTGGGCCAAATGAAAGACTATATTCTTGATGACATTCCTCTTGTCCACTCACTTGTGCAACATGGTAAAGGACAGCCTTGCACATTTTTGCCTCCAACTAATGTCACCTGTCAACCATTCCTGCGCAGTTTTTCCCCCGGCAAGAATAGGCTGCAAATGTATTTCAATGTGTTCTGGATTCAAGCTGACAGGGTGTGTTTGCTTTATGGCTTAACGAGGGCTCTGGAGAGAAAGTCTGGCACCAAGGAGCACCCGTCAGCAGACTGACCTTGTTGAACAGTCTCTCCATTCTCACCTACAGTGTCTTCTTTCCAGACAAGGTTGACTAACCAATGAGTTATTAATACTACACAGAGAGAGAACTAAAAAGGTTGGTTTGTCAAACCTAATTAAAATGTATTTACAATGATGTAGTATTACCTCATTGGAGAGTCAAACGTGTACAGTCAAGGGTTGGACAAGGTGCCAGTTAGAGTAGTCAACATTGTGACAACTAGGCTAGGCCATTTCTCATCTGGAAAGAAGACACTAATAGAGAAATAGTTCAACAAGGTCAGTCTGCTGACAACTATGAAAACGGGCTACAACAGGCAGAACAAGGTGGTTTACATTTTCAATAAAATGTGCCTACATTTATCTCTGTGCTGGTCTTTTCCACTCCACAACAGAACAGAAATACGAGAGTGGGGAGTCAACATGACTGAACATGTTAGGGCAATTGTCTTAAAACCAGATTTAACATGCATATAAACACCAACCCAGTTCAACAAAGTGGTGTGGCATCCATTACTAGGCCTATAGCCCACTAACAAAACAACAAAGTGATGTGGCATCCATTACTAGGCCTATAGCCCACTAACAAAACAACAAAGTGATGTGGCATCCATTACTAGGCCTATAGCCCACTAACAAAACAACAAAGTGATGTGGCATCCATTACTAGGCCTATAGCCCACTAACAAAACAACAAAGTTGTAGCCTGTTCATGTTTATCTTCACAAAAGTAGTTTTATTACATCGAGACTAGGCTAAATCCTAACCATTCTGGAACGCAGTACCCAAGAGATAATTTTGTTGAAAGTACTGACTGTAACCAGAGTGCAATAGTAACAAGACAAAGTTGTTGGCTAAACCTCCCCCCCATGCAGGTATAAACATACAGGTATGGAAGCGCTATTGAAGAAACACAAAGCCTCAAACTTTATCAACTCATCTGGCACAGATTACTCCAGATCCGACATGCTCTTGACAATCACTCAACACCTTCGTTCGACAACTTTTTTTCTTGTGGAAACTTGGTGAGTTATATAAAATGACAATTGTAGTGCAAGGAGTTGATGTTGTAGACAACCATTAAACAGATAAGAATGACCTCTGACTTACTGAGAAGAGTGCTGCGGGAAGTCGACATTTGACAAGGTAGCTGAAGCCGTTTCTCAATCTCTCGGTCCCAGCTTTGATGCACCTGTGCTGACCTCGCCTTCTGGATGATAGCGGTGTGACCACCCGAGCCACTGCCTGTTCACACCGCTATTTATTTTGTACATTTATTTAACGAGGCAAGTCAGTTAAAAACAAATTCTTATTTTCAATGATGGCCTAGGAACAGTTGGTTAACTGCCTTGTTCAGGGGCAGAACGACAGATGTTTACCTTGTCAGCTCGGGGATTTCATCTTACAATCTTTTGGTTACTAGTCCAACGTTCTAACCACTAGGCTACCTGCCGCCACATCCAGAAAGCGAGGTCACCACAGGTGCATCAAAGCTGGGACCGAGAAACAGCTATCTTAAGGTCATCAGACTGCTAAACAGCAATCACCAGTTCAGAAAGGCTGCTGCCTACATTGAGACCCAATCACTGGACACTTTAATAAATGGATCACTAGTCACTTTAAACAATGCCACCTTAATAATGTTTACATATCTTACATTACTCATATCACATGTATATACTATATTTTATACCATCTACTGCACCTCGTCTGTCCCGGCTATCACTCATCCATATATTTACAGTGGGGCAAAAAAGTATTTAGTCAGCCACCAATTGTGCAAGTTCTCCCACTTAAAAAGATGAGAGGCCTGTAATTCTCGTTCTGGGGCTCCACGCAAGATCTCACCCCGTGGGGTCAAAATGATCACAAGGTGGTGAACAAAAATCCCAGAACCACACGGGGTGACCTAGTGAATGACCTGCAGAGAGCTGGGACCAAAGCCTACCATCAGTAACACACTACGCCGCCAGGGACTCAAATCTTGCAGTGCCAGACGTGTCCCCCTGCTTAAGCCAGTACATGTCCAGGCCCGTCTGAAGTTTGCTAGAGAGCATTTGGATGATCCATAAGAAGATTGTCCCAATGTCATATGGTTAGATGAAACCAAAATATAACTTTTTGGTAAAAACTCATCTTGTCGTGTTTGGAGGACAAAGAAGGCTGAGTTGCATCCAAAGAACACCATACCTACTGTGAAGCATGGGGGTGGAAACATCATGCTTTTGGGCTGTTTTTCTGCAAAGGGACCAGGACGACTGATCCGTGTAAAGGAAAGAATGAATGGGGCCATTTATTGTGAGATTTTGAGTTGCATCCAAAGAACACCATACCTACTGAAGATGAAAAGTGGCTGGGTCTTTCAGCATGACAATGATCCCAAACACACCGCCCGGGCAACGAAGGAGTGGCTTCGTAAGAAGCATTTCAAGGTCCTGGAGTGGCCTAGCCAGTCTCCAGATCTCAACCCCATAGAAAATCTTTGGAGGGAGTTGAAAGTCCGTGTTGCCCAGCAACAGCCCCAAAACATCACTGCTCTAGAGGAGATCAGCATGGAGGAATGGGCCAAAATACCAGCAACAGTGTGTTGTGAAGGCTTACAGAAAACGTTTGACCTCTGTCATTACCAACAAAAGGTATATAACAAAGTATTGAGAAACTTTTGTTATTGACCAAATACTTATTTTCCACCATAATTTGCAAATAAATTCATTAAAAATCCTACAATGTGATTTTCTGGATTTTTTCTCCTCATTTTGTCTGTCATAATTGAAGTGTATCTATGATGAAAATTACAGGCTTCATCTTTTTAAGTGGGAGAACTTGCACAATTGGTGGCTGACTAAATACTTTTTTGCCCCACTGTATGATCAAAGGGGATATGATGGTTAAAATAATTGTCCTTTTTACTGTAACAAATGACTCAGCCACTCTTCCATTTTGACATAACAAAGGTGTGAAGAACATTGTCCAACTGAAGAAATAATACCTGAAACAACCTGTTCAGAAATATTGCTATGACAACAAAACAAGGCAAGTTAAAATGCATGTTCTTGAATAGATTAAATCTGGTTTGACAGCATTCATTTTGTACAATTCATGCCAACTCATTTTTTCTGTCATAGTTGAAGTGTACCTATGATGAAAATTACAGGCCTCTCTCATCTTTTTAAGTGGGAGAACTTGCACAATTGGTGGCTGAATAAATACTTTTTTGCCCCACTGTATATGTACATATTCTCATTCACCCCTTTAGATTTGTGTATATTAGGTAGTTGTTGGGGAATTTGTTAGATTACTTGTTAGATATTACTGCACTGTCGGAACTAGAAGCATTCCGCCACACTCACATCTGCTAACCATGTGTATGTGACCAATTATTCCCGTTCAATTAAGATACCATCTACTAGACAGATCACTTTGTGGTTTGAAATGGTATAAACGTGAATAGATATTGTATAGATCCAGCTATATGAATAGGCCTCAATTAATGGTACAACCTAAAATGAGAAAAATATCTGATTAAGTCTGATTCCTGCTGATCATTTCCTTTAAGACAGTACATGCAAATACACTGCAGGGTGAAACAAATACAGGCTATGTAAAGATTCCCATATTTGAACCTAGTCTCTTTCCCAGCCATGTGCTCAGTATCACTGTAAGCCTGGCAAGGGTAACTTGAACCTAGGCCTAAATGCCTTTTGTAACCATGAATGTAGCAAATTTGCAGACTGAAAATGTAGGGACAAGAGTTGGTTAGTAAGAGGTGAAAAAAGTAGAAACCATTAGAAATTCTCACAATAGATGGTTGGGTTACTAATGCACAATATAGGCTACTACGGCAGTGTTCTTTAGATAGGTCCTGCAGACCCAAGCCAAGGGTCTGGTCTGCACTTTGGACTGGCCAGGGCCCAGTTTCCCTAAAGAAACTTAAGGCTAGGTTCACCGTTAGAACCTTCGTAGGAGCATCTTTAAATCTGCGCCGTTTCCCAAAACCATTGTTTATTAACGTAGAATTTAAAAACACAAGTAATCTTACGCCTGCCTCAGACCACTCGTAGAACAGCTAAGTGCGTCATTAGTCGCTTTTTTGCCATCCCATGTCACTTTATATACGGAACATCTACACTAAACATGGATAAACCATGAGATTGTCTCGGTGACTGCCGATAACCTCACAACAAAGTTGACTACAAATAAAGTTACCAATGTCTTTGCAATTGATACAAACAAGCAAGGTTTTAAAAAGATGCTTCAAATTGTAGGAAAGATGCATCGTTTAAAAAACACTCATAACCCTAAGACCCAGCGCTATCGGGAAACCAGGCACTGGACACTTTATTGGATCCCAGGATAGTGATCGAAGAACACTGCTAGGCCTATATGAGAACGAGTCAACAGGAGTCTTCTATTGGCTTCTAATATCCACAAAGTCAGATTCCACAGCCACAAAGTCAAAAATGACTACAAAAATTGTGTTTTTGGTCTTAATGTAAAGTTAACCACACTGCTAAACTTGTGCCTAAAGGTTCAAATCACATTTTAAGAAGAGAAAATGTAGAAATGGGTGGGGTTTAAGACTTTCTGGGTATTGAAGCTAGTGACGGCCTTGCTTAGTAATAGACACTACCTTTAGCGTCTATTCATTTTCTGGCCAGGGGAGTTGTTAAGAGCACCGACACTGTCTGAACATTAACACATCGATTGCAGTACAATATTGTTAACATAAGGAACGTTTTTTTTTCTTCATTTCAGCAAGAAATAATAAAATGAGGATCCCACACGGCCTTACCTCCATGTTAGTGCTTGTTTATCGAAAACAGAAGTGACCACCCGTGAAAATTAGCCACCTAGTGTGCTCGAAGACCTGTGCGTAAGCGTAACTGGCGAGGAAGTGTAGCTTGTCGTCTGGAAGCACACAGCCGTATGGGTCTGTGCAAATCTACTACAAGGAGAGTATCCTTTTTATTTGAAAGATTTTCTCCGCTGATATGAAAGATAACATATGGAACTTTCGAAAACCGTAATCGCAAGCGATGATTGAAGTTCATAAGCGTTAAAAAGTGCGTTGGGATTGTAGTTCACATGGTCCCAACGGTAAGTGGTGCTTATGGCTGAGAACCCTTGGGATAAGGCAAAAGGTTCTACAGCTGCAACATCGAGAGCATCCTGACCGGTTGCATCACAGCCTGGTACGGCAATTGCTTGGCCTCCGACCACAAGGCACTTCAGAGGGTAGTGCGTACGGCCCAGTACATCAGTGGAGCAAAGCTGCCTGCCATCCAGGACCTCTACACCAGGCAGTGTCAGAGGAAGGCCCTAAAAATGGTCAAAGACCTCAGCCACCCCAGTTCTCTGTACTACCGCATGCAAGTGGTACCGGAGTGCCAAGTCTAGGACAAAAAGGCTTCAACAGTTTTTACCCCCAAGCCATAAGACCAAATGGTTACCCGGACTATTTGCATTGTGTGGCCCCCCCAACCCAACTCAACCCCTCTTTTACGCTGCTGCTACTACTCTCTGTTTATCTTATATGCATAGTCACTTTAACTATACGTTCATGTACATACTACCTCAATTGTCCCGACCAACCAGTGCTCCCGCACATTGGCTAACCAGGCTATCTGCATTGTGTCCTACCACCCGCCCACCCCTCTTTTTACGCTACTGCTACTCTGTTCATCATACATGCATAGTCACTTTAACGATACCTACATGTACATACTACCTCAATAAGCCTGACTAACAGGTGTCTGTATATAGCCTTGCTACTCTTTTTTCAAATGTCTTTTTACTGTTGTTTTATTTCTTCACTTACCGACAGTTTTTTTTCTCTCCGCACTATTGGTTAGAGCCTGTAAGAAAGCATTAAACTTTAAGTATTGTAGTGTTGTATTCGGCGCACGTGACAAAATTTGATTTGATAAGGCAGAATGCCTTGTTGAAGTGGCACTCCAATCTCCTTTTCACCTAATTTAAACACCCAATTTATTTCACAAAAGGACCATCTCAATAGGTGGTCCAGGTATGTAATGATATAGAATAAAAGGGATTGGGCCTTTCCTCTTTTGTTCTCTATTGTTCCTTAAGCAAGGGGGGAGGCCGATGATGTCACAGACTTCCATAAAACCAAATCCTTGAAGTTTGCAGTTGTTAAAAAAATATATATACACACACAGTTGAAGTCAGAAGTTTACATACACTTAGGTTGGAGTCATTAAAACTTGTTTGTTTTTCAACCACTCCACAAATTTCTTGTTAACAAACTATAGTTTTGGCCAGTCGGTTAGGACATCTTTGTGCATGACAAGTAATTTTCCAACAATTGTTTACAGACAGATTATTTCACTGTATCACAATTCCAGTGGGTCAGAAGTTTACATACACTAAGTTGACTGTGCCTTTCAACAGCTTGGAAAATTCCAGAAAATTATGTCATGGCTGTTGAAGCTTCTGATAGGCTAATTGACATCATTTGAGTCAATTGGAGGTGTACCTGTGGATGTATTTCAAGGCCTACTTTCAAACTCAGTGCCTCTTTGCTTGACATCATGGGAAAATTGTAGACCTCCACAAGTCTGGTTCATCCTTGGGAGCAATTTCCAAACGCTTGAAGGTACCACGTTCATCTGTACAAACAATAGTACGCAAGTATAAACACCATGGGACAGCGCAGCCGTCATACCGCTCAGGAAGAAGACGCATTCTGTCTCCTAGAGATGAACGTACATTGATGTGAAAAATGCAAATCAATCCCAGAACAGCAGCAAATTACCTTGTGAAGATGCTGGAGGAAACAGGTACAAAAGTATCTATAGCCACAGTAAAACGAGTCCTATATCGACATAACCTGAAAGGCCGCTAAGCAAGGAAGAAGCCATTGCTCCAAAACCGCCAGAAAAAAGCCAGACCACGGTATGCAACTGCACATGGGGAGAAAGATTGTACTTTTTAGAGAAATGTCCTCTGGTCTGATGAAACAAAAAAATAGAACCGTTTGGCCATAATGACCATTGTTATGTTTGGAGGAAAAAGGGGGATGCTTGCAAGCTGAAGAACACCATCCCAGCTGTGAAGCATTGGGGTGGCAGCATCATGTTTTGGGGATGCTTTGCTGCAGGAAGGACTGGTGCACTAAACAAAATAGATGGCATCATGAGGGGGGACAATTATGTGGATATATTGAGCAACATCTCAAGACATCACTCAGGAAGTTAAAGTTTGGTTGCAAATGTGTCTTCCAAATGGACAATAACCCCAAGCATACTTCCAAAGTTGTGGCAGAATGGCTTAAGGACAACAAAGTCAAGGTATTGGAGTGGCCATCACAAAGCCCTGACCTCAATCCTATAGAAAATGTGTGGTCAGAACTGAAAAAGCGTGTACGAGCAAAGAGGCCTACAAACCTGACTCCGCTCTGTCAGGAGGAATGGGCCAAAATTCACCCAACTTATTGTGGGAAGCTTGTGGAAGGCTACCTGAAACATTTGACCCAAGTTAAACAATTTAAAAGGCAATACTACCAAACACTAATTGAGTGTATGTAAACTTCTGACCCACTGGGAATGTAATGAAAGAAATAAAATCTTAAATAAATTATTCTCTCTACTATTATTCTGACATTTCACATTCCTAAAATAAAGTGGTGATCCTAACTGACCTAAAACAGGGAATTTTTACTCAGATTAAATGTCAGGAATTGTGAAAAACTGAGTTTAAATGTATTTGGCTGATGTGTTTGTAAACTTCGACTTCAACTGTACAACAGTAAATTAATTCACAGTGACATTCCTAACATTGCTATAGTACAGTAGGGCTGGGCGATATGGCCAAAATCTCATATACCGATATAGGCCATTTCATGTCCTGATCACGATATAGCACATTTTCTGTAAATTCAATGAATAGAGAGTTTATATAAAATACCACATAAGAAATAGGCCTTTACATTACATTTTGAATTACACTCAACAAATAAAGGTATTTTCTCATATTTGATTATTTATTTTATGTAGAACCTGTGCACATTTTCAATTAAGCATGTAACAAAATATAAAATATGAATGTATAAAATCTACAAATGTAAATAGAAAACACTTTCAACTATAGTTGCAAACAAAATATTTTAGCTATATATACAGTGCCTTGCGAAAGTATTCGGCCCCCTTGAACTTTGCGACCTTTTGCCACATTTCAGGCTTCAAACATAAAGATATAAAACTGTATTTTTTTGTGAAGAATCAACAACAAGTGGGACACAATCATGAAGTGGAACGACATTTATTGGATATTTCAAACTTTAACAAATCAAAAACTGAAAAATTGGGCGTGCAAAATTATTCAGCCCCTTTACATTCAGTGCAGCAAACTCTCTCCAGAAGTTCAGTGAGGATCTCTGAATGATCCAATGTTGACCTAAATGACTAATGATGATAAATACAATCCACCTGTGTGTAATCAAGTCTCCGTATAAATGCACCTGCACTGTGATAGTCTCAGAGGTCCGTTAAAAGCGCAGAGAGCATCATGAAGAACAAGGAACACACCAGGCAGGTCCGAGATACTGTTGTGAAGAAGTTTAAAGCCGGATTTGGATACAAAAAGATTTCCCAAGCTTTAAACATCCCAAGGAGCACTGTGCAAGCGATAATATTGAAATGGAAGGAGTATCAGACCACTGCAAATCTACCAAGACCTGGCCGTCCCTCTAAACTTTCAGCTCATACAAGGAGAAGACTGATCAGAGATTGCAGCCAAGAGGCCCATGATCACTCTGGATGAACTGCAGAGATCTACAGCTGAGGTGGGAGACTCTGTCCATAGGACAACAATCAGTCGTATATTGCACAAATCTGGCCTTTATGGAAGAGTGGCAAGAAGAAAGCCATTTCTTAAAGAAATCCATAAAAAGTGTTGTTTAAAGTTTGCCACAAGCCACCTGGGAGACACACTAAACATGTGGAAGAAGGTGCTCTGGTCAGATGAAACCAAAATTGAACTTTTTGGCAACAATGCAAAACGTTATGTTTGGCGTAAAAGCAACACAGCTGAACACACCATCCCCACTGTCAAACATGGTGGTGGCAGCATCATGGTTTGGGCCTGCTTTTCTTCAGCAGGGACAGGGAAGATGGTTAAAATTGATGGGAAGATGGATGGAGCCAAATACAGGACCATTCTGGAAGAAAACCTGATGGAGTCTGCAAAAGACCTGAGACTGGGACGGAGATTTGTCTTCCAACAAGACAATGATCCAAAACATAAAGCAAAATCTACAATGGAATGGTTCAAAAATAAACATATCCAGGTGTTAGAATGGCCAAGTCAAAGTCCAGACCTGAATCCAATCGAGAATCTGTGGAAAGAACTGAAAACTGCTGTTCACAAATGCTCTCCATCCAACCTCACTGAGCTCGAGCTGTTTTGCAAGGAGGAATGGGAAAAAAATTCAGTCTCTCGATGTGCAAAACTGATAGAGACATACCCCAAGCGACTTACAGCTGTAATCGCAGCAAAAGGTGGCGCTACAAAGTATTAACTTAAGGGGGCTGAATAATTTTGCACGCCCAATTTTTCAGTTTTTGATTTGTTAAAAAAGTTTGAAATATCCAATAAATGTCGTTCCACTTCATGATTGTGTCCCACTTGTTGTTGATTCTTCACAAAAAAATACAGTTTTATATCTTTATGTTTGAAGCCTGAAATGTGGCAAAAGGTCGCAAAGTTCAAGGGGGCCGAATACTTTCGCAAGGCACTGTATATATATTTATTTATTTATTTGGGGGCTTGGCCGTTTTGCATGTTCTTTTGGCATTAATACGTGTCACACATCAGTTTGCATTTGGTACCTTGGGTCGAATGTTAGCGCCAACTTGAAACCCTCATTTCTCGACCGTGTAAATTTGGGCCATGTCTTTGCAGATGTAAGTTGTAACGGCAGCTGTTATCTCCTTCCATCTTCGTGATTCTTTGCCATAAATGGTGTGCTGCGGGCAAAAGCCTCTTGCAACGTCTGAGTTTGGGGGGGGGGGGGTTGTTTAGAGCACTCAACTGTACTTTTTTGGATCTCATCCGTAGACTCTCTCCATACTGTTTCACATGATTCTTGCGTAGGTGGTAAGAGGTTAGTGTTGTTTGAGCCGGTTGTCGGGTCCGGCCTGCGGCATATTTTGCGGGAGACAGTTTTCTGATCCGTGTCAGACTTTTCATATCCAAACCACGTCCATGCAACCGAAGTTGCCCGTTTCAGGTACGAGCTCAGTGTCTCCGTGCCACGTTCACTCTCTTCCATGGTTGTTTGTGTTGCAGATTTCCTTCCACACGGCACATGTGAAAGAATGCAAAGCGTTGTCCAATTGACAAAAAATATTGCCATAAAGAGTGTGATTTGCGACACAAAGAAATAAACGAGAGCACAATATGAAACAATAGATGTTTTTCTATCGTCACACAACATATATTGTCATATCGCCCAGTCCTACAGTACAGTATGAAGACCAGTCTGAGTCCTGTTTTTGCAGTAAGCAGGTGCCCTGTACCCATACGGGGAGTAGTTCAAGTCAAGGTGCCGGAGGTGAGCTTTGCTGAGGGCCCTAAAGTGATTTTATTTAAGATAGGCCATATCTTTTATGCTCTCATTTCCAAGAGATTACTACTATGTTACTTCATTTCAAGGAGTACCTAGTTTCCTCCAAGAATATGTATTTTGGTACTTGGATGGCTTTAATGTGTCACTAATCACAGTGGGTTCAGTCCACTGTACCATGACATCAACCTACCTACCACCGAGCTTGCCAGCCACCAAGCAGTCATTCATCAGTCCTGTCCGGCATTAGGTGGACATGTCATTCACTTTATTTATTATTTAGTGCCATTTCAGTCTTTCTGTTCAATCTTCCCAGTGTAACAGTTGGGATAATGGGACAATTCAGAGTACAACTAATTTCTCATCCCTGAATTAAGGTATGTTTTTTCAAGCCATATCTTTCAAGTGCTCCATGGTGTCTTACGCTACACTGTCATGCTGTCCGACCCCAGTGCAGCTTATTGTAATCAAGCACAACTGTAGGGACGGAATCTTCCAGCAACTTTACCTAGTGCAACAAAGTCAAGGTTCTTCACTGATAGAAAGAGCAAACAAATCAAGCTCAATGTTCTCATGTTCGACGTATTATGTCAGAGTCAGAACATAGAGAATCGATGTAACTATTTGCTTGAGTCCAAACGTTTAAAGGTGGTAGAGAATTCTAAATGTTGAAATGTCACCATCATTTTGGAGAGATGCAGCTGCAATACCCATTTTTACCCCTGATGCAGCCACCTCACTAACCAACTCTCCAAATCAGCTAGCTGGCATAGCTAGCTAAACAACTGTTTGATAGCTAACTGCTCTGTACCTGCACGCAAAGACATTGCAGTAATATGATTTGATGGACGGATGGATATTGACCAACTACTTCGGGATAAGCAAGGGTGACAACCCCCCTAAAAAAAAAACATTATCTAAGACTTGTAACGTTAATGCAAACTTACCTTACCGCTTCAAACCTAACGTTAGCACGCTTGAATAGTCTTGAAAGTCTCCCAGCTAACTATCTGTGTCTATCTGACGTTAGCAGGAGTGTCGGGTGTCGCTATTGACTGTTGCTGGCAGATAACTCTCTTCTTCAATCAACGTAATTAGCTAGCTGGGTACTGTGAGATGACAGTCCCCCTCCGATCGTGTTTGTTTTCTGTGCACCCTAGCTTGCAGTCACGGTTGATGACAGAAAAAAGTCTGGGGTTTGAAAGACAAGCTAGCTGTCTATTTACCTGAGACGTCTGACCCACTCAGACGACTCGCCCGCCCACCCACCCCTTGCTATTGGTTATCTTGATTACGCCCATTAATACGCTCGTTCCGGGGCCATAGATAATCCAGTGGGCCTGATCTATATATCCATGTATTTTGTCTATCTGTTTTACAGAGGTGTATACTATCAATGAGTTAGCCAGCTAACTTTGATAAAACAACTAGAAATAGCTATTGATTCGGAAGCTAAACCCCTGACTTTCTAAACCCATGGACGCAACATCGCGAGACATCCGGGAACGCTTGCGAAACAGACCAGTCCTGGGTTTGAGAAGTCAATAAGAGAAGTGAAATGTTCTTCCATATTTGTTCATTTTCTCTAAATCTAAAGGCACAACCTAGATCCGAGGCCGTGTCTTAAGTAGTCGGCCATGTTATTACTCAAACCTCGTGAAAGTGACAAACTGACACGTTTTCATTTTCGTCAAAAACAACTTTATATCGAAGGAGTGCCTGTGATATGACGGCGTGCACATGCGCCGTGTGGCGCGAGAATCGTTAGACCCAATGACGTGAGTTAAACTAGCCAACATCGCCTACAAGTGTGATAGGCTAAAACTGCTTCTCCAATAAAAATCCCCTATCGTCACAGTGTTTGATTTAGGGCGAGGTTCGTAAATTCAATCCGGAGTGCCAGAGTGTAATTTGCATCACTGTTAATGACATACCTTTATTTTGAAGGCTAACCGCAACGTCCACTACTGTGGCTAGTTTCACATATATGGGTCCGACAACCATTAATCAAATGAGAGCTGTTTTATAAAAGGGGGTTATTTTAGATTATGACACCTAGCTATATAGTTAGCTACTACTGAAACAAATTGTCGTTTTGCTATCTTTTGGGGGAAGAACATTGTTTGCATCCGTGAGCTAGCTAGCTTTTTTTTAATGAACAGCACTGTGGGTGCGTGAGACAACTTCACCAGCATCATAGCATACGTATCGATTAATGTTGTGACATATGAAATACTAGTGATTAGTGTAATCAATGTGTAACAACTACGTAAGAAAATATGAACGCAACAAGCTTATTTGACGTGTATCTTTTTTGACACGCAAAGACAAAATATTCGTCGAATAAGACATGTGAGAGATTAATTTTGCCAAATGTATTTATTTATCTACTAATACAAAATCAGTAGCGGATTTAGGTACGGGCGACATGGGCAGCCGCCTAGGGCGGCATCTTGCAGGGAGCGGACGCTGAAGGGGGGGTTCGCCCAGGGCGCCATACAAGATAGAACCGACACATACACTTGAAACAAATAGCCAATCCGAAAACTCAGACAAAAATGATTTCTGCTACTAAGATCAGTGAAATGTAGGCTAAACTGAAAACGGAATGAAGAGCAGAAATCTCAACTAGCAAGCAAGTCGCAGCAATGAAGAACACAAAGGGGGGATTCTGGCAGGGGGGAGATTTTCGGCAAAACACCGGCACCTATTTCAGTCCAAGGCAAACACTGCCTATCTTCATACTGTAGTCTTCAGGGGTGTAAAGTACTTAGGTAAAAATACTTTAAAGTACTACTTAAGTCGTTTTTTCGGTATCTGTACTTTGCTTTACTATTTAAAATGTTCACAACTCTTACTTTTACTTAACTACATTACTAATGAAAATAATGTACGTTTTACTCAATACATTTTCCCTGACACCCAAAAGTACTTGATACGTTTTGAATGCTTAGCAGGACCAAATGATCCAATTCACGCACTTATCAATTGAACGTCCCTGGTTATCCATACTGCCTCTGATCTGGCAGACTCACTAAACACACATGCTTCGTTTGTTAATGATGTCCAAGTATTGGAGAATAGTCCCTGGCTACCCCTAAATGTAAAAAACAAGAAAATGGTGCCATCTGGTTTGCTTAAAATAAGGAATTTTAAATTATTTATACTTTTACTTTTGATACTTAAGTAAGTTTAAAACCAAATACCTTTACTCAAGTAGTATTTTATTGGGTGACTTTCACTTTTACTTTAGTCATTTTCTATTAAGGTATCTTTACTTTTACTCAAGTATGAAAATGTGATACTTTTTCCACCACTGACTGTCTTTGGCTAAACTTTGTTTCTGGATGTTGAGTCAATTAGACCATGCCCATTCAACTCATCTTTCTAAAAAAATAAAACGTTTTTGCACAATATATTAAGTTAGCTGGCTAACTTATTGATTCTGCTTTGTAGTATATGCTTCTGGTTAATGTTTGGAATTTACTGTGTGCTATTCGCCATACCCAACATCAATCAATGTGCACAGCAATGATTTATACACTGAGTGTACAAAACATTAAGGACACCTGCTCTTTCCATGACATAGACTGACCAGGTGAAGGCTATGATCCCTTATTGATGTCACTTGTTTAATCCACTTCAAACAGTGTAGATGAAGGGGAGGATACAGGTTAAAGAAAGATTTTTAAGCCTTGAGGCAATTGAGGCATGGATTGTGTATGTTTGCCATTCAGATGGTGAATGGGCAAGACAAAATATTTAAGTGCATTTGAACTGGATATGGTAGTAGGTGCCAAGCGCACCGGTTTGTGTCAAGAACTACAACGCTGCTGGGTTTTTCGTGCTCAACAGTTTCTCGTGTGTATCAAGAATGGTCCACCACCCAAAGGACATCCAGCCAACTTGACACAACTGTGGGAAGCACTGAAGTCAACATGTGCCAGCATCCTTGTGGAACAGTCTCGACACCTTGTAGAGTCCATTCCCCAACCAAATTAGGTTCTGAAGTCAAAGGGGATGGGGGGGGGGGGGGGGGGGGCAACTCAATATTAGGAAAGTATCCTTAATGTTTTGTACTTTCAGTGTATATGTAACAGTATTTTGCTTCTGTCCCTCTCCTCGCCCCAACCTGGGCTTGAACCAGGGACCCTCTGCATACATCGACAACTGATACCCACGAAGCATCGTTACCCATCGCGCCATAAAAGCCATGGCCCTTGCAGAGCACGGGGAACTACTACTTCAGGTCTCAGAGCGAGTGACGTCACACGATTGAAACGCTATTAGCGCGCACCACCGCTAACTAGCTAGCCATTTCACATCGGTTACATATATACACTAGATGACTGACAAGGGGTGCTGTTTTAATGCCACCGCAGATCCATCTTGGCATTCCCCCACCATTGCTAAAGAAATGCATTTATTAATGTCTACATTTGTTCTATTAAAGACGGACACCTTAATACATACTTTTACATTGTGTGAGTTAAACATACAAAATAGAATGTAAACATTTTCCTTGAAGTATAATTTTAAATTTTGTTACTGTCCAACAAAAATACTAAAATATATAACATTTTCTCCTTGAAACATTTAATTGAAAAACTGTAGAATTCCAATAATTCCTAGGAGTGGTTGGCTGACAAATTATGCCTGCACATCGATGTGGCCGGATGGCGTGCATTATTTTTTCTGAATGGTCAGTTAGCTAGCAACAATGACAAGAAGCTGCCATGTGGGGAATCGTACGAGGCTCATTTCAGATAGTTTTATCTTGTTCTTGATACCGTCTTGTTTTGAACATCATGTCTATGCTAATATGGCTCAAATTCACTAGCTTGCCAACCATCAACTGTAACAATGTATTTGAGACAAGCGTTCACTGTGACAATGTATTAACAGTTGAAGTCGGAAGTGTACATACACCATAGCCAAATACATTTAAACTCAGTTTTTCACAATTCCTGACATTTAATCCTAGTAAAAATTCCCTGTTTTAGGTCAGTTAGGATCACCACTTTATTTTAAGAATGTGAAATGTTAGAATAATAGTAGTGATTTATTTCAGCTTTTATTTCTTTCATCACATTCCCAGTGGGTCGGAAGTATACATACACTCAATTAGTATTTGGTGAACATCATTACAGGTGAACGTGGTACCTTCAGGCGTTTGGAAAATGCTCCCAAGGATGAACCAGACTTGTGGTCTACAATTTTTTTTTCCTGATGTCTTGGCTGATTTCTTTTGATTTTCCCATGATGTCAAGTAATGAGGCACTGAATTTGAAGGTAGGCCTTGAAATACAGCCACAGGTACACTTCCAATTGACTCAAATTATGGCAATTAGCCTCTAACGCCATGACATTTTCTGGAATTTTCCGAGCTGTTTAAAGGCACAGTCAATTTAGTGTATCTACACTTCTGATCCACTGGAGTTGTGATAGAGAATTATAAGTGAAATAATCTGACTAAACAATTGTTGAAAAAATTACTTGTCATGCACAAAGTAGATGTCCTAACTGACTTGCCAAAACTATAGTTTGTTAGACATGTGGAGTGGTTGAAAAACACATTTTAATGACTCCAACCTAAGTGTATGCAAACTGACTTCAACTGTATGTGTACGATAAACATTGATACAATAGTTTACATGTTGTCAAGTCTAAGCCAACCCGGGCTGTTTTGCCCCATAATTGCGCACATGTCGGTTTTGTTGCTAAACAAACCAGTCTATGGAGGAGTGCTTCTTTTAGGGAGTATCTGATATCTGGGATCCTTGAGACACCCCTACCCTATTTGAAGTTTAAATGTAAGTCTTAAGTTTAGGGTTACGTGCCAATATGGCTGACCGGTGGATTTAAAGCCTCTCATTGTCCAATACATAGCATCAGCAATCTAGTGTTTGGTCTTCATTGTCAACTTCTGATATTCAGCAACCACACAGAGTTTAACTAGGTACAGACCATTACACAAGATACACCCGCACCACATGGGTTAAATGTGGAAGACAGTTGGGTTGTCCCCTTTATTGTACAGTAACCATGGACAATAAGTTCTACAAAGAACTTAAACAAACATTGTTGTTACAACTTGAAAGAATACAGCGACAAAAGGTAAAAATAGTGCCTGATCATATTCTTGATAGCATTGTCAAATACTTGCTTTCATTGCACAATGAGGATAATGAAAGACTGGAGTCTTTGTATAGAAACACTGGTCAAAGAGTTTAATTAGCAAGAAAAACTGACATGAGTTCAGCAATGGAATGCATAATCTCATTCTCCCAAAACAACTTACAACTTTAAAGGGCAGGGGAAAGAGAACATGACAGCTAAACTGGCAAAGCATTCAAAAATGAAACAAAAAGATCATGAACAGAAAGAAAATAACATTCATGACAGTAAAAAAGTATGGGAGGGGGAAACTGAAAATGGATGCAAACATGAAAGGTGGTAGAGCTGAATATGTTGTGGTCGGACGCATAGTGCAGCTCCAACACAGACAGTGACTTCAATCACATACACACAAGTTCGGTACAAAACCACAACCAGCAGACTCTCAAACTTGGATTCACCCTTCCACAAGCGACATTGAAAAACAGGACAGGTGGGGGAAATGTCTTTTCTTATACAGGGGTTCCTTTAAAACCCACAATAATCAGTGGCATTTGCTTGGGGAATGAATATCCTAATAGTACATGACATTGAGAGCAGGGTTCAAGTCCATGGTCACTTTTGACCCACTCCGTACTTGTTGAAACAGTTATGCCTTAAATCTTTACCCATAAGTAAAAAGTACATATCAAATGAATTGATTGATAAAAACGGCATAGTTTGTCATGTCAAACAAGACTGGTGGTGCTAAACAGAAAAACCTGCTCTAGTAAAAGAAACATGTTAAAGAACCGTTGAATCAATTTTATAATGTCTGGACAAAACACATATAGCACAGTGGGGTCTTTGTACAACTATGTTTACTACACCCAAACAGTCATATTTGCAGCCAACTAATCATGAGTTTGTAAGCATGCATTTAAGTCAGGTCATATGTTAAAATATACATTTACATAATGTCACAATTTCAAAGAAACATAATATTGTTAAACACACATACACCAAACATGCACATGGAAATACATTAGGGTTTGTTTTGTTAAAATCCTGTCAACTCCCATCCTGGTTATTCTGCGCACTTCTAAAAGATAAATATCTACAACCTTAAGTTGCAGGAGAATAGGCCATATAATAAAAGGGATGCAAGCAGAGAAGCACAAAAACAGTGACAAAGAAATAAAGCATGCACTTCTCTTTCCATATACATTTGAGCTTAAAAATCATGTTCACTTGTTCAAAAAAAATGGGTGAAAACCATAACATTTAAAAAGCAGTGTAAGAGGAATAATCAAAGAAAACAGCTTACACAGGTGATCCTGTATCAAGAAAAATGGACGGGGGGAAAAACAACCAAAAGCACAGCAAAAAAAAACAAAGAGGATGGTTGTGAATGCTTGTTGAGTGTTGACAGAGTGCTGCCCACTGTTTGGTCTTGTTTGGTGAAGGGGTCCTTTGGGTTTCACATTTTATTTTGCAGTCATCATTTGCACAAATTCTGAAAGATAAGATTGGAAATATTACAATTGGTTGTCCATTCTGTAGGATACTACATGTCTAAGCTGACAAGTGATCGACACAGGAACACAAACAGCTGGGTTTGGCCAAATGTGTGGAATTCTGGGATTGGGCCTGACCATATGGAGACAGTAAAGTTACAAAAAAAAAAAAAAACATTTGGGAGCCATCTCAGGGGCTGTATATTTGTATCACAGAATTGTGGTATAACGCCATGTTTTTAAAACAGAGCTGTGTGCTGTTATTCAGCTCAATTATCCACACCTCTAATGATGGTGGAGAGCATGACTGAGTAAGACACTTGGATCTCTTGATGTGCCGATCAAATGTATTTCCGCACCCAGCTGCGTATCATTCATTATGCTTTTCAAGGTTAAAACATTTCATGAACATAGGATGTCCCAACAGTTCACCCTGTCTGCACACAGAGCCACTTTTCCACATTTACATTTGATTACGGCAATATCATGGGCACTGACATTTGTCAATTGTTGCCTTAAAAATAAATAAACCGTTATCAATTACAGAAAACTGATACTAGGAAATGGCAGAGCAAAGCCTATCTAACAGACGGATGATCAACACATACAGTGGGGCAAAAAAGTATTTAGTCAGTCACCAATTGTGCAAGTTTTCCCACTTGAATTTATGGTCACCTACAAACAAGCAAGGTTTCTGGCTATCACAGACCTGTAACAACTTCTTTAAGAGGCTCCTCTGTCCTCAGTATAAAAGACACCTGTCCACAACCTCAAACAGTCACACTCCAAACTCCACTATGGCCAAGACCAAAGAGCTGTCAAAGGACACCAGAAACAAAATTATACATCTGCAATAGGTAAGCAGCTTGGTTTGAAGAAATCAACTGTGGGAGCAATTATTAAGAAATGGAAGACATACAAGACCACTGATAATCTCCCTCGATCTGGGGCTCCACGCAAGTTCTCACCCCGTGGGGTCAAAATGATCACAAGAACAGTGAGCAAAAATCCCAGAACCACACGGGGGGACCTAGTGAATGACCTGCAGAGAGCTGGGACCAAAGTAACAAAGCCTACCATCAGTAACACACTACGCCGCCAGGGACTCAAATCCTGCAGTGCCAGACGTACCGGCTTAAGCAGGGGGACACATGTCCAGGCCCATCTGAAGTTTGCTAGAGAGCATTCCAGAAGAAGATTGGGAAAATGTCATATGGTCAGATGAAACCAAAATATAAATTTTTGTAAAAACTCAACTCGCCATGTTTGGAGGACAAAGAATGCTGAGTAGCATCCAAAGAACACCAAACCTACTGTGAAGCATGGGGGTGGAAACATCATGCTTTGGGGCTGTTTTTCTGCAAAGGGACCAGGACGACTGATCCGTGTAAAGGAAAGAATGAATCGTATCGTGAGATTTTGAGTGGCAAGGGCATTGAAGATGAAACGTGGCTGGGTCTTTCAGCATGACAATGATCCCAAACACACCGCCCGGGCAACGAAGGAGTGGCTTCGTAAGAAGCATTTCAAGGTCCTGGAGTGGCCTAGCCAGTCTCCAGATCTCAACCTCATAGAAAATCTATGGAGGCAGTTGAAAGTCCGCATTGCCCAGCAACAGCCCCAAAACATCACTGCTCTAGAGGAGATCTGCATGGAGGAATGGGCCAAAATACCAGCAACAGTGTGTTGTGAAGGCTTACAGAAAACATTTGACCTCTGTCATTGCCAACAATTTTCCACCATAATTTGCAAATAAATTCATTAAAAATCCTACAATGTGATTTTCTGGATTTTTTCTCCTCATTTTGTCTGTCATAGTTGAAGTGTATCTATGATGAAAATTACAGGCTTCATATTTTTAAAGTGGGAGAACTTGCACAATTGGTGGCTGACTAAATACTTTTTTTCCCCACTGTATGATCAAAGGGGATATGGTTTAAATAATTGTCCTTTTTACTGTAACAAATGACTCAGCCACTCTTCCATTTTGACATAACAAAGGTGTGAAGAATGTTGTCCAACTGAAGAAATAATATCTGAAACAACCTGTTCAGAAATATTGCTATGACAACAAAACAAGGCAAGTTAAAACCTCTTAAGTCTACCCCTTCCTTTTTCGAACATTCTGTTAAAAATCGCGCAACTTTTCAGCGTCCTGCTACTCATGCCAGGAATATAGTATATGCATATGATTAGTATGTGTGGATAGAAAACACTCTGAAGTTTCTAAAACTGGTTAAATCACGGCTGTGACTATAACAGATCGTGTGTTTCATCGAAAAACGCAAGAAAAACTGCTCTCTGAAAGCTAAAAATAATTTCCATGCGTCACTTTCATGGGTTGTTAAAAGGGCACAAAATTAATTATGGATCTGCATGCAATTCCTACAGATTCCACACGATGTCGCCATTGTCGTCATTTTCCAGGGAGTTTTCTCTTGGTAAATCCAACTAACTGGATTCAATTTCTTCCGGTCTCCACCAGGATGTTTTGAATGTGCACATTGGCAGCCATTGATTTGAAGACGAGGAGCTATTGAATACACATCGCCCTGTAATCATTTTGATAGATTATAAACGTTTACTAATACCTAAAGTTGGATTACAAAAGTATTTCGAAGTGTTTTGTGAAAGTTTATCGTCGACTTTTTTAATTTTAAAAAATGACGCAGCGTTTAAAAACGATGTTTTTTTCTGAATGACACAGCTTCCATAGAAAGCTATTTTGGGTATATATGGACCGATTTAAACGAAAAAGAGACCCAATAGTGATGTTTATGGGGCATATAGGAGTGCCAAGAAAGAAGCTCGTCAAGGGTAATGAATGTTTTATATTTTATTTCTGCGTTTTGTGTAGCGCCGGATAAGCTAAATCTTTGTTTACGTCGCATTCAGGCATTTTGAGGTGTTGCATGCTATCAGATAATAGCTTCTCATGCTTTCGCCGAAAAGCATTTTAAAAATCTGACTTGTTGGCTAGGTTCACAACGAGTGTAGCTTTATTTCAATACCCTGCATGTGCATTTTGATGAACGTTTGAGTTTTAACGAGTACATTTAGCATTTAGCGTAGCGCATTTGCATTTCCAGGTGTCTACTTAGGTAGTAGGAGCAAGTAGGAGCAAGAAGTTAAAATGCATGTTCTTGAATAGATTAAATCTGGTTTGACAGCATTCATTTTGTACAATTCATGCCTTGTGTATGGCCAACTGTCTGACTGATTCGCAATTTTCTGGCTAACACAAGTTTGAGACTAGATAGAGAAGATGCGGAAACCGACCTTCGTAGTTGACCTGTCCATCTCCATCGATATCAGCCTCCCGGATCATCTCGTCCACCTCCTCGTCTGTCAGTTTCTCACCGAGGTTTGTCATAACATGACGCAGCTCTGCAGCACTGATATAGCCGTTACCATCCTGCAACACAATAGAGACAGTTTTAATTGAGTGTTAACTAACATGCAGATTGTATTACTGAGTATTTCCTTAATATTGAATGTCAAATAATCATGAATTTGGTCAACTCCAGAGAGGTTTGAGACATCCAATGGGATTGATGGGACCCATTGGTTAATATTTTAAGTGCTATGACTGGCCAGTGTAAGACATTTGAATAGTCTCAAATCTGACATTCCCCGGTTTGGCTGACCTTGTCAAAGACTCTGAAGGCTTCTCTGATCTCCTCCTCACTGTCGGTGTCCTTCATCTTCCTCGCCATCATGGTCAGGAACTCTGGGAAGTCAATGGTTCCATTTCCTGTGGATCACAAAGCAAAATTCTCACAGGAGGAAAACAATGATCCTTACAATGTAGGTCTTTCATCCCAATCATCAGATATTGCATCAGAACGTTAACAAAAAACGCTCCATTGTGTGTATAGCCTGTGTGTTCATTTTGTGGGAGAGAAATGGAGAGCATTTGTGTTAGTGTGTCTCACCATCAGCATCCACCTCATTGATCATGTCCTGCAGCTCTGCCTCTGTGGGGTTCTGTCCCAGTGAGCGCATCACGGTGCCCAGCTCTTTGGTGGTGATGGTGCCATCTCCATCCTTATCAAACAGCGAGAACGCCTCTTTGAACTCTGGATGGAAAATGTAGATTGTCACTCTCCAGTCTACATTTCCAAAATACAACATTTCACTACACCCATCTAACGTATGTGACAATAAAACAGTGTAATATTGACTTAAACATTTAAAAGACCGTGGTCATGTTTGAGCAAAAATGGCCATCTTACCAGCGATTTGTTCCTCTGTCAGTTGATCTGCCTGAAAGTAACACATTGTGAATGACACCACTTGATTTGCTTCCCCCTTTCTTGCACTTGAAGAATCTTCTAATTTCTTTCAAATGCCACCCAAAACATTCTAACCCAAGAGTTTATTCCCATATTTTGTCATAGGATACAAAAAGAATCTAACTACCACTTTACAAGTTAACTCTGAAAAATTTAGTTAATTTAATCAGATTGTCTTAAGGTTCCATGACTTTGTCCACACAGGGCATCTGAAGACACAAAACACATTTATGATTATCATTACATCTTGGATGTTTTATTTAACTTTTGAACAGCTGTGGTGCTCCCTGTCAAAAATGACCAGTCATTAGAAATGAATGGGTGAGACTACAATTAGTGTATAAAATTGAGTTCGGGCACATTCTCATTCATCAGACAGACACTTCCTCTCCCAAACCCCTACATGCATGTGTGTTTGAGCACACACAACTCACTCCCCTTCTAGGCTTCCATGGCAACCCCCATGGGAACCTTAATTAACCCAATAGAGTATTTCCCCCACAGGAACCACACCGGTTGGCATTCTCAAAAACAAATCGCAACATTTTTTCAATAATATATAGTAATTTTCTCACAGCTCTGGTATATAAACTTGTTTGAGGCCTTGCTCATGACACTGGTGAGGAAGAAAGTCCTTGTTAAACTGACAAAGTAGTCTGATAAATAGCACAATGTTTCATCTGAGTATTTGTTATAGTCAAAACAATACATAATCATTTTTTTACTCAAAAACAAGTTCTATGAGCTCAGGTCAATGAGGCCTACAGGTCATAAATAGCAAATAGAAGTTCAAAACTTGTAATGTTCACAATACCTTAAGTTGATAAAAAGATCTAACACAACATTAGGTTATAATATATGTATTTATAAATCAGCTATAGTGGGGCAGTCATTTTGGACCGGGAACACACAATTCATTTACATGAAACGAACACAACAGGAGGGTTAAGTTGTATTATTGTATCACTAGTTTGTTAGCACGTTATGTTTTGTCAAATTAGACCGCCATGGTCCATATTTGGTGCAATATTAGACCAGGCGACAGCACAGTGCCTTAGGTAGAAAGCAACACATTGATTCTGGGGATATCCGGTCTGAAATTAGCCACATCATACAAGTAAATGTTAGTTAGCGGTCTAAAGTCACAACACTGACTTTGAAGGCACCAACTACTGTAGCTAGACATTACTAGCCATAAACGGCATATGCCATGCCACCTCGTCCTGCTAGCGCAATATCTTAAGGATAGGCCTGGGCTAGTTAGCTACACAAAACTAGGTAGTTAGTGACTAACTACATGTAATTCGATATTTAGCTTACTATCGAAGGTAAATGTCGAGCAAAGACGACAGTGACAAAACAAAGTGTAGTGTTGACAAACAGCCATAGCTGACTATTAAGGTTAGCTAACCAGCTTGTTTCCTCGGCTAGCTAACTGGCTGCCTATGTCGGACACAACTGACGTAAACTAGTTAACGTTAGCTAAATGAGTGATTGACGAAGATGTCTAGCTAGCTAACAATACATGTAACGTTACTGTAGCTCGTTAGCCATCATGTGTGTAACCAACAAGTCTGCCGTGCTGGCTAACTAGCTAGCCAACACTCATTGCGAGCTAACGTTAGCTAGTCTAGAGATATGGCTGCATATGCATATAAGCCAATTCTATGAATCCAACATATTAATTTAATCGGACATTTACAGAAATGGAACTTACCATGTTGCTATGTTGATTTGATATTGCTAACAATTTCGCGTTGGAGAAATGATAATCAAATTTTCCACACAGTCATCCGCGCCTTGCGCTCTTTGCCGCTTCAAGGTAAGTATCACTCCGCGTTAGTTTAGATTTCAAGCCGGACACTGCACTCCCTAGCAACTCGGTGGTCACTATGGTGTCCGTGCGCCGAATAGAATAAAAAAAAACAGAGCGGCAGAAATGTGATTTATCTGCAACCTGGACTATCCTTCTAGTCGTGGCGGTTTAAATGATCCAATCGTGGTCAATGTTCGTATTTTAAAAATGTAACTACACAATAATGCTAAATCTCTGTTTCCCTTTTCTTTGGAAACATAAACTTGCTCATGTCTATGTTTGAATGAGAAACCCAGCGACTTTATACGGGCCGCACTGAGCAATGGCGCACATCAGCTGACCCAGTAAACGGGACTAGATTGGGTTTCCGCCACCTGCAATGCGTCAGGGAGTTCTCGCAGGGAGTGGAGAGGCTGTTCCTATCTTAAAACCACATAAACACTTGGCTAAATTTACAAATTAGGATCAGCAGCATAATGTTCAAGAAGCATACACGATTCTGTATAGCCTAGTCATATTGCATAGTAAGCCAAACATGGCTATTTGGAAACCTATTTTTAGCGCAACCTGACTGTAGTTTGCACAGAGTTCCAATGTTTCTTCAGAGCAATCATCTGGACTGGGTGAATTCAAATAATTGCACATTTTGAAGTGAACAATGTTGCAAACAGTATGCCCCTTATTTGTTCTATAGTAGAAGGGCCCTGTTTAGAGATGGAATACCTGTATTGCATGTCGAGAGAACAATTTGAGAAATTCTAAGATCGTGCTGTTCTTGTAGGTTTTGAAGTCCAACTCATTAACACACGATACCAGCTTAATTTAGAGCTAATTTGACCCCAATTAAGAAAAAACGAAGAGTTTGAGGTAGACAAATGCAGAGCTAGAAACCCCTTTGGATTTCCTGGAAGGAATGTTGACAGTTAGCACCCTCAGGACTACCTGACACAGAAAATCAGACAGGCAGAAAAAGAAGACACGAAGACACCTTCTCAGAAATATAATCCCCTTTTTAAGATCTCATTGTTGCTGTCAGTGTTAAGGTGTCCCCATCGCTCTGCCGAAATTGTGTGCAGCAGATCTGGTGTCAGTGACGAGGCTCTCGGTTTTCATCCCCATCAGTCATCACAGAGGCTCTGATGCATTCTCCCTTAAACACCCCCTATTTCCATCACTCATCCATACATGACAACTACAACCATTATGAGATCTGTGTTGTGCTTATATAATACATTCCTTCAAAAGAATATATATATAGAGTAGCAGTCAAAAGTTTGGAAACACCTAAAGGGTTTTCTTTATTTTTACTATTTTCTACATTGTAGAATAATAGTGAAGACATCAAAACTATGAAATAACACATATGGAATCATGTAGTAACCAAAAAAGTGTTAAACAAATCAAAATATTGTTTATATTTGAAATTATTCAAAGTAGCCACCTTTTGCCTTGATGACAGCTTTGCACAATCTTGGCATTCTCTCAACCAGCTTCATCTGGAATGCTTTTCCAACAGTCTTGAAGGAGTTCCCACATATGCTGGGCATTTGTTGGCTGCTTTTCCTTCACTCTGCGGTCCAACTCATCCCCAACCATCTCAATTGGGTTGAGGTCGGGTGATTGTGGAGGTCAGGTCATCTGATGCAGCACTCCATCACTCTTCTTCTTAGTCAAATAGCCCTTACAAACCCTGGAGGTGTGTTGTGGGTCATTGTCCTGTTGAAAAACAAATGATAATCCCACTAAGCGCAAACCAGATGGGATGTCGTATCGCTGCAAAATGCTGTGGTAGTCATGCTGATTAAGTGTGCCTTGAATTCTAAATAAATCATTGTCACCAGCAAAGCACCCCAACACCATAACACCTCCCCCTCCATGCTTTACAGTGGGAACCACACATGCGGAGATCATCCGTTCACCTACTCTGTGTCTCACAAAGACACGGTGGTTGGAATCAAACATTTCAAATTTGGACTCATCAGACCAAAGGACTTATTTCCACCATTCTAATGTCCATTGCTTGTGTTTCTTGGCCCAAGCAAGTCTCTTCTTATTGGTGTCCTAGTAGTTGTCTCTTTGCAGCAATTCAACCATGAAGGCCTGATTCACACAGTCTCCTCTGAACAGTTGATGTTGAGATGTGACTGTTACTTGAACTCTGTGAAGCATCTATTGGGGCTGCAATTTCTGAGACTGGTAACTAATGAACTTATCCTCTGCAGCAGAGGTAATACTGGGTCTTCTTTTCCTGTGGCGGTCCTCATGAGAGCAAGTTTCATCATAGCGCTTGGTTTTTGCGACTGCACTTGAAGGAACTTTCAAAGTCCCTGACATTTTCCCGGTTTGACTGAACTTCATGTCTTAAAGTAATGGACTGTCGTTTCTCTTTGCTTATTTGAGCTGTTCTTGCCATAATACCACCCTTACCTTGTCACAACACAACCGATTGTCTCAAACGCATTAAGTAAAGAAATTCCACAAATGAACTTAACAAAGCACACCGTTAATTAAAATGCATTCCATGCAACTACCTCGTGTAGCTGGTTGAGAGAATGCAGTGTGCAAAGCTGTCAAGGCAAAGGGTGACTAGTTTGAAGAATCTCAGATCTTTTATTTAACACTTGGTTACCACATGATACCATTATGTCTTCACTATTATTCTACAAGGTAGAAAATAATGAAAATAAAGGAAAACCCTGGAATGAGTAGATGTGTCCAAACTTGACTGATACTGTATATATAAAAAAAATTAAATCCAGGATAGTCTCTCGGAGGCCATTGTGAACCCACATTTATAGTAAGGGGTAGTTTGCTAGTGTTTTAGAAACTCTGAATGAGGGTTTGTGATACAAGAGGTGAAGTGGTTTATAAACTAAGAAAAGCAACCATACATCACTAGTGTAGTGTAGGATTTTGTGACCATGTGCACATTGTGTCAATCAGCTAAATTTAGAACCATTACACTGAAAGTGTACAAAGAATAACCTTTCCCCACCCCGTGACGGAAATCTAAAATCAACTAGGCCAATGACAGTCGTATGGCTTTAACATCATCATTGATTGTTCCTATGTTCCTCCTAGACTTTCCAACAAATAGATTGCACATTTATACTCTTGAAGGCATATATTATGTTGAATCAAAACCATCTCATAATCCACTTCTGTCGGTGAAAACAGCACGAGTCACTGTGTCCGTCTATAGAGGTGTCTCCCCTAGGGTTGCCATATAAATGCTCAATAAGTGTTAAAATAGTCACGTGAGACAGAGCTCTCCCCATGCGTATCTATAAATAAAAATACCTAGAAATGTTCAAGTGCACCTGGTCCTGGATGAAAGTCTGAATTTTGTAGAATGGATCGAGGGTTAGCTTTAAGGTCTAATTTTCACACAACATTGTTAGCCTAAATAAAACAGAATAGTAAAGGTTTTATTCAGTTGTATTTATTTCCCTGTTTATCATGCCAATTTATTATGAGGAAAGCGTTTCAGATCCTCCACATTTGATGTGTTTTACACTTCCCTCAGCTGCAAAAGCGGTCAGATAATTCTTGAAACGTGAGAAAGGAGAGCGGGGCATTACTTTTGAACACAATTACAACATTTCAATAAGGGACAAACCAAGCTGCCCCCAAAATAAACTTAAAAAAATGGCCAATAAAATACAACAGTTTAAAATGCTCAATTCAATCTGGAATGTATATTCAGTAACAGCAATAGACCGATTGTTGTTGAGGCTTGACTGGTGAGGAAATTTGAGTTTGTATGTCAGACCAACACCGTATTCTAGAATACATAATTCACAGCAGTTACTATTTTCTAAGCTAAAATTCTGACCATTTGACCAGTACCAGTGTGACAGTAACTATTTTTCAGAAATAAAAAAGTAACAGAATGCCCTAAAAAAAAAACAATCATGAGTGATTTAAAAATGTTCACCACAGAGAGACAACTACTTTAACATCAATGCCCACGTACAGATGGTGCTGGGATCTCCCCCCTCTCTAGGCTACGTAGGGGAACTGTAGCAGGACAGCCTGTCCCGGGCCCAACTCCAGTGCAGAGAGCCCCACAGCACTGTCAGGGGCCAGGTTGACCCTGTCTGTGCTCACCTGGACCACAGCCTGAGCAGGCCGGTCAGGGTGGGCCAGCTGAAGGGTCACCACGTCGCTGCCCCAATTGAAGGCAGCGACGTAGCGTCCACTCTGGTCCCACTGGCGGAGGTAGGCCAGGGCAGAGGTGGAATTGAAAAGGGGAATGTAGTCCCCATGCTGCAGGGAACGCTCTTTCCCACGCAGGTCACTCAGTGTCTTGAAGAAGGAACGGCAGGCGAGCCTCTGTTCTTTCTCCTTCTGTGGGTGGAAAGAATTAAACATTAATTTCCTTGCATTACCAACAGTTGTTTTTTTTATCCAAAGGAATGTAATGTGCATTAGTGTATATGTATTTTCACAAACAGAATGTGTATGCATTAGCATCTCACATACCGTGGCAGTTCCATTTGTCTCCTCATCCTCCAGGGAATCCCACAGCATCTTAGGGGACTTTGTAAACTGCTATAGAACAATTAACACCAATAAAAATCAAGACAAGATATCCTTTTAAAAAGTGGGACTCATTTCTCCAAGGCTAAAGCTGTTATTTGTTTTGTGATACATTAGTTACGGAAACCCCCTGCTCACCTCATCAGCCAGGGCAATCTCATCCCCATAGTTGAACACTGGCGTTCCGGGCAGCGTGAGCAAGAGCATCTGGTTGAAGTTGACCATGTCTGGGCCCACCAGTGTGGCCAGGTGACCCTCCTTCCTGTCCCCAATGTTCCAGGCTAGCTGGGTCTGGTTGTGGGTGGAAAGCAGCTGTTGGACAGTCTGAGCACGATCCGTAGCGGTCATGCTCTTAGACCGGAGGGCCCCGGATAGGAGTAGGTCCACCCCAGTGGAGTTCAGCAGTTCAGAGACGTCAACAGCAGAGGTCTTCGCAGTCACTCCAATCAGAATCCTGAGCAAGAAAACAAAAAAAATGCATTCCTTTACTCAATGAATGTTATCTACACAAGTCACACAATGTACCCATTGTAATACAATTAAGATCCAGTATCAGCTTTCAACTCTGCAGCAGTCAGTGCAGTTTACACCACCAGAGGGCACAAGTTCCTAAACAATACCTTCACTAAACCACCAGGGGGCTCACATGCATAACAATCTACTCAGAGGCCCAGTTGAGTGATGTACATAATCGTGGACATGTACTTACCTTCTCTTTCCTTCCGCAGTCCCATTCTGGACAATGGCTCGAATGTCAGCCCAAAGAGACGGAACCACGCTGGCCACGCGCTCTACACCAGACAGCTGGATCCCATCCACACCTTGGTTCAGCCAGAACACCAGGGCAGACTGGAAAGAGATGGTTCACATATTATTAGATAGATACACTCAAATACATTGTTGGGACTGAGTGAGTGGATTTAATGAGTTCACCGAGATGCTCCGAACGCTTACCTTGAGTCTCTCAGCAACGTTGGTGACACTGACGTTAGAGAACCATGGTCCACTTCCCAGATAGTTGGGAGTCAGATCCAGGATCACATTGATGCCTGTCAGAGAGGGAGGAGTGAGAGAGTTAGTCCATCTGAAATTCAACTGACCAACCAAATCATCAGTTTCAGCAGGCAACGAATTAAATGGCGGTATAAATATAGACACTATACTCACTCTTCTTGTGAGCAGCTATAATGAGGCCTTTGAACTGTTCCAGATTGCCAGCATCAGATGAGATCTCCTCAAAGTTCAAGTTGACAGGGTCGTCTGCGGGGGCAACATGGATGGGCCCAACAACAAGTCCCTTCACCTTCAGCTGGCTCAGACTGTCAAGCTTCTCCTCCACACCTGTTACACATTAGAAAATGGCTTACTAAGTGTCTATTCATGTATAATTAACATGCTACTGAATTAGGGAGAGCGTGACTAATACCCTCAAACAAGAAACCTGCCAAACCAGTCATTGAGGGTGTAGCGAAGGAACAGGGGAAGAAACTGGATTCTGCTGGTTCAGCAGAACCACATCCCCCAGAGTGGAGTCACGGAAGTGGGAAACTTGTTCATTTGCAATAAATCTGACTTCAATACTCCTATGGTACACACTTGGAAGTGCTGAAGCATATGTATTTTAAAATATCATGTCTAGTCACATGAACTGCTACTCCCTGTCAACACTGCGCCAGACCCAATTTCAGTGTCCCCAGAACTTCACTCAGTAATCCCACCCAGTCTATGTGGTTCAATATACTCAAAGTACTACTTAATATAAGCTGGCTGTGGCCTAGTGGGTTTCACCACAAATCGGTTATTCAACGTCACCCCTTTCAGTGACTCTTACCCTTCAGATTCTGGGACTCGCTGAAAGCTTGCACATCTCCAATTTGGTACAGAGGTCCATAATTCCACCAGTTCATGGCAGGAAGGTCTTTGCAGCGAGGTGCTTGAACAATGATGGCCACAGCGCCAGCCAGCATCCCCAGCCAGCCCAGCCAGAACAGAACCAGAAGGGCCCATCGCGTACGGACCCACCTTTAGGAGAGAGATTATTAGTATTGCAATATTATACCCTAAATGTTGCATAGCAAACACCCATTAACCTATATTTTCTATTGAGCTAGTCTATTCCAGGTCTTCATGTTTCTTACGCAGGTGTTCCAGCAACTCTGAGGAGTTCCTCTTTGGATAGACCGGTAAATTTAGTCTCAATCTCGTCAGGGATTTTCACTTTAATGCTGCCGTTCTTCTCCGTGCTGGTGGGAGAACCGGCATCTCCGTTCCCTGCCCCGCCAGTTATTGGCCGCTTCTCCTGGTCCATCTCATTCAACTCCACGTCCTTCATGTCCACCTCGGTGTCCTTAGTCATTGTGACGTTGGTAAAGGTGAGATTTTCTTCAGAAAAAGAAAGATAACAGTATAATTGCTGCCGGGAACAGTTGTGTCTGTCACATTGGGCGTGTTCCTCTGCCCAGGCGTTGCTAACGCATGCCAGATCTTACACCGCCTGGAAAGGTATTTTAAGTGTCTGCGAACCACATGTTATAGATCCCTTTGTATTTGCAAACAGTCTCACGAGGGCGATGCGCACAAGTTAGTGGCAGAACACGGGGAATTTTTACTGTGGAAAGCCAACAAAAAAGGCGTATGTTAATAAAAGCAAGAATCAAAACATAATTGTAAGGGTATTAGAAGCCCCAAAAAAATATTTTGTTAAAAGTAATAACGTAAATATAGGCTATGTTGAATGGGCGCAGATGGCTTTGTTACTGCAGCCTAGAGTCACGCGCATCTGTCCCTGACGTCAGCGTGTCGTGTACTGGAAACGGGTCAGTAGCAATCGGTCAGTCGATTACGTGGCATTCAACCATTGTTTAATGCATGCAACGTCCGAGCAGAGGAAATAAACCATGTATCAAGCACAAACGATGGTCTTATAGAATGGCAATAGTATGAAACATTGCATCATCTTACAACAAAACACGGGAGGCAAATATGGTAATTACAGTATAACTGTGTTTAATATTGTGACATAATTGAAAGGCTAATATATCGGCTCTGAGCCAGGGAGGCAAAATGGGTTTACATTCCCATCGCGCAATAGGCTAATTGTTGGCTTGATCGTCGGCAATTATTTAAGCAATTGTCACCAATTCGAGATAAAATGTAGCCCAACATCCTCATTCAATGGCTCGTCAGTAAAATGTTTACAGTAAACAACATCCTTTGAAACATAAGGATATAGCGGGCTTGTCGTCTAGCGTGCGTTGAAAACCGGATTGGTCTAGTTTAATTCTAGTGAAGGCATGAGGCACACATGCACCAAGCAGAAAACAGAACAGGCAATGTGCCATAAAATATATACTTTTTTTTTTTAGTGTCACTACATAAAGTAAAAACTTAACACCATATTTAAAGTATATAGTGGGGTACGAACAGATGAAATATGCCTGCATAAAATCCAAATAATTTTCTGTCACTGGACAAACCAATGATGTCATATCTATGTAGGGCAGGCGATGCGACAAACAGTCAAAGGAGGCCTCAGGAAAACAACCCTCACTTTAGGATACATTTTTTATTTAACCTTTATTTAACCCAGTCTACATTCACATGAACGTAATAAGCAATCCATCATTACCTGGTCAAGAAAACTGGTCGTGGATTTTTCAGTGCGAGCTCAGATTTACCTCGTGCTGAAGAAAATTGTTGATCTACACAGCATCGGTGAAGGGCTCTTTATATAGCAGCGTACCCGCAGTAGTTTTACGACCGCCCAGTTTTAAGGAAGTGCCGACATCACAAATTGCAGATTGATCCATTATGAGTGTGATCAATGTAATCTTTAACTTCAGCACATGCTGACATAACAAACATTTGATAAATTGGACAGTGGACCATTTGAGACAAATTGATATGCATTTCATGGTTTGGCAGTTTGGCAATTCGGCGTTTGAAAAAGTCCACCTTAAGCGGTCCGCCATTGGCCAGACGTGCGTCCCCCATCATGTTTTCATGAGTTGACAAGAAATGACACAAACAACTAGTGGGAAATAGATCTCTGTGCTCTATATTTGGAATAACCTCGGAGAATAGATTGTGAATAATATTACAGTGATCTTCTCTTTAATCAAACGAATTATATTTATGTGATATTGTCTGGTTATAATTTCCGTCCATCCATCCTGCTAGAAAACATCTGCAAAAGACAGCAATTGTAGTTTATGGAAAATATACGATTGTGTTCAAATTTAGATATTGGCACTTTGATATACTGAAATTAGTGAATGGTTGAGGACAGTAGGCTACTGTACCAATAGTCTAAAACATCCAGGCAAATAAAGCTCTCAACCTTTGACCTAGAAAAAGCTATTTCCTAAATTGCTGCAAAAATCTCCTGTGTTCATAATCCGTTTTTTTCCGTTTTTTTCCAACTCCAGTCTCCTTGGACTTGTTTGTGTTATTCTCAAGAACATTCTGGTTCTAGGCTATTTATTTATATTGATTCACATTCTCAAGTCAAAGCAATGAGTAGAATAACTAAGCCTGTTAAATGTAAAGTCATAATGTAGATTTCTGCCTATATAGACACACACAAAGGTAATTATTCATCATGTGAGGGTCATAAACAATACCTAGCAATGCTTATACTGCCAGAAAGATTATATTATCACCTTTCTGGTATTTATTGTTGTTTCTGAGTTATACATTGCTGAGGTGTAATCACCATTGAGGATACAAGGTCAAGTACACAGTACAAATATGTGAAAAATTTGATGTTTGATTTTTTTGGTAACACTTCCTTTTAAAGGGTCCTTATTACAGTGTGCATATGTAATTACACTGTAACAAGGATTGTAGTTAATTGTAATAACTCATAGTTACACAGTAATAACAACATGTATCTTGGTGGTAATTGCAGTCTAATTACAGAGGTGCAACAAGAAATGCTTGTTACCATGCTTGTTACAAATGGGCAATTAGACTGCAATTACCACCAGTTAGTTACATGTTGTTAATACAGTGTAACTATGAGTTATTACAATTAATTACAATACTTGTTAGTGTAATAACATATTTAATTACACTGTAATAAGGACCACTTAAAATGAAGTGTTACCGATTTGTTTTCCATATTCTACAAAAGTGGGGGAATAGGGCTTGAAATGATGGAAATAACTGGACCTGTGACTTAGTGGCTGTATTAACTTGTGAGACTATTGAGAGTGGAGGCAGCATCTGAAGGGGACAACCAGCAATTTCACGGAGTGTACAGCAATTGAGGTTGCGCTGTCCACAGAGTGTTCTGTACACAAAAATGTCGATCAGAACCTGTCCAGAACCGCTCAAAGTCTATTTTTTAAAATAAACAATCTGGATTACAACATCTTTACTTTTGAAATACCTTAAGAAGAGATGATGAAAACACCAGGTGAATGAATTAAAGGCCTATATATGGTAATACAGATAGTGATCAAGTTACTGCATCTCTTTCTATCTTGACACAGTTCTGTCCAATCCACAAGACCCATCATGTAATCTCCTCAAAAACTGTGTGGTCCTGTTTGGCTCAGTTGGTAGAGCATGGCGCTTGCAACGCCATGATTGTTGGTTCAATTCCCAGGACCACCCATATGTAAAAATGCATTCACAAAGAAAAGAAACAACCGGGTCAATATGGATTCCCAGAACTGTCAGTGACAGCCCACTTCATCAGAGTCAGGAATTCATTCCATGGTCAAAAGCTTCCATTTCACTTTGTGTAAAGTGAACTGAAACTTTTGTAGTTACAACACTTAAACTCTTATCCATCACTTCTTTCGTCATTTGTAAGTTGGTTTGGATGAAAGTGTCTGCTAAATGGCATACTGTAATGTTATTATAGAGAATTGTCTGGTTACAACCCGAGATTAGAGTTCAGTGATGGGGGTCACTAATGCAGTGAAACTGTTGAAGTCAGAGGTTGTATAGGAGTCTTTGACTCATTTTAATTTACAGTACAGCCATTGGACATTCTAGGTGGGGGTGAACAAGAGTAGAACATGATGAAGACTTGAAAAGGGGGGCACATTTGGGATCTTACATGTGTGTTTAAGTCATCAACCAGTTAGGTTACTGATTAGTGCATCTAATACTGTCCGCCAGGCTGTAGTCCTTACGTTAAAGTTTGATACAATACAGGAAAACACTCAACAAAATGCAGTCTCTCCCTGAGCCCATGTCCCTCCTTCTGAAGGGCGGAGGCTGGTGGGTGTCAGGTGTCATGTAACCACAGCGGAGCAGAGCACATTGTGTTCTTTAGGGTCCTCCCTAAAAACATACACTGAATGTGAAATCAACATGTTTTCATGAAGCGGTCTGAGATAAGGGTGGGTCTAAGGACACAATGTGCTCTGCTCCATTGTGTCAGTAGAGAACAGTGGAAGTATGATCAATGATCTGATCATATGAATATGACTATGCTGATTGATCAGACCCGTAATTACATTTAGCTAAAACATATTTTTTTCCAGTAATTTTAACCTGCATTTATCCATCTTGACAGGACTGTGAATGGTTACAGAATGCTCAAAGTCCCAAACAGCAAAACCCTACACTACACTGGCTGCCGGTAAAGTATCGGTCTGATTTTAAGATCTTACTCCTAACTTTTAAAGCACTGCATGGCCTTGCCCCCTCTAATCTGACAGACATGCTCATTCTATACAACCCAGTGAGGGTGCCACGCTCCCAAGGAGCCAGTCTGCTTACTGTACCTTGAGGCAGGGGGGCAGAGCGTTCTCTGTCAAACCCCCTCAGTCTGTTCCATAACTATGTGGTCACAAAGTCATAATTATTGCTAAATCCTATTTCTACAATTTCTCTTTAGATTTTAAACCTAACCCTAACCTTCACTACATGTCTAACCTTAAAGCTCATTTTTACAATATAGACAATTTTGACTTTGTGGCTGTGGTAACAGTTGACAACCCTGTTAGGGAATAGGCGCAAACTCACCTTTTTAGCCTGGCCTTTATTCAGTGATTGTTTAAGGCACCCTGTGTGTTTTATGTTATTTTATTCACTATTTTTACTGCTTCCTGTTTGCTTTTACTTTGTTCATTTTATTGTTTTAATGTAAAGCGATTTTACATGCACTTTAAATAAAGTTTGATTTGAACCCCACTGAATCAAACGTTTAATGAAACTTTTTCTTATCTGACTGTTCAACAGATGGTTCAACATGGGAAATCATTGTGGTTTGATATTGCAGACACATTTATCTGGCTTGAAGCCACCGACGTTTCCTGTCTGTTCGGAAGGGGCCAATGTTCCATTGGGGAGCCTTTTGCACAAGTGCCTCAAAGCTAAATCAACCTGTCATCAAGTTCAGGCAGCAGCCACACAGCTAAAGCAGCCCCATGGTGAACATGGCATCAACATGCAGTGTCAGAAATGCTTGTCATTTTTTGACGTTTATGTTAAGCTTGTGGAGTGTAAATGTGCCAGCTTGGAGGAGGTCACTAAAGCACAGAGTGTCTCCTATGCATGGTATGACACACTGTTAGCTCAGCAAAGAAGGTTCCTGTGCGCACCTCAACAAATCCAGACAACTTTGTGCGGGAGCATCTCTTCCCCATTTAGTCAGCCACCAATTGTGCAAGTTCTCCCACTTAAAAAGATGAGAGAGGCCTGTAATTTTCATCATAGGTACACTTCAACTATGACAGACAAAATTAGAAAAAAAATCCAGAAAATCGCATTGTAGGATTTTTAATGAATGTATTTGCAAATTATGGTGGTAAATAAGTATTTGGTCACCTACAAACAAGCAAGATTTCTGGCTCTCACAGACCTGTAACAACTTCTTTAAGAGGCTCATCTGTCCTCCACTCGTTACCTGTATTAATGGCACCTGTTTGAACTTGTTATCAGTATAAAAGATACCTGTCCACAACCTCAAACAGTCACACTCCAAACTCCACTATGGCCAAGACCAAAGAGCTGTCAAAGGACACCAGAAACAAAATTGTAGACCTGCACCAGGCTGGGAAGACTGAATCTGCAATAGGTAAGCAGCTTGGTTTGAAGAAATCAACTGTGGGAGCAATTATTAGGAAATGGAAGACATACAAGACCACTGATAATCTCCCTCGGTCTGGGGCTCCACGCAAGATCTCACCCCGTGGGGTCAGAATGATCACAAGAACGGTGAGCAAAAATCCCAGAATCGCACGGGGGGACCTAGTGAATGACCTGCAGAGAGCTGGGACCAAAGTAACAAAGCCTACCATCAGTAGCACATTACGCCGCAAGGGACTCAAATCCTGCAGTGCCAGACGTGTCACCCTGCTTAAGCCAGTACATGTCCAGGCCCGTCTGAAGAGCATTTGGATTATCCAGAAGAAGATTGGGAGAATGTCATATGGTCAGATAACTTTTTGGTAAAAACTCAACTCGTTGGTAAAAACTCAACTCGTTGTGTTTGGAGGACAAAGAATGCTGAGTTGCATCCAAAGAACACCATACCTACTGTGAAGCATGGGGGTGGAAACATCATGCTTTGGGGCTGTTTTTCTGCAAAGGGACCAGGGCGACTGCTCCGTGTAAAGGAAAGAATGAATGGGGACATGTATCGTGAGATTTTGAGTGAAAACCTCCTTCCATCAGCAAGGGCATTGAAGATGAAACGTGGCTGGGTCTTTCAGCATGACAATGATCCCAAACACACCGCCCGGGCAGCGAAGGAGTGGCTTCGTAAGAAGTATTTCAAGGTCCTGGAGTGGCCTAGCCAGTCTCCAGATCTCAACCCCATAGAAAATCTTTGGAGGGAGTTGAAAGTTCGTGTTGCCCAGCAACAGCCACAAAACATCACTGCTCTAGAGGAGATCTGCATGGAGGAATGGGCCAAAATACCAGCAACAGTGTGTGAAAACCTTGTGAAGACTTACAGAAAACGTTTGACCTCTGTCATTGCCAACAAAGGGTATATAACAAAGTATTGAGATAAACTTTTGTTATTGACCAAATACTTATTTTCCACCATAATTTGCAAATAAATTCATAAAAAATCCTACAATGTGATTTTCTGGATTTATTTTCTAATTTTGTCTGTCATAGTTGAAGTGTACCTATGATGAAAATTACAGACATCTCATCTTTTTAAGTGGGAGAACTTGCACAATTGGTGGCTGACTAAATACTTTTATTTAGATTTAGATGATCACACTGTCATTTTACTTTTTTTTGCCCCACTGTATGGCAAGGAGAACGAGCAGGTGGCCTAGGTTCGTCTGGAGAGTAGAGGCACAGTAGTGAGTGTCAAGGAGCCAATGCTTTCTGCAAGCCCAGAGAGAGAGAAAAAAAGCTGTCTCAACAGCAGAGTCCCAACACCTTACCACATCTGTCTATCAGCGGAGCCTTGTCTGGCAGCGAAACAGTTCATTCAGCCTCATTTACTGCATTTCTAAAACATGTAGAGGATATGGCTGACTTGTTTAAACAAATGTGGTTTCTACTGACAATTGAGATGTACAAACTATGGCATAAGGGAATGACAAGCAGATAAGAGGCAATCCGTAATTTCAATTAAGACATTCATGAGCGAGCTAGGACGGACGTTGTCAATATAACTATTTGTTCAGCACTTTTGAAATGTACAGTGACAGAATTCAGAACATGGTCTGTTCTTACAGTATTCTCCCTGCACACCAAGTCAGAACCGTAGGAAAAATAACGGAGGCATATAAAACAGACAATGAACTGTCTTACAATATTCAATGATTATATTTCTCTAAAACAGGCTAAAGGCTACATGTGCACCACCAAGTCAGAACAGTAAGCGAAATTGAGGGGGAAGGGACCAAATTATTAGTGTGAAGCACACGGGCTACTAACAGCTTACTACACAACATACACTTAGTAACGTTATTACTTTCTTAGCTACAGTATACAGTCGTGGCCAAAAGTTTTGAATGACACAAATATTAATTTTCACAAAGTCTGCTGCCTCAGTTTGTATGATGGCAATTTGCATAAACTCCAGAATGTTATGAAGAGTGATCAGATGAATTGCAAAGTCACTCTTTGCCATGCAAATGAACTGAATCCCCCAAAAACATTTCCACTGCATTTCAGCCCTGCAACAAAAGGACCAGCTGACATCATGTCAGTGATTCTCTCATTAACACAGCTGTGAGTGTTGACAAGGACAAGGCAGAAGATCACACTGTCATGCTGATTGAGTTTGAATAACAGATTGGAAGCCTCAAAAGGAGGGTGGTGCTTGGAATCATTGTTCTTCCTCTGTCAACCATGGTTACCTGCAAGGAGACACGTGCCATCATCATTGCTTTGCACAAAAAAGGGCTTCACAGGCAAGGATACTGCTGCCAGTAAGATTGCACCTAAATCAACCATTTATCGGATCATCAAGAACTTCAAGGAGAGCGGTTCAATTGTTTTGAAGAAGGCTTCAGGGTGCACAAGAAAGTCCAACAAGAACCAGGACCGTCTCCTAAAGTTGATTCAGCTGCGGGATCGGAGCACCACCAATACAGAGCTTGCTTGGGAATGGCAGCAGGAAGGTGTGAGTGCATCTGCACGCACAGTGAGGCGAAGACTTTTGGAGGATGGCCTGGTGTCAAGAAGGGCAGCAAATAAGCCACTTCTCTCCAGGAAAAACATCAGAGACAGACTGATATTCTGCAAAAGGTACAGGGATTGGACTGCTGAGGACTTGGGTAAAGTCATTTTCTCTGATGAATCCCCTTTCCGATTGTTTGGGGCATCCGGAAAAAAGCCTGTCCGGAGAAGACAAGGTGAGCGCTACCATCAGTCCTGTGTCATGCCAACAGTAAAGCGTCCTGAGACCATTCATGTTTGGGGTTGCTTCTCAGCCAAGGGAGTGGGCTCACTCACAACCAAAAGATAGTACCAACAGAGCAACTTCTCCCAACCATCCAGGAACAGTTTGCTGACAAACAATGCCTTTTCCAGCATGATGGAGCACCTTGCCATAAGGTAAAAGTGATAACTAAGTAGCTCGGGGAACAAAACATTGATATTTTGGGTCCATGGCCAGGAAACTCCCCAGACCTTAATCCCATTGAGAACGTGTGGTTAATCCTCAAGAGGCGGGTGGACAAACAAAAACCCACAAATTCTGACAAACTACAAGCATTGATTATGCAAGAATCGGCTGCCATCAGGATGTGGCCCATAAGTTAATTGACAGCATGCCAGGGCGGATTGCAGAGGTCTTGAAAAAGAAGGGTCAACACCACAAACATTGACTCTTTGCATCAACTTCATGTAATTGTCAATAAAAGCCTTTGACACTTATGAAATGCTTGTAATTATACTTCAGTATTCTATAGTAACATCTGACAAAAATATCTAAAGACACTGAAGCAGCAAACTTTGTGGAAATTAATATCGGTGTCATTCTCAAAACTTTTGGCCACGACTGCACATATCCCCCTGGCATATTACATCATTTATGCAGCAGCATACAAAACACTTTTGGACTCACCTTGTTGTGCTGAGCTCACTTCCTTCCAAACCACTCATTGTTGAATTTGCGATTTCCAACTTGTTGTGTAATGTTTACCCAATGACCAATGAGCACCAATACATTTTATCTTTAATTTCTCTTCATTATTTCTCTTCATATGACAAGGATTAAAAATGATTGGCCAGTAGATTGTTGACTTGATTCATGATGAGTGCTAGCTAAAATTTTGAAAGTATGATGTTGACATGATCAGTCCAATCAAAGCTACTGTACATATGTGATTTGATGTCATTTTATCTGTGGCCAATGACCTTGAGTTTTCTTGGACGGGCACTTTCAATGTAACTATGTCAGCAGCCAAAGGGCTAGAATTTTTGCGGTGACATAGTGTCGCCATGAGTGACAGAACACTGAGCCAATCACAACGCAACGCTCTGTATTTTCTGCCGGCTTGCACCACCACCACATAAAGCACTGAGCTTGGCTGAAACACCTGCATTCTGGAGCTGTCTTACTCAAGAAAGGAAAAAGAGACCATGTTTGTACACAGCTTTATTAACTCAATGATATATATACACAAATGTCTTTCTTTACATTGTTTGCAAACTGATATGTGACACGTATTAAAGCCAAAATAACATGTTAAACAGGCAAGCACCGGTTTTATTTATAATTTTTTTGCTATAAATGTGGGCTCACCTTCCCTTTATGTGTCGCCACTGCCCCTGAGTCATCTGATAACTCTCTCAACATGTATATGCACATTAGCTAACCTTCTCGTGCTTGTGACATCCCCGTCAGACAGCTGGCCTCCTTTCTGAGTGACGGCTGGTACGGCAAGGTTTACCTTCCTCTCATACAACAGATCTCGGATGGTGAATCCCCTGTCTGCCATAACTTAATCGCCAGACCTAAGGTATTCCAGGAAGCCAGAGTTTTGGGTGATTAACTTGTCACTGCATCTGCCTCCATTTGCAGGAGAAAAAAACATAACGAGTCCACACTGAGAAAATACTTCAGCGTATTGCTGGAATAATAGTGGCTGTATGACCCCCCCTCTGAAATCGAGATGAGTGGTTACAGAGCAGCCGATGATGCAAGTGGTGTTGGGGAACTTCTCTTTGAAGCATTGTGTTCTGGATCGTCTCCCTCAGGAGCCATGGAATGTAGATCCTTGTGCTCCTCCATTGTGTAAATCCAGTAGGAAAGGATTCTGCTCACTACTTCCTGGGACACAGCAAAGCGTTCAGCAAGTTAGCTGTGTAGAATTTCTGCAGAAACGCTACATGGTCAAAGAAAACACTAAGAGTTAGGCCAGTATACAACACTGAGCTAGTGTCATTATTCTGGATGGTGTGGGTCAATGGCTCTGCACCACCACATTGGGTTTGTTTGTGGCAGGTGGGCTTGTTGACTGGTTCTCTTGGCAAGTAGCCGTGATAAGTCAATGCTGGAAACTCCCATTGAGTATCAGCATCTGTATGCTGTGGTGGCATTGGCACTTAGATTAGACTCTGCATCACCACAGTTGTCTGCATCTGTAAAGAAATCATAAGAGAGACCACAAGTTTAATCAAAGTAAAATACACAGACAGCCTACCGGTCTTGGTTAGGTTAAAAAAAATGAAACACTTTAACATTTAATAATTGGCATGCCAGCAATGAAGGGGTTAATCATGGGATGGGGAGACAATGTCAGAAAGAAGTTGTTGAATAGCTAACAATTGTAGGGACTAACTAGCTAGGGTAGTTAGCTAGCAATACTATCAGATGGGCTGCCCTCAAGCTAGCTAAGTGAGTAAGCTAGGCAACAGTTAGCTAGCTACATACAGTATGTTAGGATTTAGGAGTGGCTACCTACTACTAACATAGTAACCTAAGCTTGCTAACTTCTGCCTGATTCAGGACACCACATCTGTGACGATAGCTAGAGATGTCGCCTTCTGGTCTGTACTGTCGCATCATAGCCTAGCCACTTCTCAGGGAAAGGACACTCTTCAGTCGGCCTCTTATTCACGAAGTGATACGAACACACATAGCGGTTTGGTGGTTTCTTAAAGTTCAATGCTTTGAGCCAAAGAGACTGCAAATCAAAAGGAGCCTTAGAACTGAACTCGCTCCCCCAAAAGTTTGGTGGTCAAAACACTCCTGCTCCATGAACAGCCTTCGTTTCTACCAGTTATTGTGTCATCCCCTTACCGAAAATAAAACGTCTGTTTTGCGTGAATCCATGTTTGGGAAGTTGTGAGAAGTGTGTTGATTATCTAGGTTAGCTGCGAACAATTGGCCGGAAATGCTTAACCGGAAGTCCCCCACAAAAAAAACGAAATAGAACCCGCCCATATTTCCGTTGAAAATTAGGTGAATATACTGTAGCATTTGCGAAGTCATCAACAGCTATTGTTTCAATTCAACCCAGGGTTCAACTAAAAATAGACAATACATATACAGGGCATTCGGAAAGTATTCAGACCCCTTGACTTTTTCCACATTTTGTTACGTTACAGCCTTATTCTAAAGTTGATTAAATATTGTTTTTCTTCATCAATCTTCACACAATACCCCATAATGACAAAGCAAAAACAGGTTTTTAGAAATGTCTGCAAATGTATTAAAAATTAAAAACAGAAATGCCTTATTTACATAAGTATTCAGACCCTTTGCTATGAGACTACAACTTGATTGGAGTCCACTTGTGGTAAATTCAATTGATTGGACATGATTTGGAAAGGCACAAACCTTTCTATATAAGGTCCCACAGTTGACAGTGCATGACAGAGCAAAAACCAAGCTGTGAGGTCGAAGGAATTGTAGATCTCCGAGACAGGATTGTGTCGAGGCACAGATCTGGGGAAGGGTACTGTCACGAGTCCGACCGAGGGTGGCTTCCCTTCCCGGTTGGGTGGTGCTCGGCGGTCGTCGTCACCGGCCTATTAGCTGCCACTGATTGTCTTTCCTCCCCCTCCTTGTATGTTTATTGGTAGCACCTGTTTGTGAATGATTAGTTGGGCTTTATTAGACAGCCGGGCCCGCCTGTTTGTTGTGCGGGATTAATTATTGTGACCTTCGGTTCTGTAGTAGAGGAACGTGTTTGTTCCTGGTCGTGTATTTCAGTTGTACATTTTTCGTCCCCCGTGTTTGGGGCCGTTATTGTTGTGAGCACCCTGTGGTGCGTTTGTGCATTAAAGAGCACAGCATTGCACTCTCTGTTTCCTGCGTCTGACTCCACACACACGACACCCGGAGCATTACAAGTACCAAAACATTTCTGCAGCATTGAAGGTCCCCAAGAACACAGTGTCCTCAATCATTCTTAAATGTAAGAAGTTTGGAACCAACAAGACTCTTCCTAGAGCTGGCTGCCCGGCCAAACTGAGCAATCGGGGGAGAAGGGCTTTGGTCAGGGAGGTGACCAATAACCCGATGGTCAATCTGACTTAGCTCCAGGGTTCCTCTTTGGAGAACCTTCCAAAAGGACATCTCTGCAGCACTCCACCTATCAGGCCTTTATGGTAGAGTGTCCAGACGGAAGCCACTCCTCAGTAAAGATACATGACAGCCCGCTTGGGGTTTGCCAAAAGGCACCTAAAGGACTCTCAGACCATGAGAAACAAGATTCTCTGGTCTGATGAAACCGAGATTGAACTATTTGGCCTGAATACCAAGCGTCACATCTGGAGGAAACCAGGCACCATCCCTACGATGACGCATTGTGGTGGCAGCATCATGCTGTGGGGATGTTTTTCAGTGGCGGGGACTGGGAGACAAGTCAGGGTGAGGGAAAGATGACCGGAGCAAAGTACATAGAGATCCTTAATTAAAAACCTGATCCAAAGCACTCAGGACCTCAGACGGGGTCGAACGTTCCCCTTCCAACAGAACAACAACCCTAAGCACACAGCCAAGACAATGCAGGAGTGGCTTCGGGACAAGTCTCTGAATGTCCTTGAGTGGCACAGCCAGAGCCCTTGAACTTGAACCCGATCTAACATGTCTGGAGAGACCTGAAAATAGATGTGCAGCGACGCTCCCCATCCAACCTGACGGAGCTTGAGAGGATCTGCAGAGAAACTCTGAAAATACAGATGTGCCAAGCTTGTAGCGTCATACCCAAGAAGACCCGAGAGTGTAATCACTGCCAAAGGTGCTTCAACAAAGTGCTGAGTAAAAGGTCTGAATACCTATGTAAATGTGATATTTGTTTCATTTTTAATACTTTTGCACTACATTTTCCACAATGTCCAAAAATCTGTTTTTGCTTTGTCATTATGGGGTATTGTGTGTAGATTGATCAGCAAAAATATAGATATTTTGATCAATTTTCGAATGAGACTATAACGTAACAAAATGTGGAAAAAGTCAAGGGGTCTGAATGCACTGTAGGTCTAGGATTTCAAACTTTGGTTCATGTCAAATTACATTTTCAAATTGATATTGAATATATTGGATTCACGTCTCCATTTCAACCACAAATCTAAGTTAAATAATAGTACTAAATCAAATCAAACTCGATTTAAAGTGCATTTAAAATTTGATTTGATTTAGTCCCATTCTTTAACTTAGATTTTTGGTTGAAATGGAGAAGTGAATCCAACATATGAATTATTAATTTGAAGACAAACTGGAATTGAAGTCAGACTAAGTCAGTGGCACAAAATATACAGTTCATCTCCTTCAAATGTTGACATTTGGTTGTGTTGACAACCAAGCACAATTCATTATCACTTTTGCCATACAGTAAATAGCCTATTAACTTGTCGACAAGATAAGAAATTATATGTTGGATTCATGTCTCCAACTTAACCAAAAATACAAGTTAAAGAATAGGATTAAGCCAGCGGCTCAGATGAAACTATCCAAACATTAGATACATCTCCTTTAAATTATGATATTTAGTTGCTTTGTCAACCTAACAGAATTCAATGTCACTTTTGTATTATAGTAAATAGCCTAAAGTTAAGGCTATCTTACAAACTAATGTAAACGTTTTTATCAGGGGCACAACGTTGGTTTTAGAATTGGGGGGGACATAATTATTTGTATTTTTTATCCGGTCGGATAAACACTCCAAACAGCCTACCCGACCACTCGGCGGCGTCCACGTGGTCCTGAAGCACACCGTTGCCTCATTTTGTATCACATTCCAATGAAAAAACTGGGAGGGACAAAAATGCAATTTCAGAAGGTGGGGGCGACATGTTCCCCCTGTCCCCAGTGAAAGTTACGCCCCTAGTTTTTATTTAACCTTAAAATGAGTAACTCATCGATAGGCCACATTTTGATGCTACTTTCACTAAAAAAAAGCCATATTATGTAATCATAGAAAGCATGCATGTCCAAGATAGCATGCAAACGTTGCAAGTCTGTGGAGATCTTCACAATATAAATATCTGTGCAGAATCTCAAACAGCATTGATCACTTGCACTTGATATTTTTAATGTGATGTCAACTACAATCCAGGTCATATGGTTGTGCTGTTAGATGAAGCACAGTGATAACACATTACGTTGTTCTATCTATACAAAATATTTGATGTTGTATTCCCATTTGAACTTTGTTGTGATTTTAAATGGTTGAAAGTGCAGTAATAAAATATTTAGATGGAAAACTAAATCAAACATCAGGCATTGTTGTTCCATAGTGTCAAATTGGGAATTCAACAAACTTCTGGCTGTATTTTTGAGTGGGTGAATAAAGGTTGAAATCTCAGTGATCCACCCGTTCAACCCCCAGTGTTGCTCATCTAAGCAGGGGCTTTGATTTGATCTCCTGTTATTTGTTCCTTTCATTATTGCTGTACCCAGCAGATATTGAATGTCTGAGACATCCACCTCCCGGTCGCTCAGGTTTAGGCTACATTGTGGAAAACAGAACATTTGTATGAAGTTAAGGTGTTTATATATATTTTTATTTTACTTTGAAGAAAATATTATTGGGATTAAAACTAGTAGCTTACAACCGTAGTTAAGCAACAGTTTAATTTAGCAAATCAGCAAAGAAAAGTGTTCTGCTGACAAATGTTCTCTCATCACTCTGGAATACTTACAAATTAATCACAAACCGCCAGAGACAGACGACAGCTACTGCTGATGATGCGCGCACACACACACACACGCACACACACACAGACAGACAGACACACACACACACACACACACACACACACATTTTCCAGTCTCTCAGAGGAGAACAATACAAGAGGCAAAAATTGGCTTTGCATTTCTGTGCATGGAATTCTAAACTGGATTATGGTAATAGAGAATCCTGGTGGAGTCCTCGGGAGTCGGGACTCACATCTAATAAGACAACAACATTGTTAGATAGTCATAAAGCATTCCATCCCAATCTTACAATCAACCAATTCTAATAAATGCATTGCATTCCTTGGCCACATTCAATTGCGGTTTATAATGAACAAAACGCTTGAATAGGTACATTGTTGCAAAAAAAAAGTCAGAGCTCACAGTTAAGAGTGTCTCCATTGTAGACCTTTACGCACAATTTAACACGCTTGGAACGGAGTGCGTTGTCCGGGTGCTAGGGTGTCCTCGATGGGTATTATAGGATGGCTTTGCAGAGGTGTTCGTGATGGTGTTGCCGTGGCTGCTCGTTTTGGAGCTCGTACTTTACGCAGGCTGTTTCATCTGTGGAATAATGTCCGCTGCTTCTCTGACAATCACCCAGGTACGAATGCATGAATGTTTGAAATGTCGGGAACTTTCAACCGCCTATGATACATTCTAAACGTGAGAACTATTTTTATCCCTGTATAAAAAAAACAATATCAATAGAAATGTATTGACAACATGTCCACACATAGCCAAGGCTACTGTCTGCTGTCACCCTCCTCAACCCGACGCTAGGCTACTGGTAGGCTGCTAGATGTAAAGCTTATGTTTTTATCGTCCTCTCAACTACGGGTCAAACTTTTAGCTGCTACATCCGTTATGGGATATGTTTTATCAGACTTTCAAGGAACTTTCTCCTATATTATGTTGTCTTTTCCTGCTTTTATCTCGGAATTTGCAACACATCCCAAAACATGGGGGCTAGCCTATAATGAGAAAATAAATGAAATCAGCAGAGATAATCATGTGATCATGTGAAGTCAGTGAATATCATTGATGACTCTTCGCTAGGCCTACTGGCTTATACAATGTCTTAGTGGACTTCACCTAAATGCAAAATTGTTGCATGCAGTGACTTTGCAATAGATTAGGCTACAATTCCACATAAAAATACTACAGTTTACTATATAATACTATAGTACTTACTATAGAATTCTATAGTATTCTGTAGTAAACTGTAGTATACTGTAAAAAGCTATACTGCACACTGGAGTATCCCTCGATTGTGTAGTGCTTACTACAGAATTTTGTAGAATACTATACTGCACACTGTAGTTTCCTTCGATCGTGATGTTCTTATTATTGAATTTTGTAGTATACTGTAGAATAATACACTACACACTGTATCGATATGCTCATATACAGTTGATGTCGGAAGTTAACATACACCTTAGCCAAATGCATTTAAACTCAGTTTTTCACAATTACTTACATTTAATCCCAGTAAAAATTCTTAGGTGAAATCTCAGAATAATAGTAGAGAGAATGAGTGGGTCAGAAGTGTACATACACTCAATTAGTATTTGGTAGCATTGCCTTTAAATTGTTTAACTTGGGTCAAAGGTTTTGTGTAGTCTTCCACATGCTTTCCACAATAAGTTGGGTGAATTTTGGCCCATTCCTCCTGACAGAGCTGGTGTAACTGAGTCAGGTTTGTAGGCCTCCTTGCTTGCACACGCTTTTTCAGTTCTGCCCACAAATATTCTATACAATTGAGGTCCTATAGAATTGAGATTGGGATGGCCACTCCAATACCTTGACTTTGTTGTCCTTAAGCCATTTGCCACAACTTTGGAAGTATGCTTGGGGTCATTGTCTATTTGGAAGACCCATTTGCGACCAAGCTTTAACTGATGTCTTGAGATGTTGCTTCAATATATCCACGTTTAACGTGGTACCTTCAGGCATTTGGAAATTGCTCCCAAGGATGAACCAGACTTGTGGTGGTCTAAAAAAAAATCTGAGGTCTTGGCTTTTGATTTTACCATGATGTCAAGTAATGAGGCACTGAGTTTGAAGGTAGGCCTTGAAACACATTGCCGTGGAAATTTCCTGTATTACCAAATCATGAGAAAGCAAACCACACACAAGTCAGAGTTATCATAAAGTCCATCTTTAATTATATGAGCTTCACCATAGCCCTGTGACTCTCAGATCAATTTAGTCTCCATAAATGAATTCTCTGAGTGTCAACATAATGGCAACTGAGATCCTTTATAGCAAAGACACACCCATCTAAACTCACATGACAAATAACAGATCTTAGGAACATTACACAAAGAACCTTTTACCAGAAAAAAGGAGTATTCTATAGCCAGACAGCATTAGCTATAAATTATCCTTCAGTTTGCCCTCTTAGACAAAGTTCTTATCTCGTTCTTGGTACCATTTAGGACCAAAACATTACCTCATGCAATGGCATATATCAATTGTCAATTTCTAGATACTCCCATAAAAAATACAACCCCTCCTGGACAAGCTTACAGAGAGAAGTGACTGGCACACAGACATCGTGGAGCCAACTAACTGGTTCCCCATTAATCACACCATCCCTTCACATGGTTTAGGAATAGTTACAGACACATTCACAGATAAGACTAACCCGACCTCTCCCCTCTCTGGGCCCAAGTAACTTTCTCACATAAGCATACTATAAAAATTAATAAAACATCTTATTTATCAATGTTACCTAAAGAATTCTGACTCTGCTACCACAACATCCACAGGTACACCTCCATTTGACTCAAATTATGTCAATTAGCCTATCAGAAGCTTCTAAAGCCATCACATCATTTTCCATGCTGTTTAAAGGCACAGTCAACTCAGTGTATGTAAACTTCTGGCCCACTGGAATTGTGATACAGTGAATTATAAGTGAAATAATCTGTCTGTAAAAAATTGTTGGAAAAATTACTTGTGTCATGCACACAGTAAATGTCCTAACCGACTTGCCAAAACTATAGTTTGTTAACGAGAAATTTGTGGAGTGGTTGAAAAACTAGTTTTAATGACTCCTACCTAAGTGTATGTAAACTTCCGACTTCAACTGTATAACATTTGCGTATGTCCTGCCCATTCCCCATCCCCCCATATCACAATTTGTGCCACTCATGACTGAAAAACCTACATGCCAAGTATATACCATATATTGTTTTCCCTACAGGTTATAGAAAAGAGCAGAAGTGTTGGACCTAACTGTGCAGTCCACAGTCCTACCTAAATACTGGTTATGGACAATTTGCTATTTTAATGTCGTACAGTAAGATTCCTCAAGGTGAAAGCCCCCTCAAAAAAATATATAATTAAAAATGATAATAATACAAAACACTACAATACTACACTACAATACTACAGTAAAGTTTGCAAAAACACTACAGTGCATACTATAGTTAAGTGATAATGCCTGAGAAGCCGGTGTTTGAAGGATATATTGGCAAGGGTGTTGTTAGGCCTGAGATGATATATATTATATATAAATATTACTATATAAAAATATTGTAATACTAACGTATACTATAGTATTTTTTCATGTGGGATTTTCATACAGATGGCAATGACTTTGAAATGAAATGTGTTGAGAGACAGGAAAATGAAACATGAGATCTACATTCAGAGTCCTCCCGACTGTTTCACATGGCCCAATGGCACCATATAATCGTCATCTAATGTCCTAAAAGAATATAACTGTACATTTGTGCACATGAATGGATGAATGGAATTTCTCAAGCATTCCTCTCCAAGTTGAATTAAGCTCTTCTGTGCGTCCCTACCCAGGCCAGGAAACACAGTGAGGTCTGTGTGTGACAGACCTCACTCTGTTTCCCTGCCTATTAAGGGATGTTAATTTGAGAGCATGTGTATCTCGCCATGGCTGACCAAGCTCTCTTGCTGTCAATGTCCAGTGAAGATACTTTCCATTGTTATAGGTTGTGTAAAGTGCATTAAAACCTCTTAAGGATCCAACTTTTTTTTTCCAATTTTTGCCTAAAATGACATACAAGGACAAGCAAGGATATGCATATTTTTCATAATATTTGAAAGGAAACATTTTGAAGTTTGTGGAAATGTGAAATGAATGTAGGAGAATATAACACATCAGATCTGGTAAGAGATAATACAAAGAAAAAACGTGTTTTTTTTGTTGTTGTACCATCATCGTAGAGGTATCATTTCAATTGCATACTGTAGGATAAATGGTATAGTTATACTGAATGCATCTGTATTGTGTCATGCAGGGCCACTTTACAGGGCAGTGCATTCTTTATGGGACTGTTGAGTACAACACATCTGGCCTGATCCTGGAGAACCCCAGCCATCCTTCCCTCTGCTACTTTGTGTCAGCCATCTCCGTGTCTGTGGCCATCTACTGCTTCTGCCTCACCCTCTACTGGATCTATACCAGCTGTGTGGAAGAGGAGGTCAAGAGGTGAGAGACAGACTTTCCATGCCTAGTAGTGTGGCAGCAAAGCATAAATGATTTGATTTGTTTGTTGTGGACTTTCTTTACTTCCTGTCCTGCACCCCCAGGGAAAGACTGTGGCTGAATGTGACTCTGGGGGTGTGTATGAAGATATTGTTTTTCCTGGCGGTGTCAGGGTGTACCCTGAGGATCGGCAGGGACCGCCTCTGTCTGTCTGCCCTCCACAATGTGCCCTCCATAACCAGGTGAGATGGCTGCCTTTTTTCCCCTGTCTTCTCCCGTATCACCTCTTCGCTCAGTGCCCTCTTGTTTCTCATACCATATGTGAAATGTGAAATATTGTATGCCATTCTTGTTCATTTGGAGGACTTCTTTCATTTCAGTTGTGAAGAAGCTGAGAATAAAACCTGGGTCAGTCCCTACAATGGAAGTCAGTTCTACACGGGATTGTATAATGCAGAGGTCTGTTCTGACACTGTGCATATCATAATATGAACTAACACATCAAAACGTTATTGCCTTATCAGACCACAAGCTGCTTCAAAACCACAGATCATGTGTTGTCATTGTTATTTTAACCCATGTATTTTATTCTTCATCTCTGCAGTCTTCTTTTGTCTTTCCCAGAAATCCGTGTGGGTGAACTTCTTCTTCTGGGTGCAGATCGTGGTGGTGGTGTTTGTCCAGAAACGTCAGGGGTTAGGCTCAAGGTCAGAATGGAGCGTGTCTGAAACAGAGCCCTTCTTCCACCGTCCTGTCTGACCCTACCGACCACACCAAGCCAGATGGGTGCCATAATGGTTGTGTTCCTCTGCTCAGACGTTGCTGACGAATGCCAGATCTTACAACACATACATAGGTATTTTACGTATCAGCTAAACCATATGTTTTAGCACGTTATAGTAATCTGGTGCCCAACGGCACAGTCGATGACGTGGCACACAACCATTAGTTGATGCATGCAACGTCTGAGCAGGGCAACACGACCAATGTGTCCTTGAATACAGGTCCCTGCATGCAACAACCTAGTTTTGTATGGATAAGTCCTTTTATTAAATATGAAACTGAGATTCCTTTTGATAAAGCCACTCAGTACTGACATTAAAGGCATTACAACCTCTAATTTAGGCCAGCAATGGGGCGCCCTAACTACAATGTGTTTTCCCTCTGGAAGAGTGGGAACAGTACAATTAGCATTGGAGGTAACTTCTTCCATTTTTGTATACTTATCAGTTTAACCAATTAGTTACACAATTCAGTCACTTCCTGTTACGTACGACCTGCTCAATGTATACTGATTGATGTAACAGCTGTGAAAGTCAAACATTTCCTGTGTATTTCATGTGTTTTTGTCAAAGCAAAATCTCTGTCATTACTAAAAACTTTATTGATTATGAAGTTATTATTAATGAAGTACAGTTACATTGTTACTAGTTATTTTCTAGTACTGAATATGAGTTACAGTGGGAACATTTTATGAGAAAAAGGTTTGCAAATAAATAACAAACATTGTTCCAGATTCACTCCATCACAACCTTCATAAATGGCATTAACTACAGTAAGTCTCCATTCCCAACCACTGACACATGAAATAAATGTTTTGTCATACCCGTGGTATACGGTCTGATATAAGATGGCTATCAGCCAATCAGCATTCAGGGCTCGACCCGCCCAGTTTATAAATGGCATTAACTACAATAAGTCTCCATTCCCAAACACTGCCACATTTATTCCCTCCTCTCAACATCAATCCATCCCTCTCCTCTCTGCCCTCTTCTTTACTCCCTCTCCCTCTCAATCTCTTACAGTTGCTTGCTGAGTTTGCAAGCTTGTCTTTCTTTTGCTTCAACGGCAGCCTTGGTGTCCAGGAGCTGCTCCAGCTGCCTGCGTTTGTTAAACATGTCTAGCTTTGCTGCTTCTCTCTGCTGACCCAGGCCCTCCCCCCTCTGATGAGCTTTCACTAGAGCCAACTGTGTGCTCTGCTCATGGAACTCGGCCCTTAGCCTCTTTGCCTCTGCCAACAGGCTCTACATGTTGTTCAAAACAGAATTCACCTGCTCCTGAGACATTGTACGGGTCGGGGTAAAGTTAAATATTGAAGGAAAATCACTGAGGATACACACACACTGTGCAACAACCAAAGTAGAGCATAAACATCCTACTTGGATTTGCACTGAGGTGTAGCCTAGTGATTCAACACCATCTTAAAACCACTAAATATGAATAAACACAGAAATGTTCATGACAGCAGCATCAGTCTGATTCATCAGCCCATGAGACGTCTGCAGGTAGCTTACTGTTGAGCTTATCTCTCCCCAGTGCTAGTAATGTCAGCTAACACATTTCAAACACTCAAGACACCTTTTCAACCACAAAAGGACAGTGTTACATTTGGCGTCATAAGTGAAACCAAAGTCATTTCTGGATAACACGTTGCATGTGACAATAAAACATTATATGTAATTGTAACTACCTGCATAATTGCATTATAATTACATTGTGGTTACCAAAGTTATTGCATAACTGCATAGTACCACGTTTTGCTTTCAGAGTTTAAACACTTTGCTCTGATTTATACAAACTCATAATACTGAATGTATGTCTATAATCTTGGAAGGGCCACTTACCAGTGTGAAAATGGTCACATCTGAAAATGGAACATGTGCTGCAGCAGTTTCTTCTCTCCTCTTCACCTGAAGGGTATGTACCTATATTTAACAATTACTGGTAGATTCCCATGCAGCTGATGTGCAGACTCTCCTTTGTCATATGAAATGTGACGGGTGCCTAGCCCTTTAAAACGAGCTTAGGGTCGAAGGGAGGGAGACTAGGAGCCAAATGAAATGAAATTGGTTGCTTTGCTTGCATGCAGACAGTCATGCATGGATGTAGTGAGAACCAAAACCAACACTTCTAATTCTGTAAAAAATATATATATATAAATCTGGTTACAATATGTAGGTACAACAACACTGGTTACAACAACAGTAACGGTAGACCTGATGGTATTTCAAACTGTTACTGTGCTTGTCACTAGAGGGAGATGTTATTTCCCATATACACCAGTAGTTTAAAATCAAATAGATTGCACTGTTATTCTCAGTCAATATAGAGAGCATTATTATCAGTTATCAGAACATGTAGATATATCCAGACTTACTTTATTAGTGCTTCTGTACCACCAACACCATCATAATCATCATGTTCATCAACAACAATTTGAATTTGTACTGGTAACACATTAGACACAGCAGAATGAATACATACAGGACTCTTTTCAAGATAAGGTGTGGTTTTAGAGTGCTGATGGGATTGAGTTGAGTCACCCAACACACTTAGTTGTTCGGTACCTCTGTCCTCGACCGTGTCAATATCTTCATACTTGTAAATGTTTACATGGCCATTCTTTGAAATGTCGGTCCACATTCACAACAATGTATCACTTTATTGTTATTATTGTGCTGAATAATTTGTGCACCTACTGGCATGTGTGTATGCTGATTAGAGGTCGACCGATTATAATTTTTCAACGCCGATACCGATTATTGTAGGACCAAAAAAGCCGATTTATTTATTTGTAATAATGACAATTACAACAATATTGAATGAACACTTATTTTAACTTAATATAATATATCAATAAAATCAATTTAGCCTCAAATAAATAATGAAACATGTTCAATTTGGCTTAAATAATGCAAAAACAAAGTGTTGGAGAAGAAAGTAATATGTGCCAATATGCAATACGTGCCATGTAAAAATGTGTGCCATGTAAAAAAGCTAACGTTTAAGTTCCTTGCTCAGAACATATGAAAGCTGGTGGTTCCTTTTAACATGAGACTTCAATATTCCAAGGTAAGAGGTTTTAGGTTGTAGTTAATAATAATTTATAGGACTATTTCTTTCTATACCATTTGTATTTCATATACCTTTGACTATTGGATGTTCTTATTGGCACCTTAGTATTGCCAGTGTAACAGTATAGCTTCCGTCCGGAACACATCGACAACAGCCACACTTGAAGCAGCGTTATCCATCGCTCCACAAAAGCCGCGGCCCTTGCAGCGCAAGGGGAATAACTACTCCAAATCTAAAAGCGAGTGACGTTTGAAACGGTATTAGCGCACACCCAACTAACTAGCTAGCCATTTCACATCTGTAACACCAGTCATTAGGATGATGAAGTCATAAACAGCGCTGTGCTTGCGAAGAACTGCTGGCAAAACACACGAAAGTGCTGTTTGAATGAATGATAACGGGCCTGCTGCTGCTCAGTCAGAGTGCTCTATCAAATCAGACTTAATTATAACATAATAACACACAGAAATACGAGCCTTTGGTCATTAATATGGTCGAATCCGGAAACTATCATTTCGAAAACAAAACGTTTATTATTTCAGTGAAATACAGAACCGTTTGGTATTTTATCTAACGGGTGGCATCCCTAAATCCAAATATTCTTGTTACATTGCACAACCTTCAATGTTATGTCATAATTACTTACAATTCTGGCAAATTAGTTCGCAATGAGCCAGGCAGCCCAAACTGTTGCATATACCCTGACTCTACGTGCAATGAACGCAAGAGAAATGACACAATTTCACCAGGTTAATATTGCCTGTCAAACTGGATTAGTGATTATGATTGATTGTTTTTTATAAGATTAAGTGTAATGCTAGCTAGCAATTTACCTTGGTTTCTACTGCATTCGCATAACAGGCAGGCTCCTCGTGGAGTGCAATGGTTAGAGCGTTGGACTAGTTGACTGTACGGTTGCAAGATTGGATCCCCTGAGCTGACAAGGTGAAAATCTGTCGTTCTGCCCCTGAACAAGGCAGTTAACCCACAGTTCCTAGGCCATCATTGAAAATAAGAATGTGTTCTTAACTGACTTGCCTAGTTAAATAAAGGTATAACAAAAATTCAGATTCATCGGTCGACCTCTAATGCTGATGTATAGAAGTGTGTCTTAGCATGCTCAGTTTTTGGCTATGGTCCCAAGCCTTCCAAGCATCGATCACATTTGGTGCTCCTAATGGCATCAGCTGAGCGAGGGGTGGGGGGATGGGGTAGTGTGAGTGTTAGTGTGAGTATGTACTCTACTGCATTAAATCCATACTTGATCATGATGTATAATTGCAACATGTGGGCAGAACTGAGACATGGGAAAAGCCCTTTTCAATTGTGGTGAAGGGCAAATTGCTGAGAGGGATTTTTTATTTATTAAAGAGATCATCTTAAAAGCATAAAATGCGAAAATTGTGCACTTAACTCTTAAAAGATTATTTACTATATCTCTGATGTCATATCATGGACAATATTGTTGGCCTCTCGATCTGCATGTTCTCGAGGAAGGCGAGTAGGTGACATAAGCCTCATCACGACTAGTGTATTGGCTAAATTGATTATTTGTTTTACATCTAAAAGTAATATCAAATCTTATTACAATACTCTCTTTGTGGAATGGTAATACTCTCTTTGTGGAATGGTAATACTCTTTGTGGAATGGTAATACTCTCTTTGTGGAATGGTAATACTCTCTTTGTGGAATGGTAATACCCTTTTTGTGGAATGGTAATACTCTTTGTGGAATGGTAATACTCTCTTTGTGGAATGGTAATACTCTTTGTGGAATGGTAATACTCTCTTTGTGGAATGGTAATACTCTTTGTGGAATGGTAATACTCTCTTTGTGGAATGGTAATACTCTTTGTGGAATGGTAATACTCTCTTTGTGGAATGGTAATACTCTCTTTGTGGAATGGTAATACTCTTTGTGGAATGGTAATACTCTCTTTGTGGAATGGTAATACTCTTTGTGGAATGGTAATACTCTCTTTGTGGAATGGTAATACTCTCTTTGTGGAATGGTAATACCCTTTTTGTGGAATGGTAATACTCTTTGTGGAATGGTAATACTCTTTGTGGAATGGTAATACTCTTTGTGGAATGGTAATACTCTCTTTGTGGAATGGTAATACTCTTTGTGGAATGGTAATACTCTCTTTGTGGAATGGTAATACTCTTTGTGGAATGGTAATACTCTCTTTGTGGAATGGTAATACTCTCTTTGTGGAATGGTAATACCCTTTTTGTGGAATGGTAATACTCTCTTTGTGGAATGGTACTACCCTTTTTGTGGAATGGTAATACTCTCTTTGTGGAATGGTAATACTCTCTTTGTGGAATGGTAATACCCTTTTTGTGGAATGGTAATACTCTCTTTGTGGAATGGTAATACCCTTTTTGTGGAATGGTAATACTCTCTTTGTGGAATGGTAATACTCTCTTTGTGGAATGGTAATACTCTCTTTGTGGAATGGTAATACTCATTGTGGAATGGTAATACTCTCTTTGTGGAATGGTAATACTCTCTTTGTGGAATGGTAATACTCTCTTTGTGGAATGGTAATGCTCTCTTTGTGGAATGGTAATGCTCTCTTTGTGGAATGGTAATGCTCTCTTTGTGGAATGGTAATACTCTCTTTGTGGAATGGTAATGCTCTCTTTGTGGAATGGTAATACTCTCTTTGTGGAATGGTAATAATCTCTTTGTGGAATGGTAATACTCTCCTTGTGGAATGGTAATGATCTCTTTGTGGAATGGTAATCATCTCTTTGTGGAATGGTAATACTCTCCTTGTGGAATGGTAATGCTCTCTTTGTGGAATGGTAATAATCTCTTTGTGGAATGGTAATAATCTCTTTGTGGAATGGTAATACTCTTTGTGGAATGGTAATACTCTCTTTGTGGAATGGTAATGCTCTCTTTGTGGAATGGTAATACCCTTTTTGTGGAATGGTAATACTCTCTTTGTGGAATGGTAATACTCTCTTTGTGGAATGGTAATACTCTTTGTGGAATGGTAATACTCTCTTTGTGGAATGGTAATGCTCTCTTTGTGGAATGGTAATACTCTCTTTGTGGAATGGTAATGCTCTCGTTGTGGAATGGTAATACTCTCTTTGTGGAATGGTAATGCTCTCTTTGTGGAATGGTAATAATCTCTTTGTGGAATGGTAATACTCTCATTGTGGAATGGTAATGCTCTCTTTGTGGAATGGTAATAATCTCTTTGTGGAATGGTAATACTCTCCTTGTGGAATGGTAATGCTCTCTTTGTGGAATGGTAATAATCTCTTTGTGGAATGGTAATAATCTCTTTGTGGAATGGTAATACTCTCCTTGTGGAATGGTAATGCTCTCTTTGTGGAATGGTAATAATCTCTTTGTGGAATGGTAATACTCTCCTTGTGGAATGGTAATGCTCTCTTTGTGGAATGGTAATACTCTCTTTGTGGAATGGTAATGCTCTCTTTGTGGAATGGTAATACTCTCCTTGTGGAATGGTAATGCTCTCTTTGTGGAATGGTAATAATCTCTTTGTGGAATGGTAATACTCTCCTTGTGGAATGGTAATGCTCTCTTTGTGGAATGGTAATACTCTCTTTGTGGAATGGTAATGCTCTCTTTGTGGAATGGTAATACTCTCTTTGTGGAATGGTAATAATCTCTTTGTGGAATGGTAATAATCTCTTTGTGGAATGGTAATACTCTTTGTGGAATGGTAATACTATCTTTGTGGAATGGTAATAATCTCTTTGTGGAATGGTAATGATCTCTTTGTGGAATGGTAATACTCTTTGTGGAATGGTAATACTCTTTGTGGAATGGTAATACTCTTTGTGGAATGGTAATACTCTCTTTGTGAAATGGTAATTGCTTATTTTTTATTGGCATTAGAGTTTTGCTCCGCATCTAACAGGGAGTTCTGTAAGTTTACACATTATACAGTGCCCCTTGAATTAATCTAATAGCTTGGTGAAAAATGAACTACTCCTGATGTTAAGTGCTAACTCAGCAGCTCCTTGATACTTCCATACATTCATGAACAAAGATACAAAGCGATTGTTGTTCATTGTGGACAATGGGACACACATATTACTGTCTCTTTAAGAAGAGCAACTACATAACTGTCATTTAATCTACTGTGACACAATAGTTTTGTTTCCCTACACATCTTTCACATACAGTACTGCTTTCTCGCAGGTCTGGAAAGCATGATTTTTCCATTTGTTTTCTTTCTCCTTCCTTACCCCTCTCTTTAACAACCTTTTTGATATCGCCACACATTCTTCCTCCGTCCCTGTTTTCTTCTCCTCTCCTCTCTCTAATTTCTTGCATTATCCTGAGCAGATTTGCATATCTGCTCTACTGTACATCACCTTCACCAATCACAGTGACTATGCTGCGTCAAGGTCCTCCCCTCCATGACAGCTCTCCTCACCGTGGACAATCAACACAGGCAAGTGGAGAGCTTCCTGATAGGCTGGTGGTGTCTCTGTCACACATGCCACTTCCTGCATGATCTCGGTCCTCACTCTCTCTAGTTCCTGCTCTCTATCCTCCTCTAGCTGCAGACTATTCTCGTCCACTTCATATCCTTCTGACTCCAGGACCCCTCTGCTTTCTTCATTAGCCCGGCGGAGGCCCAGTCCCAGAAACCCACCACCTTCATCCCCTCTACTCCCCATCCCTGCACCAAGGCTCCGGGAGTGAAACAGGCAGGCCTGGCGCATCGTGTGCAAACGGCCCAGAGAGAATCCACTGCGGCTGAGGGCTAACCTTCCTCCTCCCATCGTTCCCACTGTCCCATATGTCAAAGATCCTGCCCCCATTACCACATTTCCCCTGACTCGGGAGGGGAGCGAGGAGCTGCTGGTGGACCTGCAGCAGCGTGGGCAGCTCTGTAGGACGTAGCTGGAGCTCCGCCTCATATGGACATGTGTTGCCCCGGTAAACGCAGAGGGCAAAGAGGTTGTGTTATTGGTGTTCAGGTCCATCAGCAAGGCCTCGGAGTAACTGGGCACCATCTGCTGGTTACAGCGAATGTGCCACTCCAGTTCAGTGATATCCACAGTGTTGACCCTCGATATGACACGTAATCTGGGGCCACCGCGTTGCCCATTCTCCTGGCCTAAGCGGTAGTTGCCCATCTCAGTGCTGTCATTGTCATTGACTTCCTCGTTCTCACCAAACAGCTTCTCCACATGGTAGTGAACATACGCCGTACGGTACTCTGACACCACCCGTAGTGGCCAGGACAACATCAGGGCTGAGATCAGCCAATACATGCGCCGCCGAGAGAACCAGGGCGGCCACGCCGGGTTAGGAAAGGCCAGCATGTGCTCACGGAAGTCCACGTTCTTCAGGTGCATGCCCTCCCGTGCCTCCATGTAGTCATCCAGACCCTCGTTCTCTGCGAAGAAGCGTGCGCGCTGAGTGAGGTAGGCGGCCTCGGCACGAGCACTGGCAAAACTGAAACACTTGGTGAACCGAAGGCGTACAGCCGGGTGCTCCAGAAGGCCAAGCAGCTCCTTGGATACATCCTTTACACCATGTTGAGCATAGTCAAATTCAGAGCTGGCTGCGTGTGTATTGACCCGCTCATGGTACACCTGTGTGGTGGTGTAAGCGTCACCATTGCGGTATCGAGTCACCTGCCGTGTCCGTCTCACATAGTGATAGCTGATGGCCTTCCACCAGATACAGGGCATGGCCTGCTGCAGCCTCTGGACCCTGTTGTACACCTTGCTGATCTTCACCCGGGCCAGAGAGGATGTTTTAGAGAAGCAGTGCCAGCACTCCACCAGGTAGACCAGGTACAGCATGATCAGGAAGGCCACCGGGATGTAGACGTAGCCGTTGGAGCAGGGGCTGTCATGGTAGAGGCGGGCGCGGACGCCGTAGTAGAGGCCGTGTTCATCGGCAGCCA